>NC_054376.1:90080717-90396272 GCF_017654675.1 Xenopus laevis | reverse complement strand
ACTGGAAGAGTGGGAAATAAAGAACTATCGTGAAAATGATAATCTAATATAAGTGAGATCATACTGAAATAGAAACATTACTAATATAATTAATTCAAATGTCCCTACCAGTTACTCTACTCTTCACTATCTCCCTCTTATCTGTCTTACTTCATTAAGATTCTGATTGATAGTTACATCTAATATATCTTTTGGGGTTGGGGCTCCCTTTCTAAGCAGACAGGATTTTAAAAGACAACTCTAATACATCTAGAAAAAAGGAGCACCCCAAAGGCTGTATTAGAACTAATTGTCAATCAAAATCAGAATCCCCACTCCTGCTTGAAAAGGGAAGCGTAACAATTATTTTTAAAAAGACAGAATTGTACAGAATTTTTATTTGATTACATTTAGAAAACTTCTTATGCCTCTTTATAGGTCCCTGGTGAGGCCTCAGCTGGAGAATGCAGTGCAGTTTTGGACTCCAGTCCTTAAAAGGGTTATAAATGAGCTGGAGGGAGTGCAGAAATGTGCAACTAAACTGGTTAGAGGGATGGAAGACAAATTATGAGGGTAGACTGTCATGGTTAGGGTTGTTTTCTCTGGAAAAAAGGCGCTTGCGAGGGGACATGATGACACTTTACAAGCACATTAGAGGACATTATAGACAAATAGCAGGGGACCTTTTTACCCATAAAGTGGATCACCGTACCAGAGGCCACCCCTTTAGACTAGAAGAAAATAACTTTCATTTGAAGCAACGTAGGTGGTTCTTCACAGTGAGGACAGTGAGGTTGTGGAATGCACTGCCAGGTGATGTTGTGGCTGATTCAGTTAATGCCTTTAAGAATGGCTTGGATGATTTCTTGGGCAGACATAATATCAAAGGCTATTGTGATACTAAACTCTATAGTTAGTATAGATATGGGTATATAGAATTGATGTGAAAGTATGGAGGGGTGTGTGTATGGATGCTGGGTTTTCGTTTGGAGGGGTTGAACTTGATAGACTGTCTTTTTTTCAACCCGATTTAACTGTAACAATGATGAGGCCTATATGGAATGCCTAAACTTGAACACATGTAATAGTGATAAGAGCACAGTTATTTCTCATGGTAAAACTATGGTGATCAAAATGCTTTGAGCCACTGGCAGCTAATTCCCCATTCTCATGTATGGCACACAGCTACATTTCCAAACTTAGTTCATCTTTGGAGGCCTTCAGGTAAGCAATAACTAATATAAACATCCTCACAGAGGCTAAACAGGACCCCTCCTCAGAACTGTAGTCTATACTTTTGTATGTGGTCTAGTGTCTTGTGGCGAGGAACAAATGAGCTGGTAATGCTGTTCATATGTTTTAGTTTCTGACTTGAATTCTCATTATTTCTCTCAGCATGGTTGTGAAATTTTTATTGCTATTTTCTATAAAGACTGGGCATGTTATAATGTGCTCTATGTTTTGGTTCCAGATGCTTTTTCTTTTGAGTTCTATTCATGCAGAATTGCTCTTGGTCCAGATATTACTTTTTTTATTTCTGGCTGTTTCTGTTGGCTCCTTGATGTTCTGTTACCAGATAGCCTTCTCTTGAAAGTTTCATTTCTTCAGTAAAGCAGCATATAGAGCAGTGAGCTCCTGCAGTAATTCCATAAAGAGGATAATTAAAAACCAGATCCAACGAGAATAAAACAAGTGCTATAAACACTGATGACTGCAGAAACAACAAATTTAAAAATAAGGGAATATACATTCACTACCATAAAGTGCTATAATCCATCCATAACAATGAGTAGGTGTCACCACAAATAACGTTTTACCAGTTCAGTGGAACAGGTGGGCTTCCATAGCATCTTAACAAAGCAATAGCACTTTCCATGAATTTACATATGGATACAGCGTGAAAACACCAAATGCAGCCTCAAGCCCTGTTACATACACATCAGTAGATGGCAACAGAGAGGCACTGGGATTGTCCTTATCAAAAGTAAGGGAATACATGGCCCACTACATGCAACAGAACAAACACAATCAATAGTGTGCATGCACAATCAACACTAATTAGTTCCAGCAATATAGATTCAGTCCCCTATGTAAAACCCCTCAAAACATGAACAGTCATAAATTCTGATTGCACATTTGCTTCTGTTTTGTTACATACCTATTAACATTAAGGTATTACAATATTTTTTTTAAAAAATTCAATGTTTACATTTGACATTTTGCACAAAACAAGATCACTCTCGCCTTAGCAAAATCCCTTCCACCTCTGTGCAATTAAGTAATTACCAACATCTCAGGTAAGGATAGTTAATGCTGCCATCTTTCTCATAAGACATGCTCCTTCTGGCATGACACTGTTTTTGGCTTAAAGTGTAAATTATGTTTTCGGTGAACCACTGTCCATAGAGATATATAATATAGGTTATTGGCCTTTAAGCTTGATTTACTAGATCACTTGAAACTCCAAGGACATCTAGAAAATCCAGCTACAAGGGCGGCATTGATTGCAATTTAATTTAAATGCAATAAGCGTGTCCTTGAATTTTCAAGTGATCTGGTAACCCTACTTTCTACACCCTATCTTAGTGATCCTGTATAGAATAGACAGTTCACTATCTTGGCTGAACTGCCATCATTTATCATTTGAACACGCAATTAAATGGGTGGTTCACCTTTAACTTTTATTATGTAATAGAATATCCAGTTCTAAGCATCTTTACAATTGCTCCTTGTTATTTATTTTTTTATAGTTTTCTTATTTGTCTTTTTCTTCTTCTGACTCTTTCCATCCTTCAAATGGAGGACACTGACCCCATCTAAAAAACAAATGCTACGTTAGGCTACAAATTTACTGTTAGTGCTACTTTTAATTACTGATCTTTCTATTAAGGCCCTCTCCTATTCATATGCCAGTCTCTTCTTCAAATCAATGAATGGTTGCTAGGGTAGTTTGGACCCTAGCAACCAGATTGCTGAAACTGCAAACTGGAGAGCTGCTGAATAAAAAGCTAAATAACTCAAAAATCACTAATAATAAAAAATTAAAACTAATTGCAAATTGTCTCAGAATATCACTCACTGCATCATACTAAAAGTTAAAGGGGACCCATCACCCAATTTTTTTTTTATAATAGTCAAGCAAAATTAACTTTAATTACACAATATAAATTATTTGAATCTTGTTTCCTTCAGTCTAGGAGAGAAAGACAATATTTGATTGACAGCTGATATTTTTATAATGAGCTTATAACAGCTACGAATGCTTTAAAAAAAATTGACTTTTATCATACAGATTTTTGTGTCTGGGTGACAGGTCCACTTTAACTCAAATGTGAACTCTTTTCTTTACTAGGAGAAATTTGAACTACTGTATATTGCTTATCCTGTTACTATATACTTTAATTGAAACGCCATTATGTGATGGTCTGTGGTTTTTAATTCTCATGAGAAATGCTTTCAAATTGTTCTCTCAACCTCCACATGAAACATGAAAAATCCATGTTACTGATATTTGCATCAAGACTGACGTGCAGGTAATTTATGGCAGTAGAGGCCCATCACCAATGTGCTTAAAGTTACAGTTTTCTGAAGGCTATTATATAAAGTGCCATGGCACATTGGGTTTAATTCAGCGCACCTGAAACTACAACTGTCAGTTTCAATTGACTTGAATGGGAAATGCATGCCAGTGCTGGTACCGGTGAAGCGACAAAAGTAATAGAAGTGAATATGCCTTGTGTGCCATCTACCTTGGGTGTTGGTGTTATACACCCGAATTTGCACTTTCTACCATGTCTAACCAATGTCAACTTTTTTTATTTATTCAGTTTGATTGTTATTTTTTAACCTTGATTTGTTTTACTTGTTACCCTCAGCAAAATTTTTTTTAAAGATATCCAGTAGGTGGCAGGCTTTGCTTAATCTACAATAATAGGGAAGCCCATGTCAGATTTAAAGCTTTAAAATATAAACAATTACAAATGCTGAGTGCATATTGTGGACACAAGTTGCCATTGCCAAGTGAAATTATTTTAGAACAATTATTCCTTAGCAAATCAGTAACAATGCTTTTTGTGACTCAGCATTATTGTACAGAAAAACCATCATGTCCATCCTGGTGTTAGCAAGATGCTTTGGTATCCAATGATTAAACATAATGCTTTCTCACTTCTTCAGTTTACCCCACTGTCTACAATACAGTGTGCTTTTCAGACATGAAATAATGTTTTTCCACAAAATGTAACCACTAGTTATTGCAGTTACTGATTAGAGTTTGAAATATGTGAGAGTTAAAAGATTGAAATTAATGATTGAATATATTTATGTGTAGGATGTACTTTTTCTTATCAATATATACTTAACTATGCCTTATCAGACGGCATTAGACCCAGATAGGAGGGTGGACCCTGACAAACAGGATATTGCCCAACAACCTGTTGCTAAGCACTGGCGTAAGGCCTCCCAATTTAAATGTATGCCTATAGACCATATACCTACACCACCTAGGGGTGGAGATATTGAGAAATTACTATTGCAAAGTGAAGCCTTCTGGGTTTACGAACTTGACTGTGTCGCCCCGAAGGGATTAAATGGGCAGTTGCAATTAAGTTGTTTCTTGACATAATAATTTGATGTGTGTTGATACAATCGTGAGCTCAGTCCAGTCATGTTAATACATGTCCTTTTCGTCTTACAGAATCATATTGAAACACTTACCCTTTTCACCTCTGTAAGTAACCATCAATTTGTTTACTTTCTTGTCTATGTGTAATAAGAAGTATCCTACACAAAGTTCTTTTGTATATACAATGTTTATTTTTTTATGGACATCATGCAACACAGAATGTTGACACTGACACCTGCTGGTGAATAACAATATTGCATATTACCACTAAAAGAGAAAGAAAATAAAAAAACGTTGTTCTGACGCTTCAATTTGGACCGATGACGTCATTTTTGGCGCCATACTTCACTGATGGGGGTGGGTATTTAATGATCACATCATAGTTACACAATATCCTTGAAAAAGTTCCACATGTGGGACAGAAACGTCGGATTAAGATGTAAATCAATTGAAAATAAAAAGCAAATTTTCTTCACCTTAATACAGTGAGTGCTGATCCTTCGTACTCTGTCTATGCAACCTTGATCGTGCACCACGGGCAACATAAAGATTTGAGTGCTGGTACTGTGGGACATCACACACACACACACACACACACACACACACACACACACACACACACACACACACACACACACACACACACACACACACACACACACACACACACACACACACACACACACACACACACACACACACACACACACACACACTGTATATATATATATATATATATATATATGCATGTATATATACATAGTACACTAATAAGTAAAAATAGTATGCATTCCTATTAAAATGTCATAAAATTTAATTTAATGGCCAATTTGCTCCATGTGCCTGAATATGTTTCTGTAGAAGAATTATGTATACATTTTGTAAGAATATATATAATGAGTAAAAGCAGTGTGCGCCTTCCAGAAAAAAATCTGTACACTTATTGCTTAGAAATGAGTTTAGAAAACACTCTGTGAGCCATTATTCGTACACACTGGGTGCTTTTCCAGCACTAACATAGAGTGACAAAATGTTAATGCCTAGATGGGACATAAAAAGAAGGAAATAATGTTAAAACAAAAACTCTTGTCTCCTGGTGCTTTTTATAGAGATGGAATAAAACGTAGATAAACATTTGAAATTGTCAAAAGCAGCCATAACATAAAGACAATTATACATTAATGTATCTGAGAAATGTGGGAAAAGCCCATGGGAAAGAAGGCAGAGCAGACCACCCAAATCCATTCACATGTTTAATTATAGTTCTTAGCTCACTTGTGATCAAAGCTGAACTGGAACATATGTCTCCATCGGTGAAACAGTACATATGCAAAAAGCAGTACATATGGCCCAATTAAAAGGCAGTGAAAAATAGTTTTAGGGAGCTGAAACAAAAGGTGATCATTAGGTTGAAGAAAGGAGGCTGCTTTGATAGAGTTCATTCTGAGGACAGCAGCTATTCACAATGTTCAGACACTACTTAAAAACAGACACTGATGTTCTCATCAGGAAATGTGGAACAAAGAGACAGAGAGAGGCAATGTCTACAGATGAGGAGTTAAGGCAAGACCCATGCCATTCTGTGCTATTAAGTCCTTGGCTGCAGCTTGTGCATATATGCATGTTACATTAGCATCACTGTTCTACATTAGTACAGGACATCCCATTCAAGTTATAGTTCAACTGAGGATGCCTTCTGAATATCATTGTACATATTAGTTATACAGATAAACCAATTACAAAAATATTGCAGCTAAAATAGGTTTTTTTTGTAAAATAAAATGTTATCCCCAGGTAACTGGGTCCTGGAGTGACATCCCAATAATTTTTCAAAATATGTCAATATCCCTTGAACAACTTCTGTGTATTTAGCATAAATCTATACAAGTTCAAGGAGTGTGTTTGGATGCAAGCAATGTACCTCTTTATCCCATCAGCTTTCTTTATTCTTTCTAATACTGACTCTATAGCAGAGGACATTTTTGGTTAAAGCTCTTCTTTGAGGTCCCGCACTTTTTGCTACATTTTGCATCAGCAATTTAGCTGAAGAATATCTACAGTGGCAAATAAAAATGCCTGCAGATATCTACAGTGGCAAATACCATGTCTGGGCTTGGAGAGCAAACAAGGAAATCTCCCCAAATCTCAACCTAACTGGTCTTTAATTTGGACTCCCCTAGCCATTGCTTTGGGTCCCCCTACTGAGACTAAGCCTAAAGTTTGTGTACCACTGTTCTGCTCTTCATATATTGTTGCAAATCTCTGTAAGGATCTGTAAATGACCCCTATAATATAATAAGTAATATTTATTAATACTGTTATGGGCTAATGTGATTCTTCTTATATTTGTATTAAGGAAACTATGACCTTTTTTTTTTTTACAAAAATAAGCTTTTTCCCAAAGGAATACCTTTTTTATAGTTAAGCACTGTAAAAACGAATTAGAAATCTTCAGGTGATGTTTCTGTTGCTGTGCCTGGATGTTTTCAAAACTGCCTTTTTTTTAACAAAACCATGCACATAATGACACCACTAACTTTGCACCCCACTAGGGTCCCCGGTAAATCTCAGAGCTCCAGACTCTCTAGCTCTTTTAATGCAAAGCTGCGACTGCAACTAAAGTTTGTAATGCTTTAACTGAATCTTGTGGAAAACTTGCAGGAGGCAAATGATTTAGCAACAAGAAAATAAAAAAGAATATAATATTAATTTATGTTATTATAAACTGAGACCACTTTAATGAAATGAATTGTAAATCCACAACAGAATTAAATTTGTTTCAGGGTGAAGCAAAATTTGAGCAAACGCACCAAACCATAAACAAAACAAAGCAAACGTGCAGACTAGTATAATTACAAGACAGGAAAGTGAACACAATTGAAAACTATATTTGAAAAATACATAAAATCATTAAAAGAAAGAAAGTAATGTGTTGACAGATGATTTAATGGATGTATATTAGTATAAAGGAGTTTAGCTATAAAAAAAATAAAGAATGTGTATCCTGACTTCAAAAAGACTATTATACTTTACCCTTAGTATGTCACTAGACTGTTAGATGCAGGAAACATCATGTATCATTAGTCACAATGGATTTTCCTTTCTCTGTTCCCTTACCACTGTCTCAACTTTTTCTCCTTCTCACCTCCCTGTCTGATCACTGTGCACTTTTACTTCCTATAATGTCTGTCTTTTTTTTCTTTGCAGCCTCACCATAGTACTTTAAGCCTGTATGTACTGTATAACCCATTTCTCACTTCATGATATTTCACATGACTATTTCTTCCCGCTGATGACAAATCTCACTATACAGTACCCTATTTCCATTACTGCAGCTAATTATGCCTCATATCTGCGTATAGTCTGTTTGCAATATATCAGTAATGGTATGTATATTTGACAATGTGTAAAGTGTAAAATTTGCACGCAATCAGTCATGTCTTCTGCCCTCAATGCATCATTATTTCCCAGAATTCTAGCATAATTGCAGGTGACTTACAACAAAGCATGCTTGGTTTTAAAATGTGGACTCTAATTTGCATCCGAATTGCTAAATTGTGCTTGTCATATTTGTTAGCACACTATGTATTTAAAGTCAATTATGTCTGTAAGTACTGGAGCCCTGGAAGTAATAATTCTCAAGCCAGTATTCCCTTGTATTCAGCCAAGTGGACATGGTCAGTAATTTAAAATGTGTTAACACAAGTACCTTTCTGAACGGCATTTGAATTGAAGATACATTTTACACTTTGCACTACTGCACATCTTGTTTTAGTAAATGAGCTCTGATATGGTTTGTGATTGTATTTTGAAGTTGCTGTAAACTGCTCTGGACACAACATTGAAATATAAACTTTGTAAGTGACACTGCATGTTACTAAGTAAGAATAAATACATTTATAACCTACCAGAAGAAACTACAGAGAGCGTTTAAGACTGTATAGATTGGATAAAGGCATGACTTTTATTTGTAAATGATTGTTTATGAGTGTTTGAGTGTTAATATGTAGCAGAATAGTATAGCAGTAGAAGGCTAGTGCCACATGTAGTGGGTTCTTGGCTTGTGGATAAACACAGGCCGGGAATCTGTCCCTAACCTAAATGCTTCTTAATGTGCCTGCACCTGAAGACATTACATCAAATTCCGCTCTGTGTGCTTGCACCCAGGCCGATGCAATGGCTCACAGTGCAGGCACATTAATTAGCTTTTAGGAGTTTATGGGAAGATTCACAGGCAGACAATACGCTACATGTGACACTAGCCTTAAAGTGATAATGACACTAAAAAACGACTGTTTAAAATATGAATGTACATTAAAAGTTACCTATAGGTCATGTTGATCGTTTTTTGCCGAGAGGTTTGTTTTTGTAAGTAATTGTTAGTTGAAGTTCCTAAACCTGACTGTTTTGCCAACCTGACTGTCCTATCTCAGCCTGTCCGTTACAGTTTCTAATGCTAATGGACTCCTGCTGCACAAATATGGCCGCCTTGTCATACAGGAACATGGGGCATCAGACAGGTAATGTACTTGCACACATACTTTATGGCAAAGTTGCTTTCAAAGGCAATATTATGATAGATGTACAAAAAGAGTTTAATTTCTGGTGTCAGTATCTCTTTAAGCAGCAGAAATTTGAAGTGGAAATCAGATTCATTGCAGAAGCCACATTGCGACAATTTTCAGTTCCTGGCAAACAGTTTTGTGTTTTTACTTACACCTAGGTAATGCAGCTGAATAAGTTGTCCTACAAGGTGCTCTCTGGTTTGCTCTGGTTAGTAGCATTTTACACTATAACCCCCTTCATACACTATAACCAGTCCTACTGGTGCATTGGCCAACCCCAGCCTAAAACCCAGTTCTGGAGCCTACCAAGTGATGCATCTGTTTGTGTAGTGCACATAAACATATCCCCACCTGCTCCTACACCTCCCCTTATGTTGTGTGTTATTCAGACACACAAGTTAAGGAACTACAATGGGGCCCTGTCCTTACCGCCTGACCTATGGCAGGACAGGGCTGGCTGCACCCCCAATGCCGGTTTAAATCCGCCGGTGCAGAGTGCAGCATTCCCTGGTGAGCACTTGCAACCCTTATCGCTCTACCACCCAAGGGATCAGTAAATTCATTCTTTTATGTTCTGAGTGCAATTCGAAATTGGTTCTTTCTGT
This sequence comes from Xenopus laevis, assembly GCF_017654675.1. Classification (NCBI taxonomy): domain Eukaryota; kingdom Metazoa; phylum Chordata; class Amphibia; order Anura; family Pipidae; genus Xenopus; species Xenopus laevis. Next base: position 90,386,499 of record NC_054376.1, on the reverse strand, counting down.
TTGTCCTGTTATCATTGGGCCCAGTGCAGACAGAGATATGAAATTTAGTGGACACTTGAGTGTAATCAAAACAACAATACTGTGAATATGATTGCAGGGGCTGCAGAAAAGCTTTGTTGGGACAAAATTGCTTGCCAAATTTTCTATCAAATCACCCAGCATAACAATATCCACTGCACATCTATACTTTAACTATATCTTATGGGCTTCTTTACCTATTCTGGCAGGGACAACTATGCCCATTGAGAACAGAAATGCCACGCTACACTGATTAACCCATTATTTGTTGCTATCTTCTGCTCTTGACATCTGGTTTTTGGCAAAGTCCCATCCAGCAGCAATGTGGTTATTATCAGCTTCTGCCACATCCTTTCCCAGACTTCATAAAAAAAGTGTTTTGAAAGCAGCTTTTGTCGAGGAAGGATGAGTGATTCTATGGGAAGTAAGGATGCTCTGCACTTCCTTACATCTGACATTTAACCCAGGCAAAAGTGCTATATTTATTTATCTGTCAACACTGACTTTATTGCTGCTTATGTTCCTATTCATGCATTTCCTGATTTTGCAGTGATTGAAAAGTAATAATGCATTGAGTGAACATCTGCAACATTAAATATGGAAAAGCAGACAGCAGTTTCTTTAAAAAATTTTTTTTACAAAACATGTGCAGACACCGTTTTATCAAATATTTTATAATAATGATTTTGCACGCTGGATAATTTTCTAAAGTCTGCAAAACATGTGCCCCAATATAGCCACTGCTGATAACTGCTTTTGAGTACGCAATGCAGAGCAGACATTAGTAAAATATTTTCATAATCAATAATAAATGATTCGTATAGCTTTGCACTCAGTTTATTCAAAGCACATTACTGCACATTACTGGGAGTTATGGTTCCTTGGTCCAGTCGCCCAAAGCAACGGTTGCAGAAATCTAAGGCAGTCAGAATGATGAAAGCTAGAATTATTTGCAACTTTATACTAGACTATGGAAAGTTTGGCCAATATTACTATATAGCCTAATAAAATGAAAAGGCGCTAACGTGGTCTTCAGTTTTAGACCCAGGGTAATTTATTTTACATGTCAATTGCCTCTGGGACTGCTGCCGTCTGAGGCAAGATTTTCATCTTGCCTCATGGCAAAAATGTCACTAAAGCAATTAAACTGAGCAAATTCTTTGAATAAAAGCTCAGCTTTCCTCATTTCTGTATACATGAGAAATATAAAATCCTAAAGCAGCTCCTATTTTGATATATAAGTTATTTATTCATATATATAGCTGCAGATGGACAGAAATTGAGGTAATTCTAACAAAACAGGTGGAACTTAAGAGCCAGATTGGTTTAATGGCATGAGGATTAAAGCATTATTAAATTTGCATTGAATAGAGTGTAGCTGGTCAAGCTATTCGTTTGCATGCTGATAATGGCTTTTTTGAGCTTTAAGGCTAGCAATAAAATGCTACAAATTTTTAGTTATTGGGAGCTATTTATATAGGAACTGTGGGAATTCGCTATAAATATGTCTAGTAAGAGCTTAGACTTAAATAGACATTTCCCTTTAAATGGAAAAAATGGTTTTGATTGTTAACCCACGTTACCGAGAACATTGTTTCCATGAGAATGGAAATATTACAACTAATGAAAGTGCAGATGTTAAAAAGATTCCAGAAATATGAAAGTGTATGAATATCAGACATCTGCCTTCAATGTAGCACGGAAATAAGGTCTCCAAAATTAAGCGGGTATAATCATTATATTTGCCACAAATCCTGCAAGCATGAAATAAATATAAACCAACAGTGGTGCCCTCAAAATGCCCAGTGGTATAACTAGGCTCTTCCTCTTGAGAGGGGTTCTGTTACTCACTAGGCTTTACTCAGCCATAGCCAGTTGTTTCCCTTAATTCACATTTCCTGCACACTGGTGCAAGTTAGTATTTAACTTAACTTTCTGAACTGTTAATTTACTTGCACAATTCTAAAGGTTTACACATGTATATATCCAATTTCTGCCAATATATTGCACATTTCAAATATTTACATATTTATTGTGTATTCAAAGTGCCTTTTTGTGATATGTACTAGCTGGAGCCACGTCGTCTCGTCTTGCTGTTGAGATGACAATAAGGTTTACTTTGACTTTTTATGAGATTAACTGTGTGTGCTATTGCTTGAAGCCTTAGTTTTAGAGCGTATGTAAAATTTAGGGTTGTTCCTCTTAGGGACCCAATGGGTAGGTGTTAGGCTAATTCAATATATTTCTAAAGCTCCATTTTCTGTTGTGCTGTACATAAGGGTACATATTATACAAACAAATTGATATATTAGGTAGAGAGGGCCCTGCCCACAGGCTTACAATCTATATGGCGGAGATGGTTGATACACAAGATGTAAAATTATGGGGCAAATTCACTAAGCCGCGAAGCGCCGAACGCTAGCGTTAATTCTATAGCGTTTGGCATTTTCGCTACTGCGCAAATTCACTAACGAACGCTGGCGTAGTTTAGCTAGTGTTACTTCGCAACCTTACGCCAGGCGAATTTTCGCTAGCGATGAAACTACGCAAATTCACTAACTTGCGCAGTGTACTGAACGCTACCTTTTACGCTAGACTTCCTTCGCCACCTCAGGGATTGTTTAAAAAAAAGTCAATTTTTTTTCTAAGTCCCAAAAAACGCTGGCGTGTTTTCTACATGATGGCTGATAGGCTGAAAAAGATTGAAATTTTTTTGGGGCTCCCCTTCCTCCCCCCTACATTTCCTGACTCATGGCAACTTCCTAGACAGTGGGCACATGTGTAGGCCAAAATAAAATTTTTATTTGCTGGTTTGAAGGTTTTCTAGGCATTTGTAGTGCAGATACGTGTTCCTCCATTGAAATGTGAATTTCGCGCCGTATGCAAATTAGCCTTCGTTAGCGTAACTTCGCTTTATATAGCGAATCAACGCTAGCGCAACTCCGCAACCTTACGCTACCCCTGTGCGCAACTTCGGATTTTAGTGAATTTGCGGAGCCCTGGCGAAACTACGCCTGGCGAAGTGCGGCGAAGTTGCGCCTGGCGCAACTTCGCATCTTAGTGAATTTGCCCCTAAGTGTCTGTTGGGGAAGTAAATGTTGGGAAAATATTGTCAGTGGTGTGACAGTGTTAAGGTGTCCATACATTGAGAGATCTCCCTCCGATATGCCCACCTTGAGGTGGGCAATATTGGGCTGATCCGATCGTGGGCCCTAGGGCCCAACGATCGGATCCTAACGATGCCTAACGGGCGGTCGGATCGCGGGACCGCATCAACGAATAGATGTGGCCGCGATCCGACGGGATTTTTTGTCCCATCCGATCGAGATCTGGCCGACTTTCGGCCAGATCTCGATCGGTGAAGCCCGTCGGGGGGCCTCATACACGGGCCAATAAGCTGCCGACACGGTCTGTCGGCAGCTTTTATCGGCCTGTGTATGGCCACCTTTAGGAATGAGATATTTATGGGGAACCCTAGAGCTATTGTTAGGCCCAGGATGCGTCTATTGACCCACCAGCTGTTTAAACCATGGAGCTACTGTCAGGCTCAGGGTGGCAGTAGCTTCAGGGATCCCCAGCATCAATAGGTAGTTGGGCAAGCTTTAGTAGAAGAGACAGGAGGTAATAGCACATATCAACTCAAGTACTTTAAACAGATACTATCATAGGAAAACATGTTTTTTTTAAAATGCATGGGTTAACAGTGCTGCTCCAACAGACTTCTGCACTGAAATACATTTTTCAAAAGAGCAACCAGATTTTTTTGTATTTAATTTTGAAATCTGACATGTCGCTAGACATACTATCAGTTTCCCAGGTGCCCTCAATCTTTACTGCTGCATTGCAAGTTGGAGTGATATCACTCCCTCCCCCCCAGCAGCCGATCAGCAGAACAATGGGAAGGTAACCAGATAACAGCTCCTTGGTAGATATAAGGGTAGAACTCCGCTGTGCGGCTCGAGTCAACACGTCGCCATGCGTCGAAATGCATGCGTGTGTCGGATGTTCTGAAGATACAGGAAGTGAAGGAGAAATCGCAGGTAAGAACTACATTTATCTGACTGTCAGATGAAATCCCTGCATGCTGCATGTAGTTCTTACCTGCGATTTCTCCTTCACTTTCTGTATCTTTAGAACATCCGACACGTCACATGCGTTTCATCGCATGGCGACATGTTGGCTCGAGCAGCACCTTCGAGTTCTACACTAAGAACAGTAAAATAGTAAAAATCCATGTCCCACTGCGACTCCTTCAGTTACATAAAGTAGGAGAAACAATAGCCTGTGAGTAAGCAGTTCCATAGTGCAGCACTGGCTCTTTCTGAAAGCACACGACCAGCCAAAATGACTTAAGGTGGCTGCTTACACGCCATTTGCCAATATTACAACTAAAGATATTACAGAGAGAATAATAATAAAGAGAATACACTTGTTGGGTTAGGAATGAAATTTTACATGGTGGAGTGAATTATTTGCAGTATAAACAGTGTAATTTAGAAATAAAAACTACATCATAAAAATTATGATAGAATCCCTTTAATGAATTACATCAATATGCATTCCCATTAGATCCATTGTAGAGCACCTTCACTTGTGGTGTGTTTGTATCTGCTGACTTTGGTATTCATGTAGATACTCCACATACTATACTCCACTCATGTATACAATGCCCTTTAAAAAAAAACATTGGACACTGCCCATTTGATTTGCTTGAGAGAAGAAAGGAGATTCAAACTAAATTAAACTGCTATTGGAATTCCAATACACTTTGCCAAGGTCTTACAACCAATAGATATGTTTTTTTCAAATGTTTGACCAGTAAATAATATCATCTTAGAGGTTGCTATGATTACCTGTAGCAATCATTACTTTTTATTGTGTCACACCGTTTATAATGTTAAAGGGATACTGTCATGGGAAAAAAAAAATTTTTCAAAATGAATCAGTTAATAGTGCTGCTCCAGCAGAATTCTGCACTGAAATCCATTTCTCAAAAGAGCAAACAGATTTTTTTATATTCAATTTTGAAATCTGACATGGGGCTAGACATTTTGTCAATTTCCCAGCTGCCCCATGTCATGTGACTTGTGCTCTGATAAACTTCAATCATTCTTTACTGCTGTACTGCAAGTTGGAGTGATATCACCCCCTCCCTTTTCCCCCCAGCAGCCAAACAAAAGAACAATGGGAAGGTAACCAGATAACAGCTCCCTAACACAAGATAACAGCTGCCTGGTAGAACTAAGAACAACACTCAATCGTAAAAACCCATGTCCCACTGAGACTCCTTCAGTTACATTGAGAAGGAGAAACAGCAGCCTGCCAAAAAGCATTACTCTCCTGAAGTGCAGGCACAAGTCACATGACATGGGGCAGCTGGGAAATTGACAAAATGTCTAGCCCCATGTCAGATTTCAAAATTGAATATAAAAAAATCTGTTTGCTCTTTTGAGAAATGGATTTCAGTGCAGAATTCTGCTGGAGCAGCACTATTAACTGATTCATTTTGAAAAAAAATTTTTTTCCCATGACAGTATCCCTTTAAGAGACTTGGTAAGATGCTCCCCTGCAGAGAGGAAGTGTTGGTTTATTTAAGGCTGCTCTAACAGTAGCAGTCTGCATTAACAAAAAAAAATAATACCTTGTTAGTGGCTTCATAGATTTGAACAATACAGTATCTGACAGTACACTTTGAAGTCGGGTATCACTATATTGCTTAGATCACAGGTTTATTGCCTCCAGGTGCCCTGAGACCTCAGTAAACATGAACAGATGTGCCCCAATGCAGAGGGAAGGTTTTCATTTTAACCCATATGTATTAATGCCGCTCCAAACCTGAAACGTACCCCAAGATTGGGAAAGTTTATATTTTGTTGATTTGTAAAGAGCGCACAAGAAAGGGTGATATTTCAATGCTCAGTCTAGCAACTAGTTGTACCTTCCATAATAAGTTTTAGCATGCAGGTATTGTGGAAAAAAAGAGTAATTTAGTGATAGTTTTGCATGCACAGGGATGGACATTTCAAGTATTTACGTAACGATTTAAATCCTTGCTTACAAAAATCAACCCAAACATGATTTATGACTGGGATAAAATACGCTTAATAGTTGAAAGAAAATACCATTAAGATTATCTGAACCTAAAATAGTGTGTTTGTATATGCCTCACTGTAGAATGGACAACAATGACCTGTGCCTATAAATTCATAAAGAATTTTTAAAAGCATTGTTTAACACTTTCAGACAACCTAGGCTCAGGCCCGGATTTGTGGAAAGGCCACCTAGACCCGGGCCTAGGGTGGCAGGATTCTAGGGGGGCAGCATGCTGCCCAATCACTCCCACATTGGTTCAAAAACACTGGGGATGCGCTGGAGATACAATAATATTTTAAATTTTCCGTGCGCCAATTCCAATTGCTCCTGTCCTCCAGGAGGGGACAGGGGCGATGAACGGTAGTGGGCCTAGGGGCGCCCACTATGTAAATCCGGCCCTGCCTAGGCTACCTGCACCCATTGCTTAGGGCAAGGGTCAGAGGTGAAAACTGACTTCAAATACCTTTCGTAACTGGGAGGGGTCCAAGAGCCAACCTATATAGACATGAACTGCTCACAGGTTTGAGACAAGGGTTTGTTAAAGGGCCTGCTTGCTATAATAATGAATTCCCAGCAGGAATTATGAATTCCCACTGTCCCAGGGCCCCCCTCTGGCCCCACTTGCGCCGCTTTGTTGGGCAGTCGCGGCAGGTAGAAGCCTCCAAATCGAGGGTCTGTGTGTGGATCTGGGCACAGAGCCAGGGGTCCACCGGGTTTTTTCCTGGTGTACCGCCGGCCCAGTCCGATCCTGATTTCTGGGGATGATATTGCCTAAGATTTTGGTTTGTAAATGAATAATACCTGGCTTTGTTTAGATGGCCATATGAGAAGGTATTCATAAGGTATCTCAAATAATAAATTAGTACTCTTTTTATGGCAGATTAATTTAACTTTAATTAAGGAAAAATTTATTCAGTTTTTCCACTCTTAAATGCTGCTGCAGGCAGATTCGAATATTCTGCAGCATAGGAAATGCTCAAAGCAAAGTGCAATAGGGGAACTGAAGTAAATAAAGCCCACTAGGTAGCTATTTTTTTTCTTGCATTTATGGAACAGTATAAACTCTCACTGGTGTTGATAGTAACAGTAATACTATGTCGTTTTGTTATTTCACAGTATTAGTGCCAAGTAGATTCAGGGACATGAAAAAAGTCCATTTAGTTGTGTAACAATGGTTTCAGGACCACCTGAAAATATTTGACCAGAAACACACCTTTTTTAGCTCATTATTTTGCTCCACAAAAGGAGGCTGTTAACTGTTCTGCCTTTCAGCCGAACAATCAGTGGTTACCATTTAAGGCTGAAACACATATAAAAACATTCTCGCTTTGTTTGTGGTCCACTAATAAATACAGTTTTCCTTACCCATTTGTTATTGAAGCACCAGATGGGATGATGCATGGTAAATGTCAAACGGTGACACTTTTATGTATACACTTTCTACTAATCAATCACATAAAAAGCTTTAACAAGTTTTTCTAATCTGGTTGGTATAATCTGAACAGTAAATCCAATTTCTGTGTGTTCTGCAGAACAGATCATAGACATCTGCGGTGTTACTTTACAGACGGAGAAGAGACTCCAAGCTCTTTCTGTTCCATTCAGCCCCTGTGCCATTTTCATGTAAATTCCTGCTTGACAATATGAAACAACTGGTGGGTAGCGAATTGAGTGACTGTAAGTCACTTTCCGCTAACGTGTAGGCATGCTGCTGAAATGGCTTCACCATAAATCCCAGCTATTGGGATTTTGGGAAGCAATAATTATTTTTGTAAAAGTTATACATAGAAGTTCATTAGGTTCTTTCCACTGCAAGGCATTCTAACAATGGCATATCTGAGTTCAAGGGAAGTAAAGGTAAACCAGAAAAAAAATTAATACACAATAAAAACCTAAAGTATGCAAACCAACATTCTAAGAGGATGGAAGCCATAATTAAAGTATTCTTGACAGGCTGTTGAAACCCTACCTTGTATTTTTACTAGGACAAATTATTTACACCCCACACTTGCTTAGTGCATTTGAGCAATCATAGCTTTATGTACTGCAGCACATAAATACTGTATATCTTAACCTGCTATGGGACTGTGTATGGATCCAGCAATGTTATTTTATGTTAAAGGAGAAGGAAAGGTTAACACTAAGTAAGCTTTATCAGAAAGGTCTATGTAATTACATTGGTAAACCCTCAAAAATGCTGCTCTGAGTCCTCTGTCTAAAGACACACCACATTTCTTTCCTTCTGTATCAGCCTTCTTGTTTTCATCTTAAACCTCCAAGGCTTGGGCTTGAGCATGCTCAGTTTGCTCCTCCAACTTACCACTCTCTCGACCTCCCTCCCTGGTCACTGCCAACGTGAAGGAAAAGGTATGTGCGGGGCGGGGTGGGGGTGGTTTGAGAGGGGTTGTGGCTGGGGGGGGATGCACAGAGGGGGCTTTGCAGCCCCAGCCAGCCGATGAGAGGACCTGAATAAAAAGATGAGTAATAAAAAGTAGCAATAAAAATACATTTGTAGACTTACAGAGAATTTGTTTTTTAGATGGGGTCAGTGACCCCCATTTAAAGCTGGAAAGGGTCAGAAGAAGAAGACAAATAATTCCCTATAAAAAATAAAAAATAAAAACAAATTGAAAGGATTCTTAGAATAAGTCATTCTATAACCTACTAAAAGTTTACTTTAAGGTGAACCACCCCTTTAAAGGAGAACTAAAGCTTAACAATACAAGTAGGGCAGAAATGTTGCACATGATGATTTGGTATCTATACCAGCCCAAGGGAACCTCAGCCCTTTAACAGTAAAGATCTATGGGGCAAATTTACTAGAGGGTGAAGTGACTAACGCTGGCGAAAATTCGCTAGCGAAGGAGATAGGCTCTAGCGGTACTTCGCTCCCTAAAGGGACGTAACTACGCAAATTCACTAAGATGCGGATTTTACTGAACGTTACCTCTTGCGCCAGACTTGCCTTCGCCAGCTCAGACCAGGCGAAGTGCAATAGAGTAGCTAGGAGTTCCTAAAAATTTAGTTGAAAAATTCCTGGGCTTGTGTAGTGTTTAGTATTTGCTGCAACATATACGTCCATTCAACTTTAACTTCCCATCGAATGCAAATTAGGCAACGCTAGCACAACTTCGCTTCACTTGGTGCAGTAATGCTAGCACAACTTCGCCGGCATTTGGTGCCCTGGACGCAACTTCGGATTTTAGTGAATTAGAGTTGTCCTGGTGACTCTACACCTGGCAAAATGTTGCGCTGTGAGCAAAGCCGTCGCTGGTGAATTTTCAGAGGTTAGTAAATTTGCTCCTATGTCTCCAAAGATGCCCCAGTAGCTCCCCATCTGCTTTGCGATGATTCACTTCACATAATCAGTGCTGCTGTCACTTACTGAACTTAGTGGCCTACTCAAAATATACAGAGTACATAGAATATAAATAATTCAGATTGATACATGGCAGCACAGAAAATAGCACAATTTAGCAGAATTTAATAATCAGCCCGGTAGCATCAGCTTATATCACAGGCAAACCTAATTTTCTGCTTGATAATTTGCCACGACCCCTAAGCTTAGCTTCTCAACAGCTGCTCAGGGCCCACTGAGAATGTGAGTGTCACAGACACTCTTGAAAAAAAACAAGATGGGAAACTCCTGTGACAAACTGTAGGGCCTGGATCATTACTACTATACAGATGCTGAACCTTTAGACTGGCTGAGTAAGTTCAGTATATTAAATATATATATAAGAAAATAGCTCTACAAGATATTGAAGTATGGTGGTTGAATATCTATGGAAACATCAAAACCTAATTATTTTCTTTAGCTTTGAGTTTCAAAATCAAATACGTAATGGAAAAGGCCATTTCAGTGTAGGATTTATTATTTCTAAAATGAGAAAATGAGTACAATAGTTTTGCAAGTCACTGTGTAGGGGAACAAATGAGTATACTTGAATATCAGAATGTCCAGATTTCCACTAAAAGAGAAGAGTTAACCATATCCATACAAGTATTTTGCATAGTGCTCAAAGTGCTAAATGATATTGGAAACAGACTACTGATTTTGTGAATGAATGCTTATTTGTTCAGAAGGAATTAGCAGTAATTGCATTGCTGTAGTTCCCCATGGTGAAACCTAGAAGTACAGTATTACTTACAGGAGGATTTTGGGCAATATGTTTTAATGAACTATGTGTAGCAAAAGAATTAGACTTTTTTTCACCTTTCTTAAAACTATTGTTACCTGAGTCCAATGTTCCCTCTAAGATGTGCCCACAAGCATGCACACACAAATTGAGGCCAGCACACACAACAAATTGTGGAGTGCACAAAAAAAAATGACGTGAAAACACTATGGGGCACATTTACTATGGGTCGAATATCGAGGGTTAATTAACCCTCGATATTCTACCATCGAAGTTAAATCCTTCGACTTTGAATATCGAAGTCGAAGGATTTACCGCAAAATCGAATAAATCCTTCGAACGATTCGAAGGATTTTAATCCATCGATTCCTTCGATCACAAATTGCTAGGAAAGACTATGGGGACCTTCCCCATAGGATAACATTGGTGCTCGGTAGGTTTTAGGTGGCGAAGTAGGTGGTCGAAGTTTTTTTTAAAGAGACAGTACTTCGACTATCGAATGGTCGAACGATTTTTAGTTCGAATAGTTCGATTCAAAGTCGAAGGTCGAAGCAGCCAATTCGATGGTCGAAGTAGCCAAAAAAATACTTCGAAATTCAAAGTATTTTTCATTCTAATCCTTCACTCAAACTAAGTAAATGTGCCCCTATATTTTGCATTTATTTTGACCTGCGCACACATTTTTCAAAAATGCGCACACAAAGTTAAAATCTGAGCACAAAAGATTTTTTTGCACACACAGCCGAGAAGGAATTAGAAGGAACATTGCCTGAGCCATAAATTATTACAGGCAGGGCAGCCATCAGGGGGGGACAGGGGGGAGAGTTGTAGGGGGCCCCAAGGGTAAGGGGGGCCCCGGCCACGCCACACTCACTTGATTAGCCAGGCCCCCCATCTTTCTGAGAGCTGCTGACTTTGATAAGGCATGGACGTTTAAGGGGCCCTGGCCACCAATTTTCTTATAATGTGGGGGGGGCGGCCCTGGCCACCAATTTTGGCCACCAATTTTTTTTCTCATGTGGGGTCCTAGTCACCAATATTTTTTTATGGGGGGGGGGCCTGGTCACAAATGTTTTTTTATGGGGGGCCCTGACCACCAATATCTTTTTATTTTTTATTAACATGTAGGAACCCTAGCCACCAATATTTTTTTTGGGTTTTTACTGTGTGGTGGGAGGGTGGACCTGTAGGTGGGGCTTGCAGTGGGCACAGCCCAGGGGGCCCAGGAAATGTTGTTGTATGGGGCCCTGCGATTTCTGATGGCGGTCCTGATTACAGGTATGGGATCCATTATCCGGAAACCCTTTTTCCTGAGACTTATGAATTACGGAATGGCCATTTTATCCAAATAATCCAAATCTTTAAAATGGTTTCCTTTTTTCTCTGTAATAATTAAACAGTACCTTGTACTGTAAGAGCCAAATTATGGAAAGATCTTTTAACAGGAAAACCCCCAGGCCCTGAATAATAGGATCTGGATAATAGGATTCTGGATAATAGGTCCCATACCTGTATAAATATTAATATGAAAATGTTTTTTTAACACTGACATATAAATTGTGTCCTTATGGGCAGGAAAGACGGAGAAAACAGGAAAGGAGGATATTCTATGTTTGTTGATGAGACATAGTAGTGCATGAATTTTTACTTAATGAAACAGAAAGTTAATGTTCCTATTTCCACTGTAGATTTGTCTGATCTCACTTTGCACTATTACATTTGGTTAGTAATGTGGGAGTACCTGGCTTTGGGAGATGGAAAAAAATAAGAAGGAGATCATTTGGTAGAGTGTTTTGGAACAGTCAATGGAATGCTCAGTGTTAACACAGCGGTGCTGCCAAGGTCAAGTGACTCTCGTATTAGTCACTGGAACCTCCCAACAATTAAAAACCTTTAACTGGTGATTCAGTTCCATGATCAGTAAAAAAATAAACAGAGGCTGACTTTGAGCTGCCTACTAGGCTGCCCACCGCAGTGATGATACACCTCCCACATGTTTTGCCATAGGAAGCTTTTCAATATACCCAGCTGATGACTAACATCAAGAGGTCCAACTAAGGGGAGTGTAATGGTTTAGCTTCCTCCAACAGCCATTAGGATGCTGTGCAAACTCAGGCTACTGGCCACTTTCCCTGTAATTGTACTTTTATGAGACACTTAGCCTGGCAGTTATAATACGGCAATGAATGAATTCCGATTCACTTAAATAAAGCACCTCTTCACTGCCACAGGGTAACTGTTACAAATGCCAGTTTAATACCTGAAAATGTGACATTTTTCTGAAGTTAAATTTCAGTTTTGAACATTTATATCAAATGCAACATTTTAGGAACTTTTTTCAATAGATGCATTAAAAATTAGAAGACTTTCAAAGGACCTTTTTTTTTTTTTTTACATATATTATAACATTGTTTTGAATTCTATTTATATTTTGCCATATAATGATTTGATCTATATTGACCTATAGGTAACTGTTAATATGCTTTATTATTATTTTGAAGAGTAGTTTTTGTTAGTGTCAGTGGCACTTTAATCTTGGTTCAAGTTTAATTAATGGGGCATTTCACCCAACCTACAGTATTTGATTGTGGCAAGTAATTTCTAAGTAATATTAAGGTTCTGCCCTTTCTTGCTTAGTTCAAAAGTAATTGCTTGTAAATTTAAGCACAACACTTGCACACTCTCATGTTAATTTGTCTGCAATTGTTCTATTACATTCCTTAAGGCTATACAGGTATGGAATCCGTTATCTGAAAACCCATTATCCAGAAAGCTCCAGATTATGGGAAGTAAATCTCTGATAGGTTCCACTTTATCCAAATAATCCACATAATTAAAAGTTATTTCCCTGTTCTATGTAATAATAAAACAGTACCTTGTAGTTGATTCAAAATAAGATACAATTAATACTTATTGGAAGCAAAACCAGCCTATTGGGTTTATTTAATGTTTAAATGATTTTCTAGTAGGCATGAAGATCCAAATTATGGAAAGATCCATTATCTGGAAAACCCCATTTCCCAAGCATTCTAGATAACAGGTCCTATATCTGTATGTATATGTTGAATATCTACTAATTTTGGTACCAAACACTATACTGTATATATTAACTCTACTAATACCGTTTAAATTGGCACCAAGATTCAGTGTGCAAACGAGCTATTGCTACTAAGTGCCCTTAACATATACTGGCGGCCAATCATTTTTTTTCGCTTGTGAACAGCTCACCTGAAAGTGATGGTGACCCGGGTTCCTATACCCCAGGTCCTGCTTTTAAGTTCACAATGCCTTGAACAGTATTAAGGGTAAAACGTCCAAGGGAACTCACCAGATCCAACGGGTAGCTCAGGTGCATCGCCCCAAGCGCATTCTGTAGGTCACAATCAATTTTCAAAAACAGACGAGCACTCCATTTCCATCCATATAGGGTAAAAGGTCACTTTTATTCCAACTTTGTTTAAAACATCAAATCCCTGACAGCTTTTTAAACAACTCTCCCGAATATGACTTCAACAATTACAATAATTACAATTAATTACAATTAAAACATGTTGGTTTGTTAACCCTTTGCTGCCAACCATGTTTTTACATAGACTGAAATAAATGTTCCTTTTATATTTACCTTGGCGAAGATTAGTTACATACTCATAATTATGTTTTCACAATGTGACACTAAAATTCTGATGCCGTTGAAGTTTGGCATAATTTATTGAAGATTACTAATTGCACTAGGTTCAGTACTGAAAATAATCCTCTTTAGCGATTCCATCAAAATTCAGTAGATCAGGCTTGATTAAACAGAACGCTTCCTCGATAGTCACAGTTAAATGAACATACCCACAGCGCTTCAACATTTAACTCATTCCCAGAAGCGCTTCATTCGCAAAGTAGTTAGCAAAAGTAAAGACAGCGTTGTGGATATTCTATCACTGTTACTGAGACTGATCAAATGGTTGTATGACCAGCAATACCGGGTATTTTTCTATACAATACATCTTAAATTTTTAGGAGATTTGGAACAAAATGTAAGACGTATTGTATAGAAAAATACCCGGTATTGCTGGTCATACAACCATTTGATCAGTCTCAGTAACAGTGATAGAATATCTACGTCGCTGCGTCTGTATCCGACAGTCATCTCACGTCAGATCAACGCTGCAACACCATGCGACAATTCTATCTCTTACCTTATTTTTGTCGCTTGCGTTTTGTCGCAGCGCGTCGTATCGCGACAAAATCGTTTGTGGAGTCCTACCCAAAAACTTGACAGAGATGCAGGTGAAAATAATCTAACAGAGTGAACCTAATTCATCACATAACAGCTGTGCAATAAGTGATGTATAATAAAACGTTTGCAACAACTTTTTCTGTGTTTAAATAGCAGTAGGCGATTGACACATGCTCATAGAAGTGCCGGTTGTCTATTCATCACCTTTGTTGCACAGCTTAGCATTTCTATACATTTCTAAAAAAATCAAGCTTTTTTCCAGTATCATCTAATCGGTTTTATAACTTAAGAATAAGACAAATATCACAACTATAATGCATGTTTAAAAAAAGATCAGTAGCAAGAAAAGATATAGCTCATGCCAGTTTACCCACAAGCATATATATATATATATATATATATATATATATATATATATATATATATATATATATATATATATATATATATATATATATATATATATACAGGTATATGCTGTAAAAAAACAACTCTTTTGAGGTGTGCAGTAATAGTAGGTCAAGCACCGCATGTTATTACAGTTGACATATACTAAAATATACACTAATATATGTGGTTATGAAATGCTACATATGTGAGTGTTATTGTCTGCATATCTAGAGAAAATATTTGACAATCCATTTTTACATACCTCTAACCCCTACTCCATGGGACATGTTTTTGGTGTGTTAGAACATATATTTCTTAGTGGCCTAAAGTCCAGGTGATCAAATGAGTGAAATCAGAGATCCACCTTTCCCCAGTATGGACAGGTAGGTAGGGCAATGTATATCTATATTGTGTAATTGTGTAAATGTAACTGGGCACTCCTGTTGACTTCAATGCATTTTGTTAAATGTTTGCAGTTTCACTCATCACTAGTGCTGCCCCAAGATTAATTCTATAATCATGGCATATTTGGGGTACTGCCAAGGGAATGTGAGGGTTGTGGCAGAAAAATGGGACAAACCTAATGTACCACCCAACTGTCCTATCTTTCGCACAGAAAGTCCCAATTTTGCCAGAACACTTAGCAGCTGCACTTAGATACTGTACATTTGTTTTAAAGATAAGCAAATATACAATTGTAGCTATTTAAGATGAGCAGGTCTCATGGGAGCATTGTGACACAGCTTCAAGGGCAATTCACTTTCATTAGCAAAACTGTAATAACACATAAACCCTAGACCCTAAAACCCTAGAACTATGACATATGATATCCCAAAACCCAGAATGCCAAGGTCCCGGAAGCGGCTCACACTTCTGCCTATAAAAGCTGCCTTTCACTTCTGGAGGAGTCCTCCTCTCCTTATAGAACCAAGGCAAACGTTCTGGTCATACAGGGGAACTGTAACATGTGACAGGAGGGATGGGGAACAGGAAGCGCAATCGAGGGACAGGCTGATGTCAATACCAGTCAGTAACGCAGTCCAAAGTCAGGATCTGAAAGAATGGTCAGTAACAGGCAAAGGTCAGTACAGACAGCAAACTAGAAGTCAGGGATAGGCACGGGTCAAAGAACAGATAATCAGACTTGAAGCACACCCAGGAACAAGTTCTAAATGGGCCTGCGTAAGACCCAGACCTGCTCCCCCAGCTGCCCCATAAAGGAAAGCTATTATGCCGCGTCTTTAATTCAATGTGCGCGGCCTGTTTCTGCAGCCGCGTGGCATGGGCAGGGGGATTTGGAGTTCGGGAGGGAGCCCCCGTGCACTGTCAGGAGGGCCCTTCATTTTGCAGCCCCTGTGGGACCCAAGGCTCCAGTCCGACCCCCCCCAGGAACTATCAGGAAATAGTCCTACGTTGGGCAATGGAAATTAGGTTATGGTGCCTTTAAATATTTGAATTTTGCCAGTGCAATGACGTGCGTTGTGCCGAATATAAAAGGACGCATGTGTGCACATTTGCCATGCGCATAAAGCAGCAGAAGACATGGACAACTGGAGGTGTTCTCGTAGGGAGCACAGCAGACATCCCAGCTGCCCCACCAGGTATCCTTACGCAAACGTTCCATAACCTGGCAAATTTTGTAAAATTAGCATGGTAATTAGGCGGTGTGACCATAAAACGGGCATGGTCTTTTTTGTCCCTCTTTCCCTTTTTGAAAAGTTTGGAGGTATACTAATATGTTCTAGTGTTATACCTCCTCCAACTGAAATAGTTGCAGCTGATGTTTGCGTAATGTGCTGCACAAGTTGCATATAATGAAAGATTTTTAGGCCTTTTTTATCCTAGCTCAATACCTTACACCTGCAGTCTTTCATTTGGCAACAACAATTTAGTTCATTACATTACACCCCATCACACCAGTTTATTACAGGGATAGTAATATATGAAAACACAGATGCCCCACATAATGTGCTATAGCTTTGGGAATATCACAATAACCATTCAGTTTCAAAAACTTAATTCTAAGCTTTGACCCCCCCCCACTTCAGTCGGGGTACCTCTGTGCAGTCATGGAAATGGACATTGGTTCTAACCCTCTCACTATGCACCTAGAGATATTTTACTCCTGAGCATAAGAGGCAATAAAAAACAGCATTATATTAAACTTTATGAAAAGCAGCCACCAGTGTAGGATTTTAACAGAACAGAGTATAAAAGTAGATCTCATGTGAAAACAAAAAATCAATAACATACGCCTTGGCAGCAATTCTAACATTTTAATTTAATAAACAATCTAGGAAGAGCCAAACTATAACGTCACATTTCAGGTACACATGTTGACATAAGGAAAAAAACCACATATATATATCTACAGTATAAATATAGATGTATATATATATATTAATAGCACTTCAATTCATTTGTCCAGATGTGTTACATGAGGATAAGCACAGGTGAATATGGTTTTGATGCCAGACAGTATCCTCTGTTCTTCTGCTGTTATACATTATCCCCAGTTGCAATATGATTGTCTGACAGCAATACACATAGGTGAGTCTGACCTTTCATTTTTCTTTGTTTTACAAACCTGACTTTGTAGTCATCACCTGGCGGAACAGATTTTTCCTGTTTGCTTTCACCCCATGTGACTAGTACAGGTCAGTTCATGTTTGAAGTTATTTTCATGTCCAAAATACATCATTGTACCTCAACATATGCTAAATTTCATTCTTTCCGTTCTAAATGAAATGATTTGTATGATTTTTCCTTAGGATGTCCTAGGACGGGGCTGTTCATCTGGAGACCCAAGGATGGATCTGACCCTCTGAAGATTGTGATGGCCCTAAGCCTGCTTAGGGCTCCATAGACTTCTTTGCATGACAAGAAATACAGTAAATACACATTTTTACATAATTTACTGCCACAAAACTGTGGTATGGTGGACAATCATACCACTATATGGAAAACATAATATCCTATAATGTGGATCCCAATGAAGCACATGCTTTTTGACCTGCCTTTCCCGTGCATTCATTCACAATCTGGTCAGTATTTTCAACCCATTATTATAGTCTGACAATTATAGTCAGTCATGAAATCTATTGCTGATGTATTTGTTTTTTGACCAACTGTTCCAATTTATATTCAGACCCCTTTTTATATTTATAAAAACAGTGGTGTTTAGAATAATAGCAGTCTGACATCACTAACCTGATCAGTCACTGTTTTTGGTAGAAATTATATTTCTACATGGCAAATAATTTACTAGTAGGTGTAGTAGAGTAATAGAAAACCAACAGACCCAACAGTCATGACATGCATGCTGCTGATTCTGTGTAATTGAATCATTCATTGAGGCTTGTTCTAAATAATAGCAGTGTGGAGTTCAATTAGTGAGGTCTTTCATTCTGTGAAAATGGGTCTTTCCAGACATTGTTCAGAAGAACAGCGTACTTAGTTTAAAAAGTTGATTGAAGAACGGAAACAAATAAGTAAGTGCAGAAAATGATAGGCTGCTCAGCTAAAATGATCTTAAATGCTTTAAAATGGCAACCACAACCTGAAAGTCGTGGAAGAAAACTGAAAACTAATGGATAGAAGAATAGCCAAAATGGCATAGCCTCAGCCAATGTTCAGCTCCAAGAGGATCAAAGAATGTCTAAAGTTACCTGTGAGTACTGTTACAATTAGAAAACACCTATGTGAAGCCAAGTTATCGGCAAGAAGCTCCTGTAAAGTCCCATGGTTGAAAAAAGACGTGCTGAATAGGTTACAATTTGCCAAAAACACATTGACTGACCTAAACAGAAATGGTGCAACATTTTGTGGACTGATGAAGCAAGATTGTTCATTATGGGTCTAGGGGCCACAGACAGTTTGTCAGATGACAACCAAATACTGAATTCAAGTCACAGTACAGTGAAGCATGGGGAACAAGCATCAGGATATGGGGAAAAACAGTTGTCAATTACAGTCCCTTTTATACTATGGTGTTGGTATCGCATACCAGGGATCATGGATCAGTTTCAATACATCAAAATACTTGAAGAAGTCATATTGCCTTATGCTGAAGAGGTTTCAAAAAGACAATGACCCAAAACACACCAGTAATGAGCAACATCTTGGTTCTAGACCATCAAGATTGACATTATGGAGTGACCAGCCCAATCCCCAGACCTTAATCCAATAAAAAACATGTGGGGTGACATCAAAAATGCTGTTTCTGAGGCAAAACCAAGAAATGCAGAAGAATTGTGGAATGTAACAGGTGCCAGAATTTGGTCGACTCCATCCAACACAGATGTGCAGCAGTTCTCAGAAACACTGCTTATACAACTAAATATTAGTTCAGTGATTCAAAGGAAAGCAACATCTTGAAACATTTTTCAGTTTATACAGTGAATGTTTGAGTTTGTAAAGAAGAATGCAGACACTGCCATTTTTTGAAACAGCCTAATATTCCCTTTTCTTCGCTTTCTGTAAAGGAATAACACAAATTCGATAAATGTTTCTTCATGTTTTGATTTAGAATAGAATGTGCAGTGTTCCCAATGCATTTGTATGTATGGAGATAAAACTATTATAATAATTTAACACACTGCTATTATTCTGAACAATAAATAAATATATATATATATATATATATATATATATATATATATATATATATAATTGAAGACTAACGTTTTGGCCTACCCTGAGGCCTTCCTCAAAGTAGTTAACAATGAACATACCTTATATACACAGTCTGGCGGGAAACAACTGTAGCTATGACGTATGGTATTCTTTAGAATAGGGTGACTATCATTAAAGTATATTGCCATAATACGTTTCAATTCCCCCACAGTTTATATAAAGCCCTTTTAGATATACATTTCTATTAAATCTAGCAGCAAACTCAAGTTAAAAGCAGGATTAAAAACAAGATACATAATAACACTGTTCAATGGTAACCATATTGTAACAACTTCTCCTGTGATTAATAACTATGTTCCCAGTGTCAGTAATGTAACATTCTTTGAGGATGTATTGGAACATCAACATAACCGCTTCCTAGTCCCTTTACTGGATTGGCCACTGAATCACCTAATCATTCCCATTCACTACAGAAGCACAACCATAATAGCCCTTCAATTAATTCCCCGGCCCCCTTAATATTGCGCTGCAGGTGGAGATGAATGAGGAGAGACTTTACAATGGGACTTTAACATTAGCAGGGGAGGTTAACTCACTTTATGATCTTCCTTTCCTTTTTTTCCTTTTTATATTTTTTGTTTTTACTTAATGTCATTTATCTACTTGAACTACTTTGAGAAAGGCCTTAGGGTAGGCCGAAACATTAGTCTTCAGTTCTAAATAAAAAAAGGGCCTAACTCCTTCTTTCTACAAAATTATGAAAGATAAAATCTCACCCTTTTCAATGATATATTATTCTTTGGAAAGAGCCTACCTTCTAGTGAAATATCAAATCTTAGAGTTATCCCAAAAAAAGACAAAGACTTATCCCTTCCCTCCTCCTATAGGCCTATTTCCTTGTTAAATCAAGATATCAAGATACTATCCAAGGTCCTTGCCGATAGGCTTTCTTTAATTCTTCCCTCTATAATATCCGAGGCCCAAAATGGTTTTATTAAGAATAGGTCAGGAGTAAAGAATATTAGGGCTCTGATCCATATCTTATACTTCGCCAAAAAACATAAAATCCCCAGTTCTATTTTTAATATTGATGTTGAAAAGGCGTTTGATAATATTACCTGGGATCATCTATTTGTTTGCCTTAAGAAATTTGGTATCACAGGCCCCTTTTTCCAATATATCAAATATCTTTACAAAAATCCCAGAACACAAATAATTTTGGGGGGAGCTAGGTCGCCACCTTTTGAAATATTTAAAGGGACAAGACAGGGCTGTCCTTTGTCGCCCCTTTTATTTAATATTGCTCTAGAACCGCTAATTTGTTTCCTTTATCAATCCAAGTCAATTTCGGGAATTACCATTAATGAAAGACATCTCAAGGTATTAGCCTTTGCCGACGACTTATTACTAATTTTAAAAAATCCTGAGTCCTCACTTAAGGTTGTTTTTGATTTATTCCGAGACTTTCAGTCCTTCTCTGGTTATAAAATTAATGTTGAGAAATCGGAAGTAATGAATATTTATGGTTCTTTTTCTAAATCTTTACTTAAGAAATTCCAACTTAAAAACCCAAAGAATCAGATCAAATATTTAGGATTAATAATTCCATCAGATCTAAATAATTTATATTCTTTGAATATCACTCCAGCCTGTCAAAAGGTTTTTTCCATGTGTGAAAAATGGGCTAATTCTCGCCTTAATATAAAGGGACGAGCACTCTTTTTTAAATCTTTGATATTTCCCAAGTTAATATATCCATTAATTAATCTCCCCTTGCTTATAAAACATTTTGATATTAAGAAACTTGACTCTGCCTTAAATAAATTTATTTGGAATGGTAAAAAGGCAAAAATTGCACTTCATAAATTAAGAGCTCCAGTTAAACTAGGAGGGTTAAATCTTCCTAACTTTAGAGCTTTTAATTTATCAGCCCTCACTAGATACTGTATTGAGTGGATCTCTCAAGGCAATAAATTTACAAACCCTGACATCGAGATCTTTCAAGAAGCCTTCTTTGATATTTTATCTGTTTTACATAGCAAATGGGGAAATGTTCCTTGTGACTTTAAAAGGAATCCTCTTTATCGTGATTCTATTTTTGTGTGGAAACATTTATTCTCTCAACATGGGTATAGTTATACAGAAACCCCTTTCATGCCAGCAAAGCTCTTACTTAAACCCTCAGATTATCAAAAGTCTGATTCCTTTCTATTTTCTGCTAAGAGAAATTTACTAGTCTTAGTTAAAGACTTATTTGATCCACATAAGAAAACTTTACTGTCTTGGTCAAAACTCAAAAATGAGTACAAGCTTAATGAATCTGATAGATATTATTACTTAGCTTGTCAATGCGGTCTTTCTCTACTGCATGATAAAAACAATTTGATTTTAGCTGACCACAAGCTAGCAGATGATTTGGCAGAATTTTTGGAACTCCCCTGTTTGATTTCAATTAACTCTTTATCTAAAAAATTTTGGAATATTTATGGTACAGACTCACATCCATTATCTAAATCGTCCATTAAATGGACTGAGTTTTTACAATGTCAAGTGTCTCCCTCAGATTTGGTGAAATCTATTAATACTTATAATAAATTAATTTTGGCAGAGAGTTGGAGAATTCAACACTTTAAGCTTATTCATTTAGGATATGGGAAAATGTTTGCTTAAAGTACCTCTAATTGTCCTATATCATTTTGTCCTAAATGTGACGAGACTAATGTGTCAATTTTTCATTATTTATGGTCCTGTCCAAAAATTAACCTTTTTTGGAGGGAAGTTACTAATTTTTTGAATTCTAGACTGAAGATAAAAATTAAACTATCTCCGTGTATTGCTTTACTGCATCTAGATATTAATATGCTTTCTGCAAATCCTAAGTCAAATATTATCTCCCATGAGAGTAAATTATTGACTTCCTTTTTTCTAGCTGCTTCTAGGAAAGCTTTATTTAATTTCTGGTTACAAAAGGAACCCTCCTCATTATCGGACATCATCTCTTATATGAATCAGCTTAGTTGGCAAGAAGCCTTAATAACTAAAACTAAAGGTAGTATTTACAAAGATTCTTTTAGGCTGGTTTGGTCTCCTTATTTTGAAATCTGTAACTCCAATACTGGCGATCAAATAATGCGCTTTCTTCAATAGTTAGATGACCTATCTGACACTCCAGATGATAAATGGGCTTTTTCTTTCTTTTATTACTTGTGCATCCACTGGCTTAGTTAATTTTTAGTTCGTTTTTTGTTATTTTTCATGAATGATATAGTTTTGATACTATCATGCCATTGTCTCCTTTGCAACATATTTTCTTCATCTGCATAACATTTGTTGTCATTTTGATTTCATTTGTTTAATATGAAAATCAAATAAAATATTTTAAACATAAATAAAAAAAGTTTTTATTTAATTTAAGACCTGAGAGTGAAGATTCTTCTGGGATCGTTGTGGATAAAGTTGTTGTTTCTGCACCCAGGCATATGAAAACAGTTTTTGTTAATGCCGATACTATGCTAGAGTGTATTGGATAATTTTTGTGCCTGGCACCTGTGTTTTTGTTGAATATTTAAGGACTTTAGTCTGTTTTCAACCTAACTTACCATGTTACGATGTTACTAAATTTATATTATATGTAAGCTGATCAAGATAACATTTTACTGAAAATGCCCTGTGTATCATAGTGTCAGGTACCACTGTGATTCTGAAGGTGATGCCTCCTCTACGCTTCCTACTGGTCCTCTCCGTTTGTCCATTTGACTGTGGATGGAAAGCAGTTGGAAAATACCAATTTTATATTGAAGGCTTTACAAAGTGCCCTCCAAAACATAGAAGTAAATTCTACTCCATGATCTAACACAATCTTATCAGGCACCCCATGGAGACAAAAAATCTCCTTAATAAACACTACAGCAGTGAATGAAGCAGATGGAACTCCCGCCATTTTAGAAAGTCGGTGTACCATTACAAAAATTGTCTTATAGTCTTGCAAATGAGGAGATCAACAATGAAGTCAACAGAAATGGAACCCCAAAGTCTAGTAGGGACAGGCAAAGTCTCTACAATTGTTAGCTATATGCGGCCAGGTAGGACAATCCTTTAAGAAGTGTCCAGGAAGACCACAGTACAGGCATAAGTTATATTGTCGTCTGCAGATTCTTTCCTCAGAAGAGATGGCAGTTCTAATGAGGCCAATCTGCATAGGTTCAGGATAACCTACTGTTATGAAACTTACTCCACCCTCTCCTTCAATCCACAGGAAAAATTTATGAAGGCCATTGAAGAATTGGTCTCGTATGGCATATCTTTGGGAGTGGTGGATACACGTGACAAGGACTATTTGGTCAAAAGCACAGCCATTGTTCCTATTTTTCACCATCTCCCAAAGATACATAAGTCCATTCATGAACCAGAGGGCAGGCCGATTGTTGCGAGTATTGGATCAGCAAATGAGGGGCTCTCAGACTGGCTTGATTCTAACTTAAAACCTCTAGTCCCAATTTTGGGTTCATATATAAGAGACACGGGTCATCTTATCGAAAAATTATCCACCCTTACCTGGTTGGATACTTACCATTGGGTTTCCATGGATGTGAAATCCTTATACTCCATAATCCCTCACGATAGGGGTTTACAAGCCATTTCGGACACTTTGATGGAATCACACACCTATACACCAGATTTTATTCATTTCAATTTATTGGTTCTCGAGTTTTTATTAACACATAACTTTTTTCACTTCGACGGGGGTTACTACCTCCAGAGACGTGGCACTGCTATGGGGGCCTCCTTTGCCCCCTCTTATGCCAACCTGTACATGGGTCAGTGGGAGCAGTGCCACGTCTATGGATGTGCTAACCCCTTTCGTGAACACGTGGTGTGGTACGGTAGATATATCGACGATTTGCTATTCATATGGGATGGTCCCTTACACTTAATTGAAAAATTTCACCAATACCTCAACAAGAACCAATATAATTTACACCTATCACTGGAACATCATAAGAACTCCATCACCTTTTTAGATTTAACACTAACAGGGAACACGTTCACCAAACTTATAGACACTAATATTTTTAGGAAACCCACGGCGGGTAACACAATTTTAAAATATAACAGTTGTCATCCTAAACACACCTTGAACAGTATTCCTTACAGCCAGTTTGTGAGATACCGCAGAAACTGCAGCCAGGCAGCTACATTTGATCTTCAATCGCAACATTTAGGCAAAAGACTGCAAGAAAGAGGATATCCCAGCCACCTCATAAAAAAAGCTTATGGGAAAGCTAAAACAGCTTCCGTCATGCGTGAGGGCAGAAAAGATACAAAACGACCAACCCAGGGCAATGTTGATCAAACCAGACCAGATAAAAATAAACATAAAATGTTCTTCGTCACTGAATTTAGTGAAGAATATGGCCACATCTGTAAGATCATCAAAAAGTATTAACCTATACTTAACAGTGATACTAAGATGTCAGAAATATTGGCCGAAACCGAGGTAAAGTACGTTTCAAGAAAGGCACCCACTTTAGGCAGTATTTTGGCCCCAAGTCTGGTTTCATCAGCCCCACTAAAAACAACAGATAACTGGTTGAAAGTGAAGGGTACATACAAATGCGGGGCCAATGTATGCAAAACATGTCAAGTGATCTCCACAGGCCCAGATTTTAAATCCAATATATCAGGGCAATCCTTTAGAAATAGTGGGTTCTACAATTGTAATACAAGGAACGTGGTATACCTACTGGAGTGTGGCCATTGTAATAAACAATATGTGGGTCGCACATCCCGTACGCTGAAGGACAGGGTAAGGGAACACATTAGAAGTATTACCAATAGGGAGGAGAATACTCCAGTGGGCCGGCACTTCAAAATGTGCTCACCCAATGGTCCAAAAGACCTAAAGGTAAAGGTCATTGAGAAAGTGCAGGTTCCGATTAGAGGTGGCGATATTATTCACCGTCTTAACCTCAGAGAGGCATTCTGGATCCTCAAATTAGACACAAGGATCCCGAATGGCCTAAACTATAGACATGACATTAGTTACCTGTACTAGTGAGTGAAATAAAGGGGGTCCCCACTGATTGAAAATAGCCCACTTGACTATGTGGGCCTAAATTGGTCACATTCTAGCACAATTGCTCTCCAGTCCCCCCACCTGTTAAAAATGCAGGCAAAGAACACTACCTCCGCTTGGTTTGTTTGGTTTTTATCTAACTATGAATGTTTTTTAGTAAACAAAAAAAAGTGATGTTTTAATATCTTTATGCTTTATCCGTTTAAATTTTAAATGATCTAAATAAAGATGTAATTTCTATGTAAGCCCACTAGAGGGCACTAATACCCTGTGTATATATAACCCAGCTGTAACAAACGTTTTGCTCACCTATGATTAAGGGATATCTCCCGAAACGCGTCAGGTGTTACCAGCAGGTACTCCAATAAACCCCAGTTTCAGAAGTGCCGTCTGCTTCCTTGAATTAACCTACTGTTAGAAGAGAAACAGGAACATGTGGAGAGAGAGGTGCTTTGGGAAGAACCCAAGATGTCAGAGAAGGATAACATCTTTCAGCTTGTCTTTCGACAATCTATTTGAATTGCCAAATTGATAAGTTCTTCCAAAGTCTCTGGTATTTCCACTGCTGGCCAGTATGAAACACACAGACCTATATGAAACTGATGTTTAAGAGCTTTGTCATTCCATTTGGTGTCTGTGGCATAAGTGTGAAACTCAGTGATGTATTCACCACCAGACGCTTGCCTTGAAGAAGAGACCTAATCACAGCTTCAGTAGTGGAAGACCTTTTAGGATCAGCATAGATTTGGTCCATGGCAGAAAAAAGCATTAAGATCATTCAATAATACACTGAGTTTCAAACAGGTGATGTGCTCAGGTCTTAGGCTCCCCTGATAAAGAAATTACCCCATTAACAAATGCCCGAAACTCCAGAAAAATGTTCAGGAAGTGGCATCTTAGGCTCAGCTGACCGAGAGTGCTGCAGCGGCCACAGGAACAGCAAGAGAAACATGAGGCAACAGAGCAGGACTGGCAGATATATGTAAGCTTTGCACTTGAACTTGTTTAAAGCCACCCTGTAAATCCCAGACAGCCTTAGTGAGGGCAGCCAATTGCTGGATGAGGATATCTAAAGGTGAGGAGGCTTGATCCACAGACTCCATGGTGAGGTGATACGGTCAGGTAACACTGTGAGTTTTAAGATGATAGCCTCCTCTACGTCTCCCACTGGGCCTGCACCCTGGAGATAAAACAGGACGATCCCAGCTAAGGAATAGCAGGAGTGCCAGGAAACTCACAAGAATATTAACACAGTCAATGATTATGTAGAACAAGGCACTTAATTGCAGGCAGAGATTAGTAGTTGTGCAGGAGCCGGGATCAGGAAACAGGCCGGGATCAGGAAACAGGCCGGGTCAAACCCAGAAGATCCAGAAGCCGAGAAGTCAAGCCAAAGAGGTTACACGAAGAGTAGTCTGAGAACAAGCCAAAAGTTAGGAATCCAAAGGTCACAAGATCTCAGAACAACACTCTGTGTCAGCCAAAGACAATCACCTTGTACTGAGCATAGGCCTTGGCATCTATTTAAGCCGACAGCGATTGCGCATGTCAAAATGCGTGCATACGTCAAAAAAGTGCATGCATCCAAAAGGTGCATGTGTCGTTGCGCAGACTGTGCCGACTGGAAGAACTCAGACATAGGCTTAACTACATGTTGTGCAAACATGTATCAGAACAACATTGTGCAACAAGTAAAGAACGAATGGGTTCTTCTGGTGGAAATTAATTTTCTCATGAAAGTGGTGGCTGATTGGACTTTTAAAGCTTTTGCATTCACACATGTGAGTTAGAGCCTTACTCTTGACTCTTCAAAAAAAAAAAAAAAAAATGGTTTCCTGTTTAGCACATATGGAATGACATTCAGGTCATGGAGCTCGATTTGATTTCTCTAAAAGAAGATTGTTCCTGAATGTTTTACTAAACTTTGCTATGTCCTGACAGTGAGATAGATTTCAGCTTTATTTTGATTCATAGCCTCTTTCAAAATTTTACTAGCTTGCAGATATCTTCTCAGCTGATGGGATGGTGGGGCTGCATGGCTTTTGTCATAGCAGTTACATAATGTAGAATTAACCCTTTTCTATATCAACTGTAGCCTTGCAAAAGGCTTGCAAAAAAACAAGTAAATAACAGCTGAGATGCTCACTCGTGCAAACAAACAAGAAATCCCCAAACGGTGAGCCCCAATAGCGTATATGGTAAATACAATTGAAAAAAATATTTATGAATATCCTACTCACAAGTGTGATTTTAAAAAAGGCATATAAGGCAAATAGCCTTTCCCCCCAGGGTGCAGGTAACATGCAAAGACTTGAATTTTGGACCATTCTATGGTCTGATTGGCTCCATCTCAAACTACCATCATACATTTTTTATCAGTAGGGATGTAGCGAACGTCGGAAAAAAAGTTCGCGAACATATTCGCGAACTTGCGCAAAAACGCGAGCGGTTCGCGAACGGTTCGCGAACCCCATAGACTTCAATGGGAAGGCGAACTTTAACATCTAGAAAAGACATTTCTGGCCAGAAAAATGATTTTAAAGTTGTTTAAAGGGTGCAACGACCTGGACAGTGGCATGCCAGAGGGGGATCAAGGGCAAAAATGTATCTGAAAAATCTGCCTGTGTGTGCTTGGAAGAGATAGTGTAGGGGGAGAGCTGTTAGTGATTTCAGGGACAGATGATAGTAAGTTTGCTGGCTAGTAATCTGCTTGATACTGCTCTGTATTGGAGGGACAGAAGTCTGCAGGGATTTGAGGGACATTTTAGCTTAGGTAGCTTTGCTGGCTAGTAATCTACTGTTCTCTTTAAACAACTGCCATACGTTGACCTTGTAGGCATTGTTTGCCCAGTTTTTTTGGACGCAGCCACTGAAGCACAGTTGCCAGAAAAAATATGCCATATAAATGCTGAAAATAGTAATTTTTCGCCATACGTTGACCTTGTAGACATTGTTTGCCCAGTTTTTTTGGTTGCAGCCACTGAAGCACAGTTGCCAGAAAAAATATGCCATATAAATGCTGAAAATAGTCATTTTTTGCCATACGTTGACCTTGTAGGCATTGTTTGCCCAGTTTTTTTGGTCACAGCCACTGAAGCACAGTTGCCAGAAAAAATATGCCATATAAATGCTGAAAATAGTCATTTTTTGCCATATACGTTGAGTCAACGTATGGCAAAAAATGACTATTTTCAGCATTTATATGGCATATTTTTTCTGGCCTCTGTGCTTCAGTGGCTGCGGCCAAAAAAACTGGGCAAACAATGCCTACAAGGTCAACGTCGTTGACCTTGTAGGCATTGTTTGCCCAGTTTTTTTGGCCGCAGCCACTGAAGCACAGAGGCCAGAAAAAATATGCCATATAAATGCTGAAAATAGTCATTTTTTTGGTCGCAGCCACTGAAGCACAGTTGCCAGAAAAAATATGCCATATAAATGCTGAAAATAGTCATTTTTTGCCATATACGTTGAGTCAACGTATGGCAAAAAATGACTATTTTCAGCATTTATATGGCATATTTTTTCTGGCCTCTGTGCTTCAGTGGCTGCGGCCAAAAAAACTGGGCAAACAATGCCTACAAGGTCAACGTCGTTGACCTTGTAGGCATTGTTTGCCCAGTTTTTTTGGCCGCAGCCACTGAAGCACAGAGGCCAGAAAAAATATGCCATATAAATGCTGAAAATAGTCATTTTTTTGGTCGCAGCCACTGAAGCACAGTTGCCAGAAAAATTATGCCATATAAATGCTGAAAATATGCATTTTTTTGGTTGCAGCCACTGAAGCACAGAGGCCAGAAAAATTATGCCATATAAATGCTGAAAATATAAATTTTTTTGGTTGCAGCCACTGAAGCACAGAGGCCAGAAAAATTATGCCATATAAATGCTGAAAATATGCATTTTTTTGGTTGCAGCCACTGAAGCACAGAGGCCAGAAAAATTATGCCATATAAATGCAGAAAATATGCATTTTTTTGGACGCAGCCACTGAAGCACAGTTGCCAGAAAAAATATGCCATATAAATGCTGAAAATAGTAATTTTTCGCCATACGTTGACCTTGTAGACATTGTTTGCCCAGTTTTTTTGGTTGCAGCCACTGAAGCACAGAGGCCAGAAAAAATTAAACCAGTAGGGTTTGCACCCTAGTTTGTAACGGTGGCGGAGGGAGGAGGAGGACGCTAAAGGACAGCTGTGTGTGGAGTCATGAGGCTTGAAGAGAAGGACAGCTGCATAGAAGTCAGAACAAGTCTTCCGGCGTGCAGTAACCCTCCGAGATCCACCCCTCATTCATTTTAATAAAGGTCAGGTAATCGACACTTTTGTGACCTAGGCGAGTTCTCTTCTCAGTTACAATCCCTCCTGCTGCACTGAAGGTCCTTTCTGAGAGCACACTTGAGGCTGGGCAAGACAAGAGGTTCATGGCAAATTGTGACAGCTCTGGCCACAGATCAAGCCTGCGCACCCAGTAGTCCAGGGGTTCATCGCTCCTCAGAGTGTCGATATCTGCAGTTAATGCCAGGTAGTCCGCTACCTGCCGGTCGAGGCGTTCTTTGAGGGTGGATCCAGAAGGGTTGTGGCGCTGCCTTGGACAGAAAAACATTTGCATGTCTGACGTTACAGACTGGCCAAAGGGCTTTGTCCTTGCAGGTGTGCTCGTGGCAGGATTACTGGCACCTCTGCCCCTGCAATGTTGATGAGTTCCTGAAGTGACATCACCCTTAAAAGCATTGTACAACATGTTTTGCAGGCTGGTTTGTAAATGCCGCATCTTTTCGGACTTGTGGTATGTTGGTAACATTTCTGACACTTTATGCTTGTACCGAGGGTCTAGTAGCGTTGCGACCCAGTACAGGTCCTTCTCCTTAAGCCTCTTGATACGGGGGTCCTTCAACAGGCATGACAGCATGAAAGACCCCATTCTCACAAGGTTGGATGCAGAGCTATCCATCTCCGCTTCCTCATTATCAAGGACTGCATCATCCACGGTCTCCTCCCCCCAGCCACGTACAAGACCAGGGGTCCCCAAAAGGTCACCACTAGCCCCCTGGGAAGCCTGCTCCTGTTGGTCCTCCTCCTCCTCCTCCACAAAGCCACCTTCCTCCTCTGACTCCACTTCTGGCACCTCTCCCTGCGTTGCAGCAGGTGCCTGGGTTCGTTCTGGTGATTCCGACCAGAAATCGTGCGCTTCCAGCTCCTCGTCACGCTGGTCTACAGCCTCATCTGTCACTCGTCGCACGGCACGCTCCAGGAATAAAGCGAAGGGTATTAGGTCGCTGATGGTGCCTTCGGTGCGACTGACCATATTTGTCACCTCTTCAAAAGGTCGCATGAGCCTGCAGGCATCGCGCATAAGCACCCAGTAACGGGGGAAAAAAATCCCCAGCTGTGCAGATCCAGTCCTACCACCCAGTTCAAAAAGGTACTCGTTGACGGCCCTTTGTTGTTGCAGCAGACGTTCCAACATAAGGAGCGTTGAATTCCAGCGAGTCTGGCTGTCAGAAATCAAACGCCTGACTGGCATGTTGTAGCGCTGCTGAATGTCAGCAAGGCGTGCCATGGCTGTGTAGGAACGTCTGAAATGGGCCGACACCTTTCTGGACTGGGTGAGAACGTCCTGGAATCCTGGGTACTTGGAGACAAAACGTTGGACTATTAAATTTAACACATGTGCCATGCAGGGCACATGTGTTAAATTGCCTAGTCTCAACGCTGCCAACAGATTGCTTCCATTGTCACACACCACTTTTCCGATCTGCAGTTGGTGTGGGGTCAGCCACCGATCGGCCTGTGACTGCAGAGATGACAGGAGTACAGATCCGGTATGGTTTTTGCTTTCCAGGCACGTCATCCCCAAGACAGCGTGACAACGGCGTACCTGGCACGTCGAATAGCCTAGGGGGAGCTGGGGGTGCACAGGTGTGGAGGAGGAGAAGGAGGACCCAGCAGCAGAGTAAGAAGAAGAAGAAGACGAGGTAGAGAGCGATGGAGGAGTAGAGGTGGTGGCAGAACCGCGTGCAATCCGTGGCGGTGACACCAACTCCACTGTTGTTGTTGAGCTACCCATTCCCTGCTTCCCAGCCATTACCAAGTTCACCCAGTGGGCAGTGTAGGTGACATACCTGCCCTGACCATGCTTGGAGGACCATGCGTCAGTAGTCATATGGACCTTTGGCCCAACACTAAGTGACAGAGATGCGGTAACTTGGCTCTGCACATGTTGGTACAGGTGTGGTATTCCCTTTTTAGAAAAAAAATTGCGGCTGGGTACCTTCCACTGCGGTGTCCCAATTGCTACAAATTTGCGGAAGGCCTCAGAGTCCACCAGCTGGTATGGTAAAAGCTGGCGGGCTAAGAGTGCAGACAAGCCAGCTGTCAGACGCCGGGCAAGGGGGTGACAGTCAGACATTGGCTTCTTACGCTCAAACATGGCCTTCACAGAAACTTGGCTGGTGGCAGATGACTGGGAATGGGAACAGGTGGTCAAGGTGGAAGGCGGAGTGGAGGGTGGTTCAGACGGGTCAAGGAGAGCAGAGGTAGAGCAGTAAGATGCTGGACCAGAAGGAGTGTGGCTTTTAGTTTGCCTGTTGCCTTTGAGGTGTTGCTCCCAAAGTGCTTTGTGCTTGCCGCTCATGTGCCTTCGCATAGAAGTTGTACCTATGTGGCTGTTGGGCTTACCAAGGCTCAGTTTCTGACTGCACTCATTGCAAATTACAATGCTTTTGTCAGAGGCACACACATTAAAAAAATCCCACACTGCTGACTTTTTGGAAGTGTGCGATCTGGCGGTAACAGTAGAAGTTGGCGGCATTGGCGGCAATGGCGGGTGCGTTGGCCGGCTGAACACAGGTGCCGATACATGTTGTTGCCCTACTGATCCCTGCGGGCTGTCCTCCCTGCTTCTTCTAAGTCTTATTCTCCTACTGCCTCTCTGACTCTCCGTCTCTCCATCTGAACTACCCTCCTCTTGCTCTCTTCTACTAGGCACCCACAAAACATCAATCTCCTCATCATCATTCTCCTCAGATGCATCAATTTCTTCTGACACATCACAGAAGGAAGCAGCAGCGGGGACCTCCTCCTCATCACTCATTATGTCCATCTCTGTCGTGTTCTCTGCCAGAATTAAATCTGGTGTAAGGTCCTCATCTCCTTCATCTTCTTCTGGCAATAATGGTTGCGCATTACTCAGTTCAAGAAACTCATGGGAAAATAACTCCTCTGACCCCAGTGAAGAAGGGGCACCGGTGGTGGAGGAAGTGTTACGTGGGGTGGCCATAGCAGTGGAGGATGAGGAGGATGTTGTGGTAAAGTTAGAAACGGTAGAGGATGGGGTGTGCTGTGTAAGCCAGTCAACTACCTCTTCAGCATTTTGGGAGTTCAGGGTCATTGGCTTTTTAAAACTGGGCAATTTGCTAGGGCCACAGGATTGCATAGCAGCACGGCCCCTAGCACGGCCTCTGCGTGGCGGCCTGCCTTTGCCTGGCATTATTTTTTAAAAAACAACAACAACAACAAAAACTCAGTTGGTTTTTCTGGAAACGATAATACACACAGCTAGATAGCGGGTTGAAGAAAACAGTGTGCAAATAATGCCTACAAGGTCAACGTATACACTACTACAGCGGTGGATACGGATTACGTAAAATATATGAATGCTGCTTGAAAAAAAGTAACTCAAGTGGTTTTTCTAGAGACGATAATATTATCAATATTTAGACAAAATGTGAACAAGCTCACACAGCTAGATGGCGGGTTGAAGAAAACAGTGTGCAAATAATGCCTACAAGGTCAACGTATACACTACTACAGCGGTGGATACGGATTACGTAAAATATATGAATGCTGCTTGAAAAAAAGTAACTCAAGTGGTTTTTCTAGAGACGATAATATTATCAATATTTAGACAAAATGTGAACAAGCTCACACAGCTAGATGGCGGGTTGAAGAAAACAGTGTGCAAATAATGCCTACAAGGTCAACGTATACACTACTACAGCGGTGGATACGGATTACGTAAAATATATTATGGCTGCTTGAAAAAAGTCACTCCGGTGTTTTTTCTGGAGACGGTAATATTATGGATATTTAGACAGAATGTGAACAAGGTCACACAGCTAGATGGCGGGTTGAAGAAAACACTGTGCAAATAATGCCTACAAGGTCAACGTATACACTACTACAGCGGTGGATACGGATTACGTAAAATATATGAATGCTGCTTGAAAAAAAGTAACTCAAGTGGTTTTTCTAGAGACGATAATATTATCAATATTTAGACAAAATGTGAACAAGCTCACACAGCTAGATGGCGGGTTGAAGAAAACAGTGTGCAAATAATGCCTACAAGGTCAACGTATACACTACTACAGCGGTGGATACGGATTACGTAAAATATATTATGGCTGCTTGAAAAAAGTCACTCCGGTGTTTTTTCTGGAGACGGTAATATTATGGATATTTAGACAGAATGTGAACAAGGTCACACAGCTAGATGGCGGGTTGAAGAAAACACTGTGCAAATAATGCCTACAGGGCAAATAATGCCTAAAAGGTCAACTTATACACTACTACAGCGGTAGTAAAATAAAAAAAAGGAAAATAAAAAAAAAATGAATATTAAAAAAAAAAATTAAAGTTGGTGCTGCTGAACTACTAGGAGCAGCAGATTAGCACACCAGTCCCACTCCCCAACACTGCTAGACTAATAGCACTGGGCTCTTATAGTAGTAGTAGTAGTAGTAGTAAAACAACAAAAAAATAAATAAAAGCAGTCCTTACAAGGACTACTGTTATTGCAGCAGTCAGCAGATGAGATCAGAAGCAGGACAGCTGCCCACTGCAGCTACATACAGAGCACTGCAGTAGAAGGTAGATTACTAGCCAGCAAAGCTACCTAAGCTAAAATGTCCCTCAAACCCCTGCAGACTTCTGTCCCTCCAATAACAGAGCAGTATCAAAACGATTACTAGCCAGCAAACTTTCAACTGTCCCTGAAATCACTAACAGGCAGCAGCTCTCTCCCTACACTATCTCTTCAGCACACACAGGCAGAGTGAAAAAACGCTGCAGGGCTTCGGTTTTTATAGGGAAGGGGAGTGGTCCAGGGGAGAGCTTCCTGATTGGCTGCCATGTACCTGCTGGTCTGGGGTGAGAGGGCAAAAAAAAGCGCCAACAATGGCGAACCCAAAATGGCGAACGTCGCGCGACGTTCGCGAACTTCCGGCGAGCGCGAACACCCGATGTTCGCGCGAACAAGTTCGCCGGCGAACAGTTCGCGACATCTCTATTTATCAGTAGCTTACTCTTTTTCTGCACAACAGCACTGGTGATACATTGGTAATAGCTCTAAGCCTTATAGTTGCATGCCAAAATATAATATAATATAAATCATTAAACAGGTATGGAACCTATTAAACAGAACGTTCTGGACCTGGGGTTTTCCGGATAACAGATCTTTTTGTAATTTGGATCTTCATACCTTAAGTCTACTAGAAATCATGTAAACAATAAATAAACACAATAGGCTGGTTTTGCTTCCAATAAGGATTAATTATATCTTAGTTTGGATCAAGTACATGGTACGGTTATATTATTACAGAGAAACGGGAAATCGTTTTTAAAAATATGGATTTATTGTATAAAATGGAGTCTATGGAAGACAGCCTTTTCGTAATTCTGAGCTTTCTGGACAATGAATTTCCGGATAATGGATCCCATACCTGTAATAAACATAAGAATTAAAAGAGCACAGCGTCTGCTTGTTCCTTTGTCGTCATAACTTTTATTTGCATATGATGTTGCACTTGATGATGAGCTTGTTTTATTTTTAGGAGAGCAGTTTTAGTAGTTTGATGTACAATATGTCTCTGTGTCCTAAATATATTGGTAGAAGTCTGTGTAAATGAATTTTTTCTTGTCTTTGTGTATATGTATATTTATTATTAGCGGTAAACAATTGATCGCTTTTACACATTGCACTTTATTTTATATAATTGGATAGGCATTATATGTCTTACACGTGGGCGTTATGACTGGGGTTGTGGGATATAAAATTTGTATGATTAATTCCTGTATTAATGCCTGACAACGGTCCCTAGAGGATTGAAATGCGTGGATGTCTGTAATGCTTTTGATGGCATAACACACACACACATTTTTCACCATCACTCATGGACTGACTGCCTTCATTTTTGAAGCTGGCATGCTGAGTCATACAGATTCAATTCAATGTTATCGTTGAAGAAAATTCATTTATTTGTTCATCCATCAAAA
Organism: Xenopus laevis; assembly: GCF_017654675.1. Lineage (NCBI taxonomy): Eukaryota > Metazoa > Chordata > Amphibia > Anura > Pipidae > Xenopus > Xenopus laevis. Next base: position 90,350,646 of record NC_054376.1, on the reverse strand, counting down.
AGTTTCTGAATATTGCTATGAGACTCATAAAGTATTTTTACTACTTCAAAAAGAAATAAACATTGACCTAAGTAGGTAAAACATTTCAATCCTAAAAGAGAAATTAACAACGCAAGTGTTTACATTGGCTGTTTACATCCTCCTGTTGCCAAAATCCTGAATATTAATTTATTTTTACCATAGTTACATAGTTACATAGTTACATAGTTAAATTGGGTTGAAAAAAGACAAAGTCCATCAAGTTCAACCCCTCCAAATGAAAACCCAGCATCCATACACACACCCCTCCCTACTTTTAATTAGAATTCTATATACCCATATCTATACTAACTATAGAGTTTAGTATCACAATAGCCTTTGATACTATGTCTGTCCAAAAAATCATCCAAGCCATTCTTAAAGGCATTAACTGAATCAGCATCACAACATCACCCAGCAGTACATTCCACAACCTCACTGTCCTGACTGTGAAGAACTACCTACGTTGCTTCAAATGAAAGTTCTTTTCTTCTAGTCTAAAGGGGTGGCCTCTGGTACGGTGATCCACTTTATGGGTAAAAAGGTCCCCTGCTATTTGTCTATAATGTCCTCTAATGTACTTGTAAAGTGTAATCATGTCCCCTCGCAAGCGCCTTTTTTCCAGAGAAAACAACCCCAACCTTGACAGTCTACCCTCATAATTTAAGTCCTCCGTCCCTCTAACCAATTTAGTTGCACTTAGTCTCTGCACTCTCTCCAGCTCATTTATATCCCTCTTAAGGACTGGAGTCCAAAACTGAACTGCATACTCCAGATGAGGCCTTACCAGGGACATATAAAGAGGCATAATTATGTTTTCATCCCTTGAGTTAATGCCCTTTTTTATGCAAGACAGAACTTTATTTGCTTTAGTAGCCACAGAATGACACTGCCCAGAATTAGACAACGTGTTATCTACAAAAACTCCTAGATCCTTCTCATTTAAGGAAACTCCCAACACACTGCCATTTAGTGTATAACTTGCATTTATATTATTTTTGCCAAAGTGCATAACCTTGCATTTATCAACATTGAACCTCATTTTCCAGTTTGCTGCCCAGTTTTCCAGTTTAGACAAATCACTTTGCAAAGTGGCAACATCCTGCATGGAGCCTATAGTTCTGCACAATTTAGTATCATCTGCAAAAATAGAAACAGTACTTTCAATGCCCACCTCCAGGTCATTAATAAACAAGTTGAAAAGCAAGGGACCTAGTACAGAGCCCTGCGGTACTCCACTAACAACACTGGTCCAATTTGAAAATGTTCCATTTACCACCACTCTTTGTAGTCTATCTTTTAGCCAGTTCTCTATCCAGGTACAAATACTGTTCCAGGCCAACATTCCTTAATTTAACCAGTAACCTTTTGTGTGGCACTGTATCAAATGCTTTAGCAAAGTCTAAGTAAATCACATCCACTGCCATCCCAGAATCGAGGTCTCTACATACATTCTCGTAAAAAGAAATTAAGTTAGTCTGGCAAGATCTATTACGCATAAAACCATGCTGGCACAAACTCATAGTATTATGATTTGCTATGAAGTCCAGTATCTTATCCTTTATTAACCCTTCGAAAAGCTTTCCTAATACTGACGTCAGACTAACTGGCCTATAGTTTTGAGGCTGAGAACGGGACAGTGATTTTAATCACACTGGTTCCTGGCCAATGTAACTATATATATATATATATATATATATATATATATATATATATATATATATATATATATATATATATATATATATATATATATACATGCCACTGTAAGGTGTAGAAGAAATGCACGCTACTGATTTAATACTTCAATACCAAAGTGGGCAACTTATTTTGTACTAGAATACCAGCTATATGTACACAGTTCTTAATTCTGCTGCACTGGCTCTTCCTTGGGCCTCTCTATGCATCTTTCATTCTAAAACACACACACACACACACACTTGGAACTGAACACAAAGGCAGCAACAAAAGACACTCAGGAAGAGCACACACTGACATTCATCCTACATGAGTGGTGAAAGGGATTGCGGAAATCATTTTAATTTTCTTCATATGTTTTCTGTTGCTATTACAGCAAAGCATGATTCTGTCTATCACAATACACTATTGTTTAACATCCAGCTTTATAGTTTGTTTTATGAGCAGTCCGTTAGCTTACCTTAGATATTCTTTCTCTTCTGATAAATATTATATTGACGACAGGGATTCAAGGATTTTTTTCTTGCCAAAACTAACAAGTCATTAACATCCTATGAATTAGCTTTTTAGTAAAACATGTCTTTTTGTCTTTGGGGGAAATGTTGACTTATACAGAAATTAAGTCTTATGGCTGATCAGAAAGGGAGGTAAGTTTCAGTTTTTTTGACCACCCTGACAAGAGTGGATTTTAGCTAGCGTGTTTGTCTATGCTAAACACAGTTTTAGGACAAAATAAGGACAGTCAAATAGCATATGCCTTCTCTATTCTCATTCCTAAACTACAAAAATCTCTTCAAATTCTTAAATTCAGGTAGTAAGAATTGGCAATGTGAATGCAAAATTATAGAGTTTAAGCCTATAGCAACAAATCGATATTTTTTGGTTTCCCCAGACCAATCAAAACGAATGCAGATTGCTTGCTAGCTTTTCCATGCCTCCCTCCTAGTCTAAACAGCAGACTTCTATATTATATTCAGATTTGTAGCACATAATACTTAAATAGGTAATCTGTTCAAAAGTAAACCTTTTGCCACAGTTACACAGCCTTGCTCATGGTGTGTTAAAAGTGACATTTACCATGCTGCATTCTAAACTGTGTATGCAGATAAGGTGTAGGAATGCCACGTACTGCATAATAATATATATATTATTGACTCTTGTATCCTGCTGCACCTCAAAATAACAGTGACTGGCTCTAATGGAATGGAAACAAATCATGGTCCCTGAGGTCCTCCAGTATAGACATGAGACCCCACAATCTAGAGTTTAAATCAAGAGTTTAAACCCGCTGGTTGTCACGTTCCCAAAGAAAATATCCAAAAAGCTTCTCTATGGAGGAGCATAGAGAAGCTTTTTGGCTTTTTGGATATTCTCTTTGGGAGCGCGACAACCAGCGGGTTTAAACTCTAGATTTGATATCTCCTGCTGTGTCTGATTTACAATACTAGGATATTAGCAGGTATTATATGTGAAGCGTCTGCCTTTATTAAATCATATTCTGTTCACTTTCCTTATAACATGCACTTTTTCATTATATCTGGTGTACATAATTTTGTTTTCAATCATTTATGAAAGTTACAGTATTAACTTTCAATATTATGTTTCCATTTGAGAAAGGAGTGTATCTATTTTTAGTACATAGAAATTTTAATTGGTTACCCTATGATATCCAAATGGCATCACAATTTTGAGAGATCGATACATTTTGGAAACATTGATTGATACTCAACATAGGTTTAGGTTATGTGGCTATATATAGTTAGATATGCCATTTTTCTTCCGGTTTCATTTTCAGTCAGGTTGCAACATTTTGTGAGATGTGTATTTTATTATCAATGTTTTAAATAGATGTACGCTAAAGAGTTAAAGAAATCTAGGGAGAATTAGATATAGTGTCATCTTACATGTCATTTCCGGTTTAGTAACTTAAAAAGCCGATATGTTACTTTGTTCATTATGCCTATGACTACGTATCGGTGAGATACGAAACGCGTCAGGATTCCATGTTTTAACCGACTGAATAAAAGCTGTTTTTACCTACGAGTGGCTCCAGGAGTGCTTGCCGTTTTCTTCATATTTCCTTCACTCACCCCAGCTACGGGTTCGGGGCGATGCACCCGGGCCACCCTGCACGTTCGGTGAGTGCCTTTCCTCAATAAGCTGTGATTGAGTTAATTTGCGGGATTGAACACATGTGCAGGACCCGGCGTTTTCGTACTCCTGGGTCACAAAAGTTTAAGGGTGAGCTCAAATGAGTTAAAAAACTTTTCTCACCCTTTTGAAGTTTCACTTAATGCACATTTAAAGAATATTCTTTTCCCGTGGGTAATGATTAGAAATAGGACTACTTGAGCCGAAAATTTCCCTTTTTCTGCATAAAATTAGTAGTGTCAAGTTAGACCTGCCACATGCCCATTTTGTAAAAGAAATTAGTTGGCTGCAAAAATGGGAACTGGGCAGCTTTTTTACTAATTTTAAGTTTCTGCTGAAAAAAAAATATATATATTTATATATTTTTTTTTTACAGATGCTGACTGCTGTGAGTACCGGATCTTTAGAATGTATATTTTTAAGGTGCTAGCATCCCCTTTTAAGTGCTATAAAGTTGTAGTTTCAATGCCATAAAAAGAACATGTATTTTCATTTATCATATGTAGTGTATAAAGTGGATATTTTAAGAGCTTCAGAAGGTTAGCTCCAATGCCTTATGAAGAAGAGATGGTGGAACAGAGATTTAGAATTTAATTTCCTATGGGACCTATGTTTGTCTACAGTGAATAAAGTTATTCATTTTAGGGAATTTACAATCCTGATATTAAGTATATGGGATTGTTGGATGTATTTACTTAAAAAAAATAAATGTATTTATATGTTTGCTTGTTTTATAGGATATAACATTTGTTTCACATGTTTAATGGCAAAAGAATACTGGAAAAAATGACACAGGATATTACCATGAACAATGACTCTGGATTTTATATGTGGGATTATGGGTTTTCATAAACTGGAGGCAAACTTCAGAAAAGAAATCACGTTTCCCTTGTTTAATGTCTAAAAATGTATAAATAATTATGTGAGAATGACACTAGACAATTTGCTACAGAATAGAATACTTTTCAAGACATAATATTTGGCCAAAAATCTAAAGATGTTCTTGAAGCATGCAATTACTGTCCTCAGGTTCATCACAGCCTAAGAAAAACCATATTGGAATGGGGAGAATCCAAATCTTCCACTACTTCATTTATCGGGGAGGAAACCAGATATTGCTCTGATGCATTACATTTTTTTGTACTCTATGGAGATGTCAGCTTTTTTTGAACTCTAAATAAGTATTTATGTTCAGAAAAGAACTGTTGTTACTATTATTTTTACAAACCATTTATCGGCATCATAGAAATGGTTTTGTCAGATATTTTCCTTGTACACTTTAAACATCCTTATAAACGATTTTGACAGCCTAGAGGGGATTCTAGTGGTATCACTGCTCAATGGAGCTGCACTGATTGTAGTATGAAGCATAATGTGATTGGATCAAATGGTATAAGAGCTTCAAGGGAGATCCCCTCAATCAATTTATCTCTGTTGTTTCTGCCCTAGTCAACTGTTAGTTCTGTTATTGTGAAGTGGAAATGTCTAGAAGCAACTACCAAGCAGTAAACCTCTCCAACTTGCAGAATGGGACTGCATTGCGATGGACGCGTTGTGTGTAAAAATCATATGTTCTTGTCTCACTACCAAGTTCCAAACTGCCACTGGAATTAATGTCCGTACAAGAATGATTTGCTTTGAGCTTCATGAAGAGAGTTTCTGTGGCTGAGCAGCTGCACAATTAAAATCACCATTTGCATTAGCTGAGGTGGAGCAAATCATGTCTCCATTAGACTATGGAGCATTGGAAAAACAATCACTGGAGTAATAAATCTTGCTTCACCTCTGCAACTCTGTTGGTCAAATATAGTTCTGGTGGATGCCAAGATAACCCTGCCTGGCTAATGGCATAATGTCAACTGTAAAGTTTAATAATGGTGAAAGAATAAATGGCCTATAACTGTTTTTTTTTTTTATTATTTGGTCTATGCTTTCATTTCAGTGATGGGATATCTTAATGATACGTCAATTTATTTAAATTGCTTTTATTTCCTTTACAACTGCCTAAAGCCCTGACAGCAGCAGAACTTAGTTTTGGTAAAAATAAAGGCTTTTTAAAATGAAATTGTAGTGAATGCTGTTGGACCTCATGTTGTTAAACTCTAGTGAAAGGTGATCACAACAGATGGTCTGGTTTATATGGAAGAAACATCACATGCAAGTTAACTATTTTGGCCCAATTCTTTTTGTAAACAGCTATTGCAATTCCAATTGTAACTAAAGCTGCCCATATGTAGGATAAGTAGACCATTTAGTTTGGTGAGCTTATTATAAGGTCTACAGAGCCCTTGGGGATTCTGTATCAGAAGATGCACTAGATCTCATACTGGATACCCTTCGACTTATACTGTTTGTAAGCCTTCCCTCCTGTTTTGAAACACATTGAGGACTTCCACTTAGAGTCCTAGAGTATTTATAATGGGTTACCGGTAATAAACTAATAAAAGCAAAATTTGTAGATCTCCTACCCCTTAATTTGCAGATGGCATTAACTAGCCTTCAAGACTTGGAGGGTAGCTGGACAATGAGCTAGGAAAATCCTGTCTAACTCGTTCCAAAGTGAAACATTTCTGGGCAGACTTTCCATTCTAAAGAATTGCCCTTCAGACGAATTCTACAGGTAGTATACTTATTATTAATTAGTATACTTATTTTTTAACTGCAACAGATGCTGTACAATGACCAATGAGCTCTATGAAACCTCAAACAAAATTCCCATCTTCTTACATTGAAGTGAAAACAAAAGATTTCACAAGTGAAGTTAACCCCAAGCATAGATAGATCACTTCACTAGTGGTTTTATTACAGCACCATAACCATTGAACTTTGCATAAAAGGGAAATCAGATAGTGCTTAGACAAGATAGAGGGATTAAAAATATAGATTCATTTTTAAGTTGTAGCTATGTCTTTTTAGACAAGACAGTTTAAATTTACTGATCCAAAAATTGGCAGTAATAAAAAAAAAAAAAAAAAAAAGTTGAAGGGTGAGAACAACATCTGTAATAAAGATTCAAGTATCTTCTTTACATTTTGTCGGCCAGTCTCCTATTTAAGACAAAGCTGCTCTCTGTGGGTGCCATTAAATACAAGAATACAGGTCTGATGTAACAACCACAAACACAACCGATCTACAAGAGGTGAAAAGGAGAGATAAGGTGCACAGGTACTCTAAAGCAAATTTGGAACATATTGCATCTTTAGGTCAGGTTTAAGCACAGGCAATTTTGTAGAACACATACAGGCCGATTTATGAACGTTCATTTTTTTTTTTGTTTCCTTGAATTAGCGCTAAAAATCATGTACAGGTATGGGACCTATTATCCAGAATGCTTGGGACTTGGGGTATTATGGATAATGGATCTTTCCATAATTTGGATCCTCATACCTTGTCTACTAGAAAAATACTAGAAAAAATTAATTTTATATCTAGTCAAGTACAAGGTACTGGAGTCTATGCCTTTCCATAATTCAAAACTTTCTGGATAACAGGTTTCCGGATAATGGATCCCATATAGAAATTACTCTAAACCATGACAAATGTTATATGTGAAATGTAAAAACCATGAACCCTAAAAATGTTGTTTTATATCCTGAACTTTTGGCATCAGTCAAAGTTTCAGCTTGTCAATAGCAGCAATGATCCAGGACTTCAAACTTGTCACAGGGGGTCACCATCTTGGAAAGTGTCTGACACTCACATGCTCAGTGGCCTCTGAGCAGCTGTTGAGAAGCTAAGCTTAGGGGGTTGTCGCAAATTATAAAGCAGAAAATGAGCATACCTCCGAACAGTGTGCAGTGCGGCAATTTTTTTGACCACACCCATTTTTGTGGCAACACCCCCTAATTACCATGTTCATTTTACAAAATTTGGCAGGTTATGAAAGTTTGAACATATTTCTGTGGTTTTTTTCAGTTATTAAATTTTTGCTAATGAAGGTGAATTGCCCTTTAAGCTGTGAGTCTAACTTCTCCCAAGAGAATCTTATATCGTTACAATTACTTATTTGCTTATCTCAAAATTGTTACAAAAGTATTGTATCTGCAGCTGTGGCTGTTCTGGGCTCTCTGCCAAAAGTCACTTAAGTTAGAAACATTGTTTCTGTCTATGCGTCCACTGGCTTAGTTAGCGATAGTTCTTGTTAGTTTCTATTTTATTTTACATATTACTTCATTGTAAATTATACATTCTGTTTAATATGTCATTGTATTAATCTTCTTATTCTGCATACTATTTGTTATCATATTGATTTTTATGGTTTATTGTGAAAACCAAATAAAATATTTCAAACCAGAAACATTGTTTCTTTTTCTGCCTGTTCAATGCAGAGAAAATAGGAAAATATGAAGTACAAACGAAGGACAGTTGGGAGGTATGAATGAGTTTGTCTGTAATATAAGCTGATGCTACAGGGCTGATTATTAAATTCTGATGCTAATTGCACTGGTTTATGTGCTGCCATGTAGTAATTATCTGTTTTAATTACTAATCAGCCTTATATTGTGACATTTATATTCTATATGTAAATAGATAAAGGGCTGTTCACACAGCAATCTTGTCAGCATCTATTTATATAATACGCTGAATAATGGGTGCAGGTCACACTATGGCCATGTCCATCTGAGTATCCAACAAACTGTTAGACTGCACTGCCAAAAGAAATCTTCTCAAAAGCCTTTATTTAGTGAAGGGTTTTGACCTGGGCACCAGTAGCGTTTCACACCAACACCAGTCAATAGTGATGGGCGAATTTGTCTCGTTTTGCTTTGCCATGAATTTTGTGAATTTCCTGCAAAATTCTCAAAACTGGCAAAAAATTTGCGAAATGGCAATTCAGAAGCTTGCATCAATTTGCTGGCGTCCAAATGGGCGCTGTCTGAACATTTTTTTTTCGGCAGTGATTTTTCGCGGCAAATTTTCAAATTTATTCGCCTGCGGTGAAATGGGCAAATTCGGCTCGAATTTGTGCCTGCCGAATATATTCGCCCATCACTACCAGTCAATTATCAAGCTACCTTTCTACTGCATGAAAATTCTTACAAAAAAATTAGGATTTTCTTTTAATTTGTTCCGTTATTTAATAAAAAACCCCCCAGACATTTGTCTCTTTTAAAATGCAAGTTTTAAACCCCCCTTAAACTACACAAAATCTAAATTTGATATATATGACTAAGATTTACTGGAGGATGCTTATCCTGCAGTGTCTGCTTTTCAGGAACAATTTTGTTGGAGACAAGACTGTGGACAACAGATGGGTTCATGTGAAAGCCACTTCTTCTGACTTCAGCTGGGCCCAACTAAAGACAATTGCTGTATTGCAGTCAATGAGGCACACAATGTTTTGTGCCAACAGGATCATATTTGAACAATTCAGAATTGGAGAGAAGTTAAGATACTAGGGTACACTTCCTAAGATACTAGTTTTGCCGTCTAACCCATGTTACTCTGTCCATTTGGGGGAAACCACCCCAAAAAGTATGCATCCGTTGTCCCAGCATCAACCAACTATTTATGTGTGTAATTGTAAACTCTCTTTTTTTTTTTAGACATTGTATTTCAATTTAACATACACCTAGTGATTAGGTTATACAACATTTGAATCCAAAGATTTGCCCAAGAGTTGAGGAAATTTAACTTAAAACCTTAGGCTTAATGGATGTATAGGCACACATTCAGTCTCAAAGGTTTGAACCAGGGCTTTGATCTACATCTATTTGTATAAGATTGGAATTACAGAATGTATTAGAGTATGTGTTGATCTTTGTCCTGGAAAACAGGGACCCACTATTACATTAGAGATTCTGTACCGCAGTGTATGTGTTGTATTCCTTTCCTATGGCAACTAGTTTTGTCATCTCTGCCTTCTAGGACATATATTGGCACCCACAGGTCGAGTAGGCATCGATCAAGTTTAAAGGAGATACTGAAATGTTGCTTGACATGTTGCCCAGATAAATTTCAATACATGGTTTATTGAATATTTGGCTTTGGCAACCTTTTTACTGTTCAAATAAAAGGTATGGCTCTGTTAATTTTTAATTTAATATTTAAAATGGGTACGTGAAACCAGCACAAATAGTAATATTTGTAATTTGAATCTTAGTAAATACAGTTAGGGGGTTAAAGTCCAAATGCTAAAAACTTGAAAATATTCACTTTTTTTTTTTTTTTTTAATACTATAAAATGTTAATTTTTAGTGGAAAAAAAACCCTGACTTTTTAAGATTTATATTACGCCGAGGCTGAATATGAAAATCTCAGACCTACCGAGGTTGTATATAGGTCAATGGGAGAGGTCCCTATCCTATTCGGAAGTTTCTGTGGTCTGTGCAGGAATTAGCCCGAAAATCCGACTATTTCTGGGCTTTTCGGGTACCAGAAAAATAGAGCGATTTGGGGGGAAAAAATCCTTAAAAAAAGTACGGTTTGGGTTTTTACATGATTTTATCAATTTTTTCCCCGACCCGATTGAATTGAGCTTTTTTTAATCATAAAAAAGGTCAAATTGTGAATTCTAGTTTGGTCGGACTTTTTGAAATTAAAAATCGGGATTTTGATAAATAACCCCCTTAAATATTTAGCAATAGTAAATGTTAAAAATTGGCTCAAGTTATCAATGCTCAAAACGAGAACTGCATGGCGTAGTGGTCAACCATTCTTGCAAAAGCAAATTCATAGGGATTTAGATAAAACACCAACATGTGAATGGCATATCACCTTATAGATTTTTGTGGTTCAAGCCCCCCCCCCCCACATCTGTCGGGTCGATACGATCAGGGCCCTTCACTAATTAGTTTAGATAATACATTTAGACATTAATGGCCTCTTTGTGGCTGTGATTGGAATACCGGAGACAGCAGCATTGACAGCATAGATCACCCTGCCTGCCCTGGGTCTCCTCAGGAGCAGGGGTCTAGGGTATAGGAAGCTTTGTCATAAAAGTAAAGTTTGTGGGAAAACAAAAGAGGTTAATGTAATAATTAGACGCATACACAGGTCAGAATTTTTGTTGACAGATGAAGACAACATGGGAATAACAAGGTTTTTTTTGTTTATTGTGCTAAACAGACTGATATTCCATTTCAAAATATGTTCAACAAGCAGGCAATTCAAAGTACAATCACAGACATGAAGTCTAGGAGAAGGAGCAACGCAAAGGCAACACTCAAAAGAAAAAAGGATTTCCTTTTAAAGCATATAAAGCATTTTGATACTTTGTCTCACAATCGGAATCCTGTTGCAAAGGAACAGAAAAGTTAAATGTCCAGTCAGGTTCAGCCGGGGGCCCAATAACAGCAAAGAACAGTTTTATAAAATTTATCTCCCACAAAAATAAACTATATGCATACAAATTTATAATGTTCTCTCTGACTATGTGGCCACCAGCTGCTTTTGTTAAGTCTGAAATATTGAGGTATAGTAAGCCCTAAGAGGTAGTAATGTCTGATTGTACTAAAACATAGAGAAAATAAACATGATTACGCTTATCAGAGCTGCTGGCACCCCAGGGCTTTGTGTCTGTACATAGTACTGCATTTCCCTCCAGCATACACTACACAGCTGGAATAGTTCAATCTAGAGAGCTGGCCAGTCAATAAGAAGTATAGATTTTGTAGAGTCAGTGCGGGGTTGGGAGACTTGAGGCCCTGCAGATGGCTGTAGGTTGCCCATCCCTTCTGATCTGGATCCAGTCTACCCTGGATTCTAAGAAAACAAGTCAAAGTGCTGTTTGATAACACCAGAACACTCTGCTTTGGATATCCATAAAGGTTTTTAATGTTTTCACTATTGTATTTTGAAGCCATACTTCCATTTGCATCATGGCATCAACTGCACAGACATAAGAACTCCTGGGGGCTACTACAGGCCCAGTTATTAATACATATAGAGAGAAAAAAAAATTAAAAAAAATTGACAATGTAAAATAAATTTTGAAAAAAAAAAAAACATTTATGAAAAATACATGAAAATAGCACTTCAGTCTTCTACATTACATGCCTCGTTACGATTGCATTTTCAAGTTTTCCTGGTGGTTCTTTATTGTGACCCATGTTTAAGTGATGTGCTGTGCAATGCTCTATGAATGGATAGGACTATTCTCAAACAACACTACTCCAGCATGGGACAATTTAGCATTTTCATAGAATTCCCACCAAATATTTTAATTAAGGCTGGGACATGTAATCTGACACATCTGATATTGCGGAGCGCCATGTTAAGTGGTATCTCCATTGCAGTTGAGTGCTAAAGGCTGCTTATCCTTGGATTCTAAGTAAATTGCAGTCCTAAATACTTTTAAACATACTACATACTATCCTTAATGGTATTTGTCATTGCATTTGAAGTTGAAGTTGAGAGGTATTGCAGTTTTTGTTCAGGTAATAGTCCATGATTAACAAGCTGAGGTACGACTATGGACATCCATTCCATTTTGTGTATATGAGTTGTTGGAGCTAAAACGATACACGTTTAATGACTATACAAGGGTTATTTGTAAAAACCTAGAGGAATCCATACAAAAATATATATATATAATGAAGTTAACAGTTTATAATACAGGCACAGAATACAAGACCACACAAGTATATTGGAGATATGCGAGGGATTGGAAGTAAACACAGCAATCTCGGAAACTTGTTACATAAGTGCTCCAATTTGCTACTCATTTATACCCCTATTTGCACTCAATATGGCTGCAAGTAGGAATATTTTTCTGTCCTAAAGTAATTTTCTGCAATGTAATTAATATAGCAGCATTTGATAACAAGCCTGTTTAAGGGTAAGGGCACACAGGCAGATTCGGGGAGATTAGTCGCCCCGGCGACAAATCTCTTCTTCGGGGCGACAATCTCCCCGAACTGCCTTCCCCTAAATTCCCGCCGACTAGAATGAAAAATCGCCAACGGGATGGCACTTGGTTTTCCGAAGTTACCCCACGAAGACTTTGGATGACTTTGGTAAACAAAGTGCCACAAATGCCATCCCGCTGGCGATTTTTCATTCTAGATGGCAGGAAGGTAGGGGAAGGCAGTTCGGGGAGATTGTCACCCCGAAGAAGAGATTTATTTCTGGGGACGACTAATCTCCCCGAATCCGCCAGTGTGCCCTTACCCTTAAACTCAAGTTTGCTAAATTATTTTTATCAGAACATTTCCTATCAAGAAATGTAATGAGAAAAGTGAAACCAGCAGACTTTTCAAACAAGGAGTCATTAAAGGACATGCCAACTAGAAAAAAAAAAATGTTTTGCCTAATACAAGAAAACTCAATTGACGCCCTTTAACTGCTAAACATCACGTAGGCTAGAAGGTGGTTGGTTGATGCCCTGATTTTAGAGACTCCAGATCTGCTTTGCTATTTGTGGCATTGCAAATAGCAACATATTATGGGAACCACTTTGCTGTATGAGAGGTTTAGCAGACAATTTTGTCTGTATACCATGAAAAATGTAGCAGCCCTTGTATTGCTTTGTGCAGATATGGACATCTCACGGACATTCCAGAAGATGGTATACAACCAAGGAGTCCCTCATTCATTTTAGCAAACAGAATTTTACTGTAAATTACGAAGCAATCATTCAAACTACAAAAATAAAATGATATACTAACAAGCAGCGTTATCAATGAAATACAGTATTCTGATTTCAACTTCACCACTAGCCTTCAATTGAATAAACGTTATTTCTGTGCTAAAAAGGAGGGAATTAATTTACTTAAATGGGTCGTTCACTTTTAAGTAAAATTTTAGTATGTTCCAAAATGGCCAATTCTAAGCAGCTTTTCAATTGGTCTTTAGGTTTCTAATTATTTGCCTTCTTTCTCTGACTCATTCCAACTTTGAGTTGGGGGTCACTCACCCCATCTAAAAAGCAAATGGTCTGTAAGGCTATATACAACATTACCATGGGTGTCCGCAGGAAATTTTCCGGGGGGGGGGGGGGCAAGTAAGCTTATCTCACATAGGGTAGCATCACACTGAAAATGAACCTATTCATGACAATGCAGAAGATAACCTAATTAGGACTTCCCTTGGGTGGGAAGCATAAAAAATGTCTTGTGTTGCTGGGAATTAAATTTACAGACAATTTCTTGGAACTAGTTGGAGAAGTCAACTGCCCCCTCTTGCCCTGTTCTGTGGACACCCATGAACATTATTACTACTTCAGACCCCACACATTTTCCAGTCTCTTATTTAATCCATACATGGTCGCTAGGGTATTTTGAGCCCTAGAAACCAGATTGCTGAAACTGCAAACTGGAGAGCTTCTGAAGGAAAGCTAAATAACTTAAAAACCTGTCGCTATATTAAAATCAGACCTGGCCAACCTCCCATAAGCCAAAAATTTGGGGAAAATTATTTCAGGCAGATTATATTCATCAATTGAGTATACTTGTATGAAAAAAATCATACTATACTTCTAAATCCCTAAATCATTTTCTTTCCAGTAATTCTTGTAAATCCAAGTATAATTTCTATATAAAGAATTGTTTTTTGGCTTAAAAAAATAAATGGGCACAAGTGTGGTCACTAACACAAGGCATTTAAGCTTGTTTAACTGCTAAAATTACACCAAGGCAAATTTCAAGTTCTTATTGTTGAGGTACACTGAAATGATTTACATGATGGCAGCAGACTGAAACGTGTCCCTTATTTTTCAAGCATATTCCACCTGCAGCCACACCAATTATATGTGCCAGGTAGCTGCATCTGCTTTTTAAACTAAACACTGGTTAAGAGCTACAGGCCCTAATTGAGGGCACATTTGTAAATGTTAAATTGTAGAGCATATATACAGCATTTCAGAGCTATTACACATAATAAAAAGATAAGTTATTATTACTTCCCAATGACCTCTTTGGACACTTGCAGTTAGGGCTGTCCAACTGGAGGGCACTGGACTTGAAGAACCACTCCAAGAAATTTAAATGACCTTGAGATTGCCCAAAGGCTATATAAACTTCTTTAATTGACAAAACTGCAACATAATATGGTCATTGAATATACTGTAAATTAAACTGGATATATGTTCCATTATAGAGTAGGAGTTGGACAGCACTGCTTGTAGCCATTCTACATTATATGACCGAGTGTATCCAGACAAACCTTCATTAGTGAAATTTGCAATTTTAACCACACCTATAGCTGACAAAAATGTACACTAAAAAACACAGTCATGTGATTCCAGGCTTCCTGTTTTGTTGCAACATTTTTGGGAAGGACCATTACATCACAGCAAACCAGCATTGTCATGCTGAAATGTGACTGCTCTGCACAGAGACCTGACTTCAACCTGAAACCTTGTGGGATAGCCTAGAAAGCCAACCAATTATAGGCTCAAGTCCCAACATCAGTGCCCACTCTCCTTAAAGGAACAGTAAATTAAAACCCACGTGCTTGCTTCAGAAACGCTACAACAGTTTAGGGCAGCCGTTCAAAGCTGAAAAAGGAGAAAAGGATACACAGCAGATAACAGATAAGTTCTGTAGTATACAATGGGAGTCTTCAGAACTTATCTGTTATGCATTGAGTAGTCTGTGCTTGAATGGCTGCCCCCATGGCTACATAGAAGCAAACACACCAGCTTTACCACTGCAGGGCAACAGTACACTATATTGTCATTCCTTTAAAGCAGAATTCAACCCTTAACTAAAAAAAACCCTACCCTACGTAGACTCCCTCCCTCCTCCCCCCCAGCCTAGCTGCTACCCCGAGGAAATGCCCCTAACTTTTTACTTACCCCTCGGTGCAGATTCAGGGATTGCAATTCACGGCAGCCATCTTCTGGGTCTTCGTGTCTTCTGGCGATTTGGCAATTCCAGTCTATTTCGTCGCTTGCGCAGTTGTTGCGAGCCGGGAAATTGCGCCAACTGCAAGACCCAGATGATGGCTGCCGTGAACTGCGATCCCTGCATCTGCACTGAGGGGTAAATAAAAAGTTAGGGGCATTTCCCCAGGTTAGCAGCTAGGTTGGGGGGTCCACATAGGGCAAGGTTATTTTTAGTTAAGGATTGAACTCACATTTAAGTTTCTCAGTTTTGGTGTTACGGTTCCTTTAATGCTTTTTGACTAAATGGAAGCAAAAGTCAGCAAAAATGTTGCAACATCTATTGGAAAGACTTCCCAGAAGTGTCAAATCTGTAATAGCAGCAAAGGGAGCACCAACTTAATACCCTTTGTTTTGGAATGAGACGTTAAGACAGGCACGTGTTGGAATACTTTTGGCAATAAACTATAACACAATTCTTTTCATATGCAAGCTAAGAAAATGTACATGTTCACACTAAGCACTCAAATATTTATGGGCAGAGACATTTAAAAATGTAGTAACTGCCTTTGGTGTCTGTGTGGATAGAAATGGAACTAAGCTAGAAGTGGATGTTTTTATGCAACACTATAAATGTAGAACATCATCAAGTATGTATCATTAAATGTACTGTTTCTCTGCAGCAAGTGGGATCATTTCAGCTGCTCCTGTCTCTTATATCAAGTATGCAGAACATGCGGGTTGCCCAAGAGGGCTGCTCCCGCAATCTAAATGTAGGGAAGAGACTTGATTCCAAACAACCTACAAACTGAAAATAAACGTAAAAAAACATGCTTTTCAGAACTGGTTATTATTTTTGGATATGCCATTTAGGTGCAACTCTGTACCCAACTACATCTTACATTAACTGACCTTTGAAAAAGGAAAACTATCAATAACTTATGTTTATCTTCCATTTATCTATCCTTAAATAATCGTTGAAGTACTGAGGACACTGTTCATGACCCACACAGAGCATTCATTCTCTGCCTTGGCTGAGGCAGTCTGTAACAGAGCAGCATCTATATTTAATGCATGACCATAGTTCAGGTCAGCGGAATAGTTGCAGCGAATTTAAGTTAATGACCTCATATTTTACATGTTTAAGAGAAAATAAATGGATGATGAAACCTACTTATCAACTGAGCACACTTTCCCTTCAAGTTTCAGCAAAAAATGCCTATGCGCAAAAACTATTGCCATCGTGATGAACATAAAAACTATTAGAATGAAATGGGCAGTAAAAATATTGCAGAAAGAAAGAAATTTCAGGTTCCAAAGTGTATGGACCTCTGTTTTTACCAGTTTGAATGAAATAGATGTTTAGTTAACTAAAAGCTAGCTTCCTTGATATATTGTCACTTAAGAACACGTGCAAATTGCTTGTTCGGTATAATCAATATTTTGTTTTGGGCTATATAAAAGTATTTGTGGTATGATAGTTTTGTTGAAAGCTAATTATGTGTGGCCACTTTTTTTATTTCCACTAATATGTAGCGGAGATTATGATGATATTCCCTTGTGTGTATTGTTGGTGTGTGTGGTTTGATGTAAGGTTTAAACAGTGTGGCACACCAAGCCTTTCCCAGTTCAATGCCCATTTAATGCAGGTTTTCTTGTCTGTATACAGTGCAGGAAGGGACCAAAAATTACTCCAATTTCTTTAACCCACATACCCTTTCCTAACAGCATCAACTATTAGTAGGTTAAGGAAAAACAACATTATTTATAAAGCCATCATTAATCCAAATCCCCTGTCTTACAGCAGTTTTTTCTTTCACTAGATCTGGGACAGAAAAGAGATAAAGAAAGCGATCAATAAGTCCTTGGAAAAATTGTGTGATTTTTTTTCCTTCTGGTCCCCAAGGCAAAAGAGGAAAGACTGTGGTAGTAGAAAATTAAGTGGTCAAGGCAGTATCTTTTCATTCCTAAGACCCAGATTCACTGAAAATTCTGAATATGGACCAAAGAAACCCAACTGCTGGCTGAGGTAGAAATTCAGTTTGGTGGTTGTCTAGTCTTCTTCAGATTCTTGAGGGGATTTCTCCGCAGTTTGTTCCTACAGAAAACAAAATTAGACATTGTTCTGAATCTGCAGCAAAACTCCACATTTCACCATAATTCTTCAACAGTAACAATAACAGCAACAAGGCTAAAGCCACCCTTTTGCCCGACAGTGCAGCACGATGCACCTTGTGTTGGATTAGGAAGTAGAGTGCAGTCTGCACAGGCCTGCCCTAGCTCAAATCTTCTGTACATGGTCCTTAACTGTCAATTATTTTGCTTAGTACTGTAGCACTACTGGTGGGGCAAAGATAATCAAGACCCTATGGCTTTCATTTAATTAAATAATTATGGCTATAATTTAAATATTGCAAACCACAGTAACCCATAGCAATCTATAAAGATGTCTGCAGGTAACCAACAAATGCTATCTGCTGATTGGCTACTATAGATGTCTAGACCCAAACATACACTTTATCTTTTTTTTTTTAATCACCTCTTCGATCATTTCTCAAAAAAGTTTACAACATTCATAACAGTTCTCAAAGTTAAGCTTATCTAAAGGCAAAGGAAGAACCATCCCTAGGCCTGTACCTTTACTTGCCAATGTGTCGATTTGGAAAATGGAAAATTGATTCTTTGAATCAACATGTTGGCATGTGCAGCCATACAGGACAATGGTTATTGGGAAACCTACTTCAATCTTGGAAGGTCAGTATGCGGTACTTACATAACAATGATACAGTGGTGCTTGAGCGTTTGTGAACCCATTAAAATTTTCTATATTTTTATATGAATGTGACTTAAAACATTTTCAAACACATTCTAAAAGTAGATAAAAAAATCCTAGTTAAAGGAGAAGGAAAGGCTAAAATTAAGTAAGCTTTATCAGAAAGGTCTATATAAACACACCAGTAAACCCTCAAAGTAATGCTGCTCTGTCAAAACAAACACTGCATTTATTTCCTTCTATTGAGTACACATGGGCTTCTGTATCAGACTTCCTGCCTTCAGCTTTAACCTCCAGGGCTCGGCTTGAGCATGCTCAGTTTGCTCCTCTCCCCCTACCTCCTCCTCTCCCTGCTGTAATCAGAGCCCAGAGCAGGGAGAGACTTAGGAAGGAAGCGATGCCACAACAAGCTAATATGGCAGCTGCTATCATAAACAAACAGAGAGCTTCTAGAGCTGATACTCATGTATTTTTCATGCTGAAAAGTGCCAGTACTGGTGCTTTCAGGCATTTATCATTCCAATGGCAGGCACTTAGCTAGTTCATCTGAAAATGTTCACTCTAAATGTGACTATGGAAGATGTGTTTCCTTTCAGTGAGCATTAACTTAAAATGAATACACATATAATGCTTCAGTTTACACCGCCTCTGCTCAGCTTTATTATTCATCTCTTGTTCACTGATAAATCAGCAACAAGGATCTCAAATAGTGTAATAAGCATAGAGTAGTTTTTTAGATAGAGAAAATAACCCTGCTTTGTCTTGTGGGACTGGACTGGTTTTGGTAGAGACTCAGTCAAGAACCCCTACCATGATGCCAGGCAGAACTTGATTACTATGTCAACCTTTTTTATGCAACATAAATACTGTAAGCAAAAAAAAACAAAAAAACAAACAAACAAAAAAAAAAAAAAAGCACTATTTAACAATATTGTATTTTTTTCTGGAAAGAATCAACACTCCATTCTTCTGACAATTCTTTAGAGTCTGTGTAGTTAGGTACAGTTATGTGAAATACCTCACAGGGCTACAGTATTAGGCTGAAGTCTGATAAACATGCAGTTCTGAAAAGAATATAGTTATACATTTACCCACCGTTTTGTTCAACTCATACAACTGTAGTGTAGGTCAGTAGAAAAATGATACATTAAACCATCTTATTATAGTCATCATAATTTAAATATATTTCATTTTCCACATGGCTTTATTTTGTCTGGGAATCCAACTGACAGAATTTATAACCCTCTTCCTTTCCCAGGCCACTATTCAGTATATCATTGAGGGAAGCATGCTTTAGAGTTTGCCTGCATTACATGAGGTCTGAGTGTCTGAAACACTTCAGCCTAAATGCTACCATGTGTGACATAACTCCACAAGAGCACCATGGTTAAGGGGGAAAAAACATTAGCAGCTATCTGGTTACTAGGGTCCAGAATATTCTAGCAACCAGGCTGTAGAATAAGAGTAGAAGATGAATAGTAAAGAATCTGAATGGATAGATAAGTATTAAAGTAACAATAGAATTGTAGCCTCAAAAGGTTATGTTTATGGAGGTTGAGGGCAGAAGAATTAAGCAAATAATACATTATTAAAAACATGATGGGCAACTGAAAGGTTTCTAAGAACAGGATTTTCTACAATATTACAAGTTGACTAATAGATTAAACTTCTTCTGCTGAAATGTTTCCATAAAGGCAACAGTAATATTCATAATAATGAGGATGATGATGGTATCTGTCTGAGGAGAATAAAAATATAAAGCTATATTAAGGATTTAGTCAATTATAGATTACCTCTACAGGTAGAATATATCTCTCTCTCTCTCTCTCTCTCTATCTCTCTATATCTCTCTATCTATCTATCTATATATCTATAGGTGATCACATGTGCAGCTATTTTCAAATACACTTAAAGATATTGAAACAAATCCCCATCAGGAATGTGTAATGTTGTTCCCCTTGTTAAAAAAATGTGCTACTTAGAATATGTTATTAATTACATATATGCCTTTCTATTCTGATAAAGAATAAGGATGACATTCCCTCATTACTTTAATACCCTAACCTTTTTGCCAAGTTATTCATAATTTAATCTGAAAAATTGGAGGGTGCAAATGATTAGACATGAGACATGCACACCTCATTAAGGCCTAGCTACATGGGAAGGCCAGGTTGTAGCTTCTAGGTCGAGCCAGTTAGTCAATGGAAATGGGCTTCAGCAAGATATGATAAAAGGCCCTCTTTAAGTAGAAGTGCACAATGACATGTTTAGGACTTGCAGGCATGAGTACATCTGAATACTCAACAGCTTACAGTCAATTCAGTTAGCACTTCACCAAAAAACACATGCAGAAATACAAGGGAATGGCAAAGTAACATTCTCCAGAGGGTTGATATTTTCTTTGTTGTCATTTACATAGTTACATAAATTGTATTGGCTTGAAAAAAAACAAAGTCCATTAAGTTCAACCCCTCCAAATGAAAATCCAGCATCCATACACACACCCCTCCCTACTTTCACATAAATTATATAAACCCATATCTATAATAGCTATAGAATTTAGTGTCACAATAGCCGTTGATATTGTCTGTCCAAGAAATCATCCAAGCCATTCTTAAAGGCATTAACTGAATCAGCCATCACAACATCACCTGGCAGTGCATTCCACAACCTCACTGTCCTGACTGTGAAGAACCACCTACGTTGCTTCAAATGAAAGTTCTTTTCTTCTAGTCTAAATGGGTGGCCTCTGGTATGGTGATCCTCTTTATGGGTAAAAAGGTCCCCTGCTATTTGTCTATAATGTCCTCTAATGTACTTGTAAAGTGTAATCATGTCCCCTCGCAAGTGCCTTTTTTCCAGAGAAAACAACCCCAACCTTGACAGTCTACCCTCATAATTTAAGTCTTCCGTCCCTCTAACCAATTTAGTTGCACATCTCTGCACTCTCTCCAGCTCATTTATATCCCTCTTAAGGACTGAAGTCCAAAACTGCACTCCAGATGAGGCCTCACCAGGGACCTATAAAGAGGCATAATTATGTTTTCATCCCTTGAGTTAATGCCCTTTTTTATACAAGACAGAACTATTTGCTTAAGTAGCCACAGAATGACACTGCCCAGAATTAGACAACTTGTTATCTATAAAAAACTGTGGATCCTTCTCATTTAAGGAAACTCCCAACACACTGCCATTTAGTGTATAACTTGCATTTATATTATTTTTGCCAAAGTGCATAGCCTTGCATTTATCAACATCCTGCATGGAACCTATAGTTCTGCACAATTTAGTATCATCCAAAAAAATAGAAACAGTACTTTCAATGCCCACCTCCAGGTCATTAATAAACAAGTTGAAAAGCAAGGGACCTAGTACAGAGCCCTGCGGTACTCCACTAACAACACTGGTCCAATTAGAAAATGTTCCATTTACCACCACTCTTTGTAGTCTATCTTTTAGCCAGTTCTCTATCCAGGTACAAATACTATGTTCCAGGCCAACATTCCTTAATTTAACCAGTAACCTTTTGTGTGGCACTGTATCAAATGCTTTAGCAAAGTCTAAGTAAATCACATCCACTGCCATCCCAGAATCGAGGTCTCTACTTACCTTCTCATAAAAAGAAATTAAGTTAGTCTGGCAAGATCTATTATGCATACAACCATGCTGGCACACACTCATAGCATTAGGATTTGGTATAAAGTCCAGTATCTTATGCTTTATTAACCCTTCGAAAAGCTTTCCTACCACTGACATCAGACAAACTGGCCTATAGTTTTGAGGCTGAGAACGGAATCCTTTTTGAAATTGAATTGTAAGTGAACACCCCATTCAGCATTTAGGTTAGCTGAAATAGCTGGTTATGGAACTCTGCTGAGCTTGTTGGAGGTAATGCCTGTGTTACCTTTATTTGAGGGAAAAATCATGAGTGATCACAAGCTGTCTCATAAATCGCCTCTGAGGCTTCAAAGCATTGTCTTGTCTGCTTCACACAAACCCCTGAAGTAGCATTAGACTGTATTAAATGTACACACCATTTGCAGAACACATAAAAGGAATGCAGGCACCTAGTTTTTAGCCAATTCTTCCAAATGCCTGCCCAAGCAGTTATTTCAGACATACAGTGCCAAGCTGAAGTAAGTTGGGCTCTGTAAACTAAGTGACCTACAATATCTTACCATCAAATCCCAAATAATAATATTTGCCGATGCTCAGGATACAGTTTTAAAATTCACTCTGTATATAGTAGGCATGTCAACTCTCAAGATCTTATTTTGCATCTCCCTCCAGACACATCTTATGCTTTTGATGGAGCCCACACAATGGTCAACACTGATTTACATAGCAGAGATTAGCTCTGACAATCAATGGGGAGGTAGGGGCTATCTAAAGTTTGTTACAAATGCAAACAAATTTACAGTAGGCTAAAACATACAGATAATTTATATTTAATGCAGACATAGTTACATAGTTAGTTACATAGTTAAATTGGGTTGAAAAAAGACAAAGTCCATCAAGTTCAACCCCTCCAAATGAAAACCCAGCATCCATACATACACCCATCCATACTTTTAATTAAATTCTATATACCCATACCTATACTAACTATAGAGCTTAGTATCAGAATAGCCTTTGATATTATGTCTGTCCAAAAAATCATCCAAGCCATTCTTAAGAATGTTTTTTAGACAGTAGAATCCAATAGTCAGGGGCTCATGCAGTAGCGCAACTGCCAGGCCCGGGTGCAGGATGTGAATGCACCCCCCCAATCACGCACCACTGCCCTCTTTGTACACACTGAAAATTCCCCCTGTCCTGCTGCCCACTATATGCCTTATTGTGGCTCTGCCAGGCCCCAGGGGGATGCATACTTAACATTTTGGAAACAGAAAGAGGGACAAAAAGATTTGCCGTGCTGACCACAGTGAACAGACCATGACCATTTTTGTGGCCACACCCCTTAATTACAATGTTTATTTTACAAAATCTGTCAAGTTATTAACGTTTGAACACATTTCTGTGTTTTTTATGCGTTACAACAGTTTTGCTAATGAAGGTGAATTGCCCTTTAAGCTGCAAGTCACAGTTTCCCCAAGAGACCTGCTTAATTTATATGGTTACAATTGCTTCTTTTCTTATCTTAAATTGTTACAAATTTATCTATAAGTGCACCTGCCACATATTCTGGGCTCTCTGCCAAAATCCAAGTAAGTTAGAAACTTAGTATCTTTTTCTGGCTGTTCAGTGCAGGAGATCAAAGAGAAAGTGGGGACATTTTAGAAAAACACAGGACTGCAGGTTGAGCTGTCAAAATCGGGACTGTCCCGCGAAAACAGGACAGTTGGGAGGTATTTGGGATGCGGGCCCTGGTTTGATCGCATCCCCAGTAGTTATGCCACTGACCCCATGGCAGAGAGGGGACTCCACAGGACATGATTACTGTTGACAGTTCTGCATTTGCCTTTCCCCAATATCATTTCAAAATTTAAAAAAAAAAAAAAAAAAAAAAAAAAAAAAAAGAACAACCGAATCCGGAGATTCGATTTTTTGCTGCTATAAATTATTTCTAAATGTTCAGGCAGTCCCATATTAATCTTTCTGCCATTCAAACCACAGTCTGGTTGTAAGGTAAAGTGTGACCAAATCTACCAGATAATGGTTTTTTAAACTTGAGTGATGCAAAACAAAAATTTTAATAACCAATACAAAAAAAATAAATGAGCTGCAAACTGTTTTACAATACCATTCTCTACATCATAATAAATGGCAAGGTCAAGAAGAACTTACTCTTGTATGGTAAACTTTTAGTTTTGATCAGCTAATTTTAAAAAAGACCTTTGACAAAAAGTACTCCTGCAGGCAAGTTTGCTGCCCCTAAATGGCACAACAGCAGGTATCATAAACTGAAACAATAATTCCCAGTCTACTTTCAACAAACAGATTGTGTATGTGAACGCTCTGTTGTGGGAGAACGGATATGTTTGAAACTAACTCTGAAAGCCACATGGAAAATCTAGCAATGAGGATATAAGGAAACTGATGCAAAAGGAAGAGATTCTTGTGAATCTAGCTGAAGATTTACATTATCCTCCATGAACTTCCATGCAGTCCTTATGTTTATATAATTTATCACTATTTGCTTTGATAGTTAAGATCAGAAAACCAACATGAGCTCATGTCCTTGTTTTCCATTTTTAGCTGGGCCCAAATGAAAACAAAGAAAACTTTGCAACTGTTGGAGGAACTTAAAGGGATTCTGACATTTTTATTGTGTAGATTTATTTCTAAATGACACGGTTTACACTGCAAATAATTCACTCTACCATCTAAAATGTCATTCCTTACCCAACAAGTGTATTTTTTTTTAGTTGTAATATTGGTGTGAAGGCAGCCATCATGTGCTTTCAGAAAGAGCCTGCGCTGCTCTACACAATTGTTTTGACTGGCTGTTTCTCCTGTAACTGAAGGAGTCTCAGTGGGACATGGATTTTTACCACTGAATGATATCAAAATCTGTTTGCTCTTTTGAAAATGGATTTCAGTACAGAAGTCTGATGGATCACTATTAAGTGATGCCTTTAAAAAAAAAAAAAAAAAAAAATTACAACAACAGTATCCCTTTCCACCATTCGCCTTGTGTATCAGTCAGCACATTTGTGGTCTCAATAAAAACACAAAACTTGCACAAATTGTATTTTCTTAACTGAATTAAATAGTGACCTACCGGTAATTAAAAATTGTATTTCTTGAAATCTACAAAATGAACCAAGCTTTTACATACAATTTATCTCTTTTTTTTTTTTAACCCCCCCCCCCCCACCCCATTTCCCTTTTTGCTGCCCCTGGTTATTGGCCACTACCTACTGCCTGAGGCCAGGTGAAAACCTTGCCTTGTGGCAGGAGAGGGCCTGATTACATCAATCACACAGACAAAATCTAAGGCTAGCTCCACACGGAACTGTCCCGTTTTTAGAGGGACAGTCCCTCGTTTGTACTGGAAAGTCACATTTTTCTCTGCACCGAACAGCCAGAAAAATAAAAAAAATCTAACTTAATTGGCTTTTGGCAGAGAGCCCAGAACAGCCAGAGCAGCAGATAAGATAAGTATCTTAAGATAAGTATCTTATAACAATTTCAAGATAAGGAAATAACTAATTGTAACAATATAAGATAACAGGTCCCTTGGGATAAGTTAGACTCACAGCTTAAAGGGCAATTCACCTTCATTAGCAAAACTGTAATAACTGAAAAAAAACACAAATGTTCAAACTTTCATAACCTGCCAAATTTTGTAAAATGAACATGGTAATTAGGGGGTGTGGCCACAAAAATGGGCATGTTCAAAAAACTTTTGTCCCTCTTTTTATTTCCAAAATGTTGGGAGGTTTGTAATATACGTTATACAGTATAAATATTGCCTACATATCTAACAATGATCATTTCATACTGCAAATTGGGAGTGTAGCCCAAAGACTACCTCCTGACCTCACTTTCTGGATGCTGGTTTGCAGAGGTGTGAGGTGTTTTTCCTTAAACTTCATATAAATAATCCAGAAAAAACAGGACTCCTAACTGGCATACAGCCAGAAAATCTATATTTAGCTTTTGTCTCCTCATACTATCCTCATCTCAACTTCCTTTTCAGTCTAAGCAGTGGCCTGAGCAGAGACCCTTTAATCATTCCAGCTCTTGTAGCTAAAACAACATTTACAGCCCATCAGTAATCCTAGCATTTTGTTAAAAAATGTAAACCTATATTACAAGTAGAGATTTTAGTCTGTTTTTCAGCACAGAAAAGTAAACAACATTTACAGTTCTTACCAGTCTAACTCTTAACCCCCCCCCCCCCCAAGGCCCCTGTCTCTACCATACAAAAATTACATAATTCGAGCCTACTGGGGGAAAAAAATAAAATAAAAGACTTAAGAAATTCTGTCCTGGAGCACTTTTCGAGACCCCCTTACAGTATCTATGCATCCACTCCTTTCTCCTCTTATCCTCCTTGTCGTTTTCCAAATTAACATGAAGGCCAAGGAAGCCCATGTCTGGCCACATCACATTCAGTGCTGCAGTCTGCCGATGTTTCCAACAAGCAAGATGGGAAGCCGATAGGGTGCTGGCTTCTAATGCATTTGCTCCTGGTGAGCTACAGCCAGGTAGCCTCTGCAATGGATATGACGTGGCCAGACATGATGGTCGGTAACCTTGCTGCACTACTTGTGTGTCCAGATACATCAATGATGTTGCAAAAGGTAAAACGATATGCTGCATTCTAGAACTTTAACATTTTTTACAGTTTTAGGAACTGGACTTTGAAAGCTTTAAACAATTTATATTATAGTAAAAGAAAATTTAAAGTGGACCTGTCACCCAGACACAAAAATCTGTATAATAAAGGTCCCTTTCAAATTAAACATGAAATCCAATTGCTTTTTTTTTTATTAAAGCATTCATAGCTGTTCTAAGCTCATTTAAAAATCTTAGCTGATAATGTCTGCTCCTCCTCTATGCCTTAGGCTTACATTCAGCACTTTCTAGATGTCACTGCTCTCCCCACATCCGCCCATTCTCTTAACCATTTAATTGTGTAGCCAGGGCATGTGGATGGACATCTGGTCCCACATTCTGGTGCACAAACAAGATTCTGAGATGATGGAAGGCTTGTCTTAATAACAGTGTCCACAAAATGGCTGCTGCCTGCTTGCTATAATTATGATTTCCCAGACTGAAGGAAACAAGATTCAAATAATTAATATTGTGTAATTAAAGTTAATTTTGCTTGATTAATGTGATAATAGGATTATGATTTTTTTTGGGGTGACTGGTCCCCTTTAAAGGAAAATAAATGTGCAAGAAGCATGAATAAAAACATCATAAAAAGCAGTAATTTAATAATATGAAGAGGATGCTTACCTGACCAGACTTTTTCTCTTGCTGTGGCTAAAAAAAAAAAGAAAATAAAAAAACAAGATTAATTTTGAAAGGAAAATCTGACTTTTAAAATGATATATTTTGCTCTTAAAGGGATACTGTCATGGGAAAAAATTTTTTTTTCCAAAATTAATCTGTTGATAGCGCTGCTCCAGCAGAATTCTGCACTGAAATCCATTTCTCTAAAGAGCAAACAGATGTTTTTATATTCAATTTTGAAATCTGACATGGGGCTAGACATTTTGTCAATTTTCCAGCTGCCCCTGGTCATGTGACTTGTGCCTGCACTTTAGGAGAGAAATGCTTTCTGGCAGGCTACTGTTTTTCCTTCTCAATGTAACTGAATGTGTCTCAGTGGGACATGGGTTTTTACTATTGAGTGTTGTTCTTAGATCTACCAGGCAGCTGTTATCTTGTGTTAGGGAACAGTTATCTGGTTACCTTCCATTGTTCTTTTGTTTGGCTGCTGGGGGGGGAAGGGAGGGAGGTGATATCACTCCAACTTGCAGTACAGCAGTAAAGAGTGATTGAAGTTTATCAGAGCACAAGTCACATGACTTGGGGCAGCAGAAAAATAGTTTTTTTTTATATTCAATTTTGAAATCTGACATGGGGCTAGACATTTTTGCTCTTTTGAAAAATGGATTTCAGTGCAGAATTCTGCTGGAGCAGCACTATTAACTGATACATTTTGAAAAAAATGTTTTTTCCCTTTAAGAATTATTAAAAAGAAGTCTCACAGCATCAGTAAATCCTTGTGGATCATGTTCCTGTATAACTATTATATTTTTAAAGTACCTGCCTAATTATTTTTTTATCTGTAAAATTCTAGAGAAGCCTGGCTGTATGCTTTGCCACAGACGGACAAGTTTGTTTTGACCAGCGGGCTAGAAATCTGTTCTCAAATGCAAAATATACAGGCTTGCAAAACACAAATAAAACTATTGTTTTCAACTTCACCCAACTTTCATTTTTAAAGTTGTAATTCCTTTTAAATTCTCTAGATGTCAAATTAATTTTTTCTCACCACATTTTTGCAATGTGAATCACTCCTAAACTGATACAAACCACAACAAACCACATCAAACACAGACATTTTTTTCAGCCTGACTTGATTCCTGCTGCTAAGAAATCCCCATTTATCGCTGGCTGTAAGTCTTGAACTCATGTGACTCCAGTACACAAACTCAATGAAAGACCTGCCAGCTCAACCAACATTTCCATGAATTACATTCTGACACTTCAATGAAGAGAAAGACAATGTCTGAAAGCAGGCCAGCTCTGGCTTCCAGCCTAGTATGTGTCACAGTAACTGTGCAAGCTGCCCTTCTACACGAGCTCCATATATTACAGACCACCAGACACTTTAAAAAAAGCCTAGTGCTGCATGCATGGTTTTTCAGCTAGTGCCGACCAATTGCTCCAGACATTACCTGCAAAATATTTTTTCCACTGTGGTGATATTTATGAATGTTGCACTCTTGGACTAAAAGCATACCTCCCAACATGTCAAACAGAAAGAGGTACAAAAAGAATTGATTCCGCCCATTTTTGTGGCCACACCTCCTAATTGCTTGCATCCGCAAATAAACGAGCAAGGGTTTCTCTGCTAGAAATATCATGTTGTGCCAGTGATTTTTCACTTCTCCGTCTGTTGTGGAGGGTGCCAATACCTCCATCGACGACCAGGTGTCACGAGATTCGGACGGCCAGGGTGTGCGAGGTGACCCCCCTTTTCTTCACACCTCCTAATTCCCATGTCCATTTTACAAAATTTGCCAGGTTATGAAAGTTTGAACACATTTGTATCTTTTTCTGGCTGTTCAGTGCAAGAGATCAAATGGAAAGTCGGGACATTTCAGTACAAATGCAGGTTGAACTGTCAAAAGCAGAACTGTCCCGCTCAAAACAGAACAGTTGGGAGGTATGTAGAAGTGTATATGCACCAGCTATAAATAAAGCTACATATTTGGATAAGATGCTTTGTCAAACTTATTTTTCTAAAGAAAAACAAAAACATTTACATACACAAATATATTATACACAAAAGACATATAAACACAAACATTTTCTCTCCTTGTCTAGTCATGAAAGCAAAATCTCTTCTATTGAACAGAAAGGGGTGGCAAGCTTTAGCAACATTTGTATACTTAAGACACAAGAAAGCTTGGATTAGGGCTGCCACCTTTTTGCCCCACGTGGAATCCAGCAGGAGGCGGAACAGTGATTCGATGGGGGAAAGGCCGGTCGCTGCATCAATTAAAGGAAATCCTGCCTGTTTTTTCTAATTCGGAAAACCAGGAAGGCAGTTTTGACCTAGGCAGTCCTTCAAAAAAACGGGCTGACCGGGTCAAAACTGGGCAGATGGCAACCCTAGATTGGATACCATTCTTTAAGCTGGCAGACTCTTATAAAGCACTGTAGAAAATCTTGGCATTTTATAAAGATTTTTTACTCAAATAATTACATGAATTTACGCAAATAAGTGGATGAATTAACTCAAATAAGTGGTATTTAAAACAAAATAAATGGACTTCAAAGTCAATCCCAAAGTTGTACCTCTCTGTATCAAGGCTGGGTGAGTTGGCACCTAGGCATCGGCCATGCTTCTGGAGATCTGTGCCAGAGCAAGAAGAATGTGCTTTGTGTACAAGACTCTTTGCATCTCTCCGGCACATGAACATTGAACTTCAAGTGTTTTATGGTAAATGGACTACTTGATATGCAAGAGTAACACTCTAAAATTACACGTTAGTTAAATTGACCAAGCCCATTGAAGTTTACAGGAAGACAGGGAAAGTCTAGTAAGCATGAAAAACCAGCATTTAATGAAACTAAGCGATTATGCTCATCAGGGCCATAGATAAATGTATCAATATAGAACAGATAAAGAGTCAGCGACCCCCACTTCCCAGATCTCCTTTAGAGGGTACACTTCAATATTAATAAAAAGAAGTTCGAAGGTGAACAATCCCTTTAAATACAAGGCTTTTTGGCAAAGAGCCAAGAACATTCAGTGCCTGTACTTCAATATATTTGTAACAATTTAAGATAATCAAAGATACAATTGTAATAAGCAGGTCTCTAGTGAGAACTGTGGCTCACAGCTTAAAAGAAAACTAAACCTTAAAAATGAATGAGGCTAAAAATGCCATATTTTATACAATTACCTTATTGCACCAGCCTAAAGTTTCAGCTTCTCAATAGCGGCAATGATCCAGGACTTCAAACTTGTCACAGGGGGTCACCATCTTGGAAAGTGTCTGTGACACTCACATGCTCAGTGGCCTCTGAGCAGCTGTTGAAAAGCTAATTTTAGGGGTTGTCACTAATTATCAAGCAGAAAATGAAGTTGGCCTGTAAAATAAGCTGATGCTACAGGGCTGATTATTAAATTCTGATGCTAGTTGCACTGGTTTCTGTGCTGCCATGTAGTAATTATCTGTATTAATTACTAATCAGCCTTATATTGTGACATTTCTATTCTATGTGTACTGTATATTATGAGTGGATCCCTAAGCTCAGTAAGTGACAGCAGCACAGAGCATGTGCAGTGAATCAGCAGAAAAGAAGATGGGGAGCTACTGGGGCATCTTTGGAGACACAGATCTTTACTGCTAAAGAGATGTGGTTGCCTTGGACTGGTAAAGAAGCCCAAAACACAATGTACAACATTTCTAGTGACACCTGAAATGAAACCTTTTTTTACATCCATCATAACATTGTCTTTGCATGCTATTTATAATTTTGCCATAAAAAGTATTTACGGATAATTTTATGTAACCTATCTGATCTCCCATGTTTCTCTATGAGGGGGCTGCCATATTTGTGCAGCAGTAGTCTGTTAGCATTAGAAGCTCTAACTGACAAGTTGAGAAGGGACAGTCAGGTTTAGGAACTTCAAATAACAAATACTTACAAAAGCAGACATATTAGTGAACAACGGTCAACATGACCCATAGGTAATTTTTTGTGTACATTAATATTTTGAAAAGTTGTTGTGTTGGTATCACTTTAAACTTTAGTTCTCCTTTAAAGGGCAATTTCACCTTCATTAGCAAAACTGTTATAACTCACATAAAACATGACCATAAAACTCCCAAAAATATGTTCAAAGTTTCATAACCTGCCAAGTTTTGTAAAATGGATATGGTAATTAGGGGGTGTGGTCATAAAATAGGCATGGTAAAAGTTAATAAGTTTTGCTGCGTTACAGGTGCCAGATTATTTTTGTCCCTTTTTCCATTTTTCAAATGTTAGGAAATATGGGTGTGCCCTTGCCCACTGTACAATTATGGCTTATGTAGTTCTCTCTTTTTAGGAATATCACTATATACAGGGTCAGTGCTGCAAATATAGTTTTATTCCCCATATGCTATTTAGTCATTACTAAATGCTAACTGTCAGGAGCTAGAGCCAAATGTCTTTGCTGTGCAGCTAAGTATGATACATTTGCAAAGCTACTTATAGTGCATGGGGATATTTATAAGTGATTAAACAAACAATTTAGAAAAAAAAACAACCCTAAAAAAAAACTTGTATTAATTTATGTTCCAGCTATTTTGTGGGCAATCACTTAATGATAAATATACCCTCTTGGCTTTATGTTTAAGATTTTTTTTGTAGTATAGTATTTGTAGTATAGTAGGTCATGCACCTTTTTAGCTATGTGCTTGGTTATTACGAACCCTTGTAAACAGAAAAACAATAAAGTTTTAAGTATCTATACAGTATAGAAAATATCTGCTTGGATGCATGCATGAATGTAAGCTAATAAAAGAAAATTTGAAGTACACAAACTAAAGGTGACAAAGCCAAGCATGCTTTAAAGTTATTTTCTGCCCAATTCGGTTTCTGGTCGGGAAATCTTAATGCACCCAAAGTGTAATTCCATTCATAGTTCTTTCTTGAAGACTACAGCAGCTCTAAATAGAATAAAAGTCTTAAGCCTTTTCCATAGTGTACATCTGTGCAGCTCTAAATATTCATCAGTTGTTTAATCCTAATGTTATCTTCTAAAAAGATATCAGCTAACCGAACAGATCAAAAAAATATGTTGCGCCTGAACAACAAGCAGCCGATTTATTGTGTTTTTCAATCATTATAGATGGGAGTCCTTTTTAATTCCATAAATATATTTTTATCCCAGCAAGTCTCGCCACAATGACAATTTTATTAATCAAAAATTTACAGAGAACCCCTAAGATTTTTTGGCCATGGGAACTCAGATATAAAGACATCACTCTTAAGGTGGCCATACACGGGGAGATCCGCTCATTTGGCGATATCCCCGATATGCACACATTGAGGTGGGCTATATCGGGCTGATCGGATCGTGGGCTTTAGGGTCCAACGAACGGATCAGAATGGAGGCTATACGGGTGGTTGAATTGCGGGACCTGTAGGGAGGGCCCTACACACGGGCTGACTCAGCCCGTCAGCAGCTTTTATCGGCTTGTGTATGGGGGCCTTTAGATACAATATCTGCCGCAGTTCCCATTTACTTCCTACTGCTCCAAATGCCTAAACCCAGAATGATAAAGTGACTGCTATTCCACGTATGGTCATCATTTTTACCGGATGGGTTGGTAAAAGCCATAGTATTTTTTTTTTTTAATAAATGAAACCATAATTCTACATTCAACATTCCAATAAAAAAAGTATGTGTTTTTATAGCAATTTGCAAGTGTATTTGCAATTGGAAGCAGTATTTGTTTTTACCTTTATGCTGATTCTAACTACTGAAAAATGTAGAATAAGCCAATTCTCCTCCAACTAAGGCATACTTCAGTTCAATTCACCTTTTCAGGTCTTATCACAGACCATGTGGAAATTGGAATCTTTGCTAAAAGGGAGTGGACTACTGCTAAATTGTTTTAACATGATAAGCAGTCATGACCAACAGTGCAGAATATAGCGAGAGATGCATCTACTAAAGAAATTTACATTTTGGAAAATTGCTTAAAATTAACTTTGGTGCAAAATATGTTAAGATACCCTGTATACTATATTTGATTAAACAAATCAATAATACTAAAGCTTTAACAGGAAATTCCAATACTGTTTTTATGCCTGAGTGCTGAAATTGTGTTCTGTTACTCTCCCCAGCCCCCCTTTCTGAAGCAAAAAGGTAATTTTCTGTATAAAACCTCTCATCCTTTTTGTGCCATCTTATCTAGTGTGCAGTTTGATCAAGTACTATTTAATGTGCATATGCTGAACTAGTCATCTTATCCAATTAAACTTTTACTATGATGTATAAAATATTGTAAAAATTTTGCAGTTGGCCTCAAATTTTTTAGATGATGAGGGTCCAGTGAATATTTGCCTTTTTTCCTGCCTCGATCTCCAACCAAAACTATTTAAGGGGATGTTCAACTTTGGACAAAATGTCCGAAAGTGAACTGCCTGTGCCAATAAATTTTTTTCTCTAATTAACCCGGATTTTTAAACATTTTCAAGATATCTACCTCTGCTGTTTCAATTTTCATCAGACCCTGCCCATAGGACAACTAAGAAGTTTGTTCAGCTATCCAGCACTATTGTGTTCAATAAATCACATCAGTTTTAAATGCAGTACAATACAACACAGATTATATATTTCATTATCACTATTGCTCACAAGAGAAAACAGCAGACAAATAGCAAACCAAGCTTAAATTAAGATGGCCATGCATGATCATCTGCCCATGGATACTAAAGACACTACAAATTGCAGGTTTGAGGCTCTTCACTTCATCTCTTGATAATTTTGCACCAGATGACATTGCGCACTACCAGATTCAGTTTGACAGACCAATTGTCAGTCATTCAAAACTGACCTACCAAATGTAGCCGGGTAGCATGCTTAAAGGGGCAGTTCACTATAAAATAACTTCTAATTCAGACAGGGATATTCTGAGACAATTTGAAATTGGTCTTTTTTTTTAATTTAAAAAACCAAGCAGTGGACTGAAATATAAATAGGAAAGGGCCTGAATAAAAAAAATATAATTTGGGGAGATTTAGTCGCCTGGCGACTAATCGCCTCTTCTGCGTGGCTACAATCTCCCCAAACTGCCTTCCGCCTGCTTGAATGAAGAATCACGCGCACTAATGCACTCGTGGCACTTCGATTTCCGACGTCGCCCGAAGTTGCCTCACGAGAAAACTTCGGGCGACCTTGAAAATCTAAACGCTGCAAGTGCATTAGCGCAGTCGATTCTTCATTCAGGCAGACGGAAGGCAGGTTGGAAGGCAGTTCGGGAGGCATTGTTGCCACGCAGAAGGGGCGATTAGTCGCCTGGTGACTAAATATCCCCAAATCTGCCTGTGTGCCCCAACCCTTAAGCTCCCAAACTCCCATTTCTGAACTGAACATTCGTTTGGCAAGGTCGACAAACAAGCGGATCTTAACCCGATATGCCCTGCCTGGGGCAGAACGATCGGATTACGATACTACGAATGGGCATCCGACGAGTCGCAGGACTGCATCAACTAGCCGATGCGGTCCTGGATCTTACAAAAAAAATAATCAAACTTAACAGATCAATATCTGGCCGATTTGTGACCTGATATCGATCGGGAGGACCCGTCGGGAGCCCCCACACATGGGCAGATAAACTGCCGAATTGGTCTAAAGGACCGACATCGGCAGCTTTAATCTACCCATGTATGGCCACTTTAATTCTAATTGTCTGCGTTTTGGTCAAAGTTGATGACCAATTGTTTGCAGATTAGTGGCTGGATCAAACTGGGATTTCTAAACCAAGGTGCCACTACCATCACAAGCTAATCGATGTTAGAACGGCAAACAATACTACTGTATAGAGCTGTGTAGCACTATTTGTGCACTAATGTATTGTATCTAAAGTTGAATCCAGATCCTGGAGGCTCCAAAGAATTTCAATTGAAATGCATGTTGGCCCAGGGCCATTCCTGCCATGAAGCCTCAGGCGGTATGGATCGGCCAGTTACCAGCAGGTAACTAAGAGCCGAATTCCGTTTTTTTAAGATAGAAGTTCGGCTCTGCTAGGGCAGCAAGCACAATAGCACTCACTGTCCTAGCAATGCGGCACCCTTCGGAGGCAGCAGCCCCTGAAATGCCACTGTGTTGACCCTGCACAACTCCTCTTGGGCCCTCCCTATCTCTTGACTTTAAGGCTATATTGCCATCAATGCAATTAGAGGTTAATATTTAAGAGCTGTTCTGTCACATTGTAGCACAGTATCTAATATAGGAATAGATATTTCCATATAAAATTGCATTAGTATGCTGCATGTGCCTGCAGATTTTTTAATGGCAGCAACACTTTGGTTCAGTGGCATTGCAAGTACACAGAAAGTCCCCCACCAGCCCAGGGTTGGACTGGAGTCTTGGGGACAGACCGGGGCTGCAAACTAAGTGCCCTCCTGGCAGTCCCCGGGCCCCTTCCAACCTCCAATTCCGTGGCACTCAGATTGTATGCACTGATGAGGCGACACATGCACGGACATGGATGCAGTGCGCGTGCATATGCAGACATGTCA
This sequence comes from Xenopus laevis, assembly GCF_017654675.1. Classification (NCBI taxonomy): domain Eukaryota; kingdom Metazoa; phylum Chordata; class Amphibia; order Anura; family Pipidae; genus Xenopus; species Xenopus laevis. Next base: position 90,314,803 of record NC_054376.1, on the reverse strand, counting down.
TGCCGGTTTTTTCTTTATGTGCCAGCTGGGGGAGCAGGTCATGGTGCAATGCATGCATATGAGTGGTCACATCGCTCAGGTTTATTTCTTTAGGGGGCCAGCCCGGGCCCACCGGGTTTTTCCCAGTGCCTCGTCGGCCCAGTCCGACACTGTACCAGCCCAATAAAGTGACTCACTATATAATTCTACAGCAGCCCCTCTGCCATTTGCCATAAGCTACCATACTGCCAGTTCAGGCCTAATCATGAGTTGCAGCACTGAATTTCATTCTGACCAGGGTGCCATCTGCAAGCGCTTTGCTCTTTCCATGTTCATTTCCTCGATCTCCTCTGGTTTCCCAACACTTTAAAAAAAAAATAAGGACAGTTAACTGGCTGTAAATGAAAATAACCCATTGCATGTGAATGTGCTAGGGACAGAAAAAAAAATAAACTTGTGGTGTGTTTAGTTTAGCATCAGTGACTTTTACATAAGCTTTGCTAGCCTACATTTTTTTTTTTTGATATCCTATGGCCCATGACCCCCTAGGTCAACCACTGGCCTTAAGGTGGGAACTGCTTTACTATGAAGTGATGAAACAAACCAATATTATACAGAGATTCCTCTGAGAGGTGGGAGAGAGAAAAACATTCACCTATCCTTTAAATAAACAACTAAAAATAAGGTTGTTAGAAAGCAAACTGTCCCAGAACATTTAATCAAATGTTTCCTACAAGTAACTGGTTACTGATTAATCAGGTGACTCACTCAAGCCAAGACCAGAAGAGGGCTACACTGTAGAAAGTTACATTTTTTAAATTTACAGAAGGCATGCTGGTACTATAAAAAGAATGTACTGTTTAAGAGCAACAGTAATCTGGCCACAAAGCCTTTCCAAGCTCTCAGAGCACAATGTGAATCACAATCCTGCAGGTCAGAACACTGCCAAATTCTTCCTTGCTGCTACCACTATTAGTGCCTCTGATCTCTGCCAGCAGTAGTTGTCATCTAGCCAAGACCATCAACCAAAGTGGGAGGCTAGAGTAGTTCCCCCCCCCCCCTCACTGTTGGCAGAAAGGAAGAAAGCAAGGCAGCGTGTTAAATAGACTTAAAGGAAGTCTAAAATAGAATAATGCTGTATTTTGTATACTAAACAAACTTACTGCACCACAAACCTAATATGCTTTCAAAGTTGGCCACAGGGGGTCACCAGCTTAGGAATCATCATAAATCATCAAAACAGCACAAGTCAAATAATATCTGCCATAGAAGCTGATACGGCAAGACTGATTTGACAATCAGAATATGCAGACTGCTGCGTGTGTCCTTCGTCTTGGGCCCCCCCTGCCAAAACCATCTTCTGCTGCCTATGCTCTAATGTGGATTTTATCATTTTTGTTTTGTTTAATACATACTTTCTCCAACTCTGCAGAACCAGTGGCTGCAGCAAAATAATCCTCCAAATAGAATCCCAGTTTATCTGTTTAAATCTGGCTCCATGATCTTTGTCCCTGAAGCTGTGGAGTTGGAAACCTTAAAGGGGATTTAAAGGCAAAAATAAAATCCAATACAAATCTCTATACAGTTGCCGACTGCTCTAGAGGAAAACATGCCCAAGCCATGCAAAACTCAAGCAGCTTTGTTTAAGGTGGGGGATAGTTTCCCTGCAGAGCAGTTAGGGACCATCTGAATTTTCCTATACACAGCAGTCAGCAAAGTAAATGAAGGGAGAATTTAACTGCATACAGTCAGGTTTCTTATAAAAACAGTAGACATTTTTTAAGTGAAGTGGAGATAGGTTGCTTTTTCAGTAAAGAAAGTTAAAATGGGATCTCAACATACACTTTACAGAGATAATTGGGTAGGGGGGAAACCAAAGAACCTAAAAAAAACCCAAAAGCATCTCCTTGAAGGGATAAAATTTAGGATCCCAGTGCTCTAGAGCAGCAGCATTAACCATTGTACCATTGTGCCACTGTGCAGTAGAGGGGAGTTATTCCCCAGGGCTGTGCAAGCGATGTAGCTCTCCGTGGTGCTGTTTGGCCACAGCTGTCCATGTAGCCTGCCATTTCAAGTAAGATTATCATAGTGCTGACTCAACATTTTCCAATATTCATTTCATACCACTACTTCCAATTCAAGGGGACAAAGGGGGTAATGAGTAGAGCGGCAAGTTTGTGTACAAATACATTTTCAATCCAGTTACTTTAGGTCACTTTAATATACAGTTAATGGCATCTTAAACACTGGCAGAAGAGGGGAGTCACCTCGCACACCCTGGCCGTCCAAGTTCCGTGACACCTGGTGCTCGATGAAGGAGGTGTTGGCAACCTCCACAGCAATCGAGAAGGAAGAAATCACCGGCACAACAGGTTATTTCCAGCAGGGAAACCCTTGCTCGTTTATTTTGCGGATGCAACGTTTCAGGGCGTAACCCCTTTGTCAAGCATATATGTTTTTATGCTTGACAAAGGGGTTACGCCCCGAAACGTTGCATCCGCAAAATAAACGAGCAAGGGTTTCCCTGCTGGAAATAACCTGTTGTGCCGGTGATTTCTTCCATCTTAAACACTGGCATCATAGACCAACTAGATTACAACAAGCAGTCAGTCTAGGTATGGCTATGCCCAATAGGATGCCAGTTCTCCAAATCCAGTTCCCCCATACATTTAACTTGCTATGTATATTTTTGGGACATAAGTTCTAAGAGTTCATAAGGAGCATTTTTAAAAAGTTTTGCATGTTAGACAAAAGTAGATAAAAAAAATAAAAGCACAATTGGTATAAAGTGATTTTTGTATACTTTTTAAAATTACATTGTGCTTCAAACAGGCTACTGAAAAAGCAACCAAAAGCAAACAAATCAACTGAAAAGGATAAATATTTGTTATTAACTGCTATTTTATAGTAACGTTTTATATTTAAATACTGTGGTTTCATTTTTACAGTTTTTTTTCAGTCTTGGGTGCTAAATAGCAAAGTTTGGTGTGCGAACAGCAACTTTGTCACAACCTGATTTACTTTGCAGTTGGTTTTCCCTCAGTTTGAGGGGGTGGTGTTTGATTAGTTGCACTTGAACAGACCGTATAAATAGAACCCCTGGGACTCCAGTGTTTAGCTGCTCTTAAGTGGGGATTCTGTGTAAGTGGGGATTCTGTGTAAGTGGGGATTCTGTGTAAGTGGGGATTCTGTGTAAGTGGGGATTCTGTGATTGGAGTTACAAAGGAGATTCAAACTAGGTCAAGTTTGTTCTAAACACTATTTTTTATTCCTGTTTTAATCTGTAACTGGTTAATGAGTGCTACCAAGATTGAAGGTATGACCCAGTTCACAGTCTGTCATATGTATGCATATTTCGAACAAGAGATCCAAAATGCTTACCTCTGTCGTGGTTGTGAGCAAATTGCCACTTTGGAGGCTTGAGTTAGAGCACTAGAGCAACAAATTGCAACACTGCGGTTGATGGACAATCTTGAAAGGAGTCTCTTGCTCACTGAGCAGGACCTAGTAGGGTCACATAGCTTGGGGGGGAACAGAACAGCAGCAGGATGTTGAAGCAGCTAGCTGCGTGAACGTTAATATTTAAGGAAAATGGAGGCTGATCTGGAGTTTACACAGCTCATCAAATTTGCCAGATTGTGTGAAGATGGGAGTGTGAACTCTGGATTGGCAATTCTAGATGGGGTTGATCTCTCCAACAGCCGGGAGAACAGCTTCTCTAGTAGTGGTGGAGAGGAGAGCAGAGTCAGGCCTAAACAGATTGTGGTTGTAGGGGATTCAACTATTAGGAAAGTAGATAGGGTAATCAGTCGTCCGGATCGCTACACAGTTTGCAGTCTACCTTGTGCCAGGGTTCGGCATGTGGTTGATCGGGTAGACAAATTATTGGGTGGGGCTGGGCATGACCCAACTGTCTTGGTGCATATAGGTACCAATGACAAAATAAATCATGATTTCATGGATCTAGGCTCTAAGATCAAGGGATGATCTTCCAATGTAATTTTTTCTGAAATTTTGTCCGTGCCACATGCAAGTTTAGGAAGACAGTGGGAGCTAAATGCATGGTTCAAGTTTTGGTGTAGGAAGGAAAATCACTGGGCTGATTTTTCCTTGGGGTACAACCTATACAGTCATGACGATTTGCACCTCAATGGAAGAAGGTCCACCGTGCTAGGGGAAAGAATGGCTGGGTTGGATGATTGTTTAAACTAGGCATGAAGAATTATGGGGAAGCTAGGGTAGATGGGGCAGTGGGATTAGTAAGGGGTCATGGGGGAGGAGTGAGGGGTCATACAGTTTACCAGCTAAGGAGGTACCTCTGTTACAAGGAAAACAGGCTTATACTAACTTAACATATAATTATCCACTAAGTAATGCAAATTTCAAAAGTAAAGGTAGTAACCTCCGCTGTATGGATGGAGTTTGTCAGGTAAAATGGGAGACCTATAATTAAATGCATGCTCTAAAAATTAGAGACCTGGTGGGATGAAACATGTGACTGGACTGTGAATTTAAATGGTTGCACCCTTTTTAGGAGGGACAGAGGAATTAAAAAGGGGGGAGGAGTGTGTTTGTATGTAAAGCCTGAATTAAAGCCATGCACTAAAGAAATAACCATAGCTGGCACTGGTGAGGGAGTGGAATCCCTCTGGGTAGAGATTTTGACTGGGGAAAAAGGTTACAATGAGAAATATCATCGGTGTATTCTATAAATTCACCTCGTATAAGTGATGAGTATGAAGCCCAGCTATTCTTGCAGATATAAGCGGCTTCACAACTAGCTTAAGTTGTTGTTATGGGTGACTTCAATTATCCAGACATTGGCTGGGGTAATGGGGTTGCCAAGACAGAAAAAGCTAGTAGGTTTGTAAATATGATGAATGACAACTTTTTATTCCAGCTCGTTCAAGAACCTAATAGGAATAATTCCCTTTTGGACCTTGTAATAACTAATACTGAACTCCTCTCTAGCATTTGTGTGGGTGAGCATTTAGGGAATAGTGATCATAACATGGTCTCCTTTGAGATTGCTTTAATTTAATTATGTCTTAAATATGTTAATAGTAAAAAAATGAAGCAGGAAGGGTGGGACCTTTAATATCAGAGGGGGGTCAGCTGATGAAAACAAAAAGCGTAGATTCTGAACACATTTTTCGTCTGTCTACACAAATAAGAAATCGGTTTATGAAGGTTTCCTTCTTGATAGTCCCAATTCTAGTAATACAACTAATGATGCATGGTTCACACATGAGGAAATTCAAAAGAGACTGGAACATGTTAAGATAAACAAAGGTCCGGGCCAGATGGTATTCATCCCAGGGTACTCGGTGAGCTTAGCTCTGTGATTGCCAAACCTCTTTACTTAATTTTTCAGGATTCTTGGAGGTCTGGCATAGTGCCGAGAGACTGGCGAATTGCTAATGTGGTGCCGCTATTCAAAAAGGGATCCCGTTCTCAGCCTCAAAACTATAGGCCAGTTAGTCTGACGTCAGTGGTAGGAGGGCTTTTCAAAGGGTTATTAAAGGATAAGAACTTCATAACTTCAAAATGGAATTTTTTTTTGGACCAGTGTTGTTAGTGGAGTACCACAGGGCTCTGTACTATGTCCCTTGATTTTCAACTTATTAATAAACCTGGATTTGGGCATTGAAAGTACGGTTTCTATTTTTGCAGTTGATACTAAATTGTGCAGAACTATAGGTTCCATGCAGGATGCTGCCACTTTGCAGAGTGATTTGTCTAAGTTGGGAAACTGGAAAATGAGGTTCAATGTTGATAAATGCAAGCTTATGCACTGGCAAAAATATTAATGCAAGTTATACACTAAATGGCAGTGTGTTGGGAGTTTCCTTAAATGAGAAGGATCTAGGGGTTTTGTAGACAACAAGTTGTCTAATTCTGGGCAGTGTCATTCTGTGGCTACTAAGGCAAATAAAGTTCTGTTTTGCATAAAAAAGGGCATTAACTCAAGGGATGAAAACATAATTATGCCTCTTTATAGGTCCCTGTGAGGCCTCATCTGGAGTAGGCAGTGCAGTTTTGGACTCCAATCCTTAAGAGGGATATAAAGGAGCTGGAGAGAGTGCAGAGACGTGCAACTAAACTGGTTAGAGGGATGGAAGACTTCAATTATGAGGGTAGACCGTCAAGGTTGGGGTTGTTTTCTCTGGAAAAAAGGCGCTTGCGAGGGGACATTTACACTTTACAAGTATATTAGAGGATATTATAGACAAATAGTAGGGGACCTTTTTACCCATAAAGTGGATCACTATACCAGAGGCTACTCCTTTAGACTAGAAGAAATTTCATTTGAAGCAACGTAAGTGGTTCTTCACAGTCAGGACAGTGAGGTTGTGGAATGCACTGCCGGGTGATGTTGTGACGGCTGATTCTGTTATTGCCTTTAAAAATGGCTTGGATGATTTCTTGGACAGACAATATCAAAGGCTATTGTGATACTAAACTATCATTAGTATAGATATGGGTATATATAATTTATGTGAAAGTAGGGAGGGGTGTGTGTATGGATGCTGGGTTTTCATTTGGAGGGGTTAAACTTGATGGACTTTGTCTTTTTTCAACCCAATGTAACATTATATATCTCCAGACTAACCCCCATACAAGTATTTATATATAATAAGGGCAAATATAACGGAGGCAGTTAAAAAAAAAACCTTTACATTTTATCTTAAAGAAGGGCACTACTTTGAGATTAATCCTGCATGTTTTTAAGAGATTAGACACAATTTTAACTCTTAATAACAAAATAGCAGCCTATAATATTGCAGGGGTTAAGTGAGGCAAACGGACAACAATACAAATTAGCAGACTGAAACACAGAAATTCACTGAGGACAAGAATGCTTAACGAAGTCTGAATGTAAATGTACCTTGGCTAAATTCCACCAAGACATTGCTGCTCTTGTTTTGGTTTATGTTCAAACCCACATTAACAACACATGGCAGACAGCACAAAGGAAAACATATGTACAGCTCAATTCTATGTTTTATATTGCAACAAAGGCATTTAGAATTTGAGGAATTAGTACGGAAATTACCATGAAAGGGCTGCAAAACTGCATACCACATGCTGCTTTTAATCAAAACTAGCGATTTCCATAATTATACCACCAAAGGGTACTTCAGGGTTATTAAACATTTTAATACAATAGTGCGATCTGAACTAACGGATGGATAGGGCAGTGTAAAAAAATGGGTTTCCCCTAACACAAATACATACACAGTGTAAGGCTGGGACACCAGGGTCCCACTCTCAGTACTATTATTCTTCCTCTCCTCACTCAACCTCTATTCTTCTAGTCTCTTTCCTTTTCATACAATAACTATAATCTATTATTCCATCTATTTAGCCTCTTTGTTCTCACAGAAATAGGGAATGGCCATGAAATAGTCCAAGTGTTTAGCAGCATAAGGGCCCACCAGGAGTTTTCCTGGTATCCTGGTGGGGGCCAGCCTGACACTGTTCACACAACTCTGCCAGATTTTGCAAATAAAAAATTTCCTTTGCATTGATGCAAATAAAAATCAAAGATCAACTGCTTCCCTTAGATACTCACAAACAGCATGTACAATTTTTATATATCTGTTTATCATGGTTTGAAAACAGGGATGCCATTTTTGAAGTAGGAGTGTGTTTTAAAGCAGGGAAAGGTGTATCTGATGCTATGTAAGCTGTATGTTGATAAGAAATAGGGGAAAGCACCAGGTAAGTTTTTATTTTTGGTGATTAATAAAAATGATATACACAGGGATGGGACTGGTTATCCAGAATGCTCGGGAGCTGGGGTTTTCTGGATAAGGGGTCTTTCCATAATATGGCTCTCCGAGCATTAAGTCTACTAAAATATAATTGAAGAGTCTATGGGAGATATCCATAAAGCTCAGAATTACAGAAAGTTGATTTCCCATATACAGTACATATATACACATATATACACATATATACACACATATACACACATATACACACATATATACACATATATACACATATATACACATATATACACATATATACACATATATACACATATACATACATACATACATACATGATGTGAGTTTTGTGGCATTGCCCTGAATTTTGCACAATCCATTCTCGCTTTTAAGGGTAAGGTCACAGTGGGTGATTTGGGTAGATTTAGTCGCCTGGCGACTAATTACCTCTTCTTTACGGCAACCAATCTGCCTGAACGCCTTCCCTCAAATGAAAAATCGCCTGCGCTAAGCACATGCGGCAATTCATTTTCCGAAGTGGTCCGAAGTTTCCTCATGAGGCTTCTTCGGAAATTGAACGCCGCTTGTGCTTAGCGCCGGTGATTTTTCATTTTAGCCAGCACAAGAGTGAGGGAAAGCGTTCGGGAAGATTGGTGGGCGCAAAGACGAGGCGATTAGTCGCCAGGCGACTAAATCTCCCTGAAACGCCCAGTGTGACCTTACCCTAAAGCAAAGCATTATTTATTTCAGGAATGGTACATATATTAAATTGATTATGTTTTAAAAAAACTTTCTTAAATATTGCTTTCAAAGTGGTTCCCCTTTGAATGAACTTAAGTGACATCCCTTTACAGAACAATGATCCCAAGCACAAGGTTAAGGAAACACTGGAGTGGCACAGGAACAAAGAGGTGAATATTGTGTTTGCCCCAGTGAAAGCCTGACATTAGACCAACCGAGACACAGTGGCACCTTTTTAAAAACAAGCAACAAAGTGAAGCCAAACTACCAATGATTCTTGTGAACAATGTGCAAATCAGTTACAATTATCCCCCCAAAAGTTATTTTAAGCTAAAAAAAAAAAAAAAAAAAAAAATCAATTATATCCCCACATTATATTGTAAAATAATGAGAAAAAAAAACTTTTGGAATAAACCGTAACAAAGAAAACAGTTTTTAGATTACAAATGTACACTTGTATTATTATTTATTACAAGAAACATCCACATTTGGATCCTTGAGAAAGGCATTAACGAGGACCAAAAATAATGGGCATATACAAGATGTCAAACACATTTTCAACATTATCTTCGCCTACAAATTCTATTGTGTGTATTATATATGGCTATATACCATGCAATAGATTTTAAACTCAGATACCCATTTTCTGGCAAAGCTACACTAAACCTAATAATGTTTGTATCTAAATACAAAAACGTATCAAATGCATTTGACAATTTATTTATTTGATAATGCCACTACAATGTTGATCATCTTGCAAAACTGCAATCTCACTTGTAGGCAGCCTGAAGGAGCTATGCAAGGTTTACAGGAGTGATTCTGGCAGCCAACCAGCAAGCCATTATATGCCAGACTAACACTGCATTTGTCCAGCAGAGAGCAGTGAAACACTGCCAGTTTATTGTGAGAGAAAGGTTAAGTGCAGTTCCCAAGCACTCTCATAATGTGTCTGGCATATGAATGTTTGAATATCAGCTGGCTTTACAGCACCAGCAGTACAAATTGTTGCTAATGCTACTCTGTGTGCTCTTACAACTATGTTCAAAGGAAAGAAAAGAATGACCCAAACATTGCACCACCCCATTTATTAATCCATAAATCCCATACCACAGAAGGTAAAACGTAACCTTTATTCGTACGTATAAAAATAAACCAAAGGTGAGAAATCAAAAATGATTAAAATTACAAAAAGGAGGAGCGCATTATTTGCTGGATTCAGTAGTCTGCCCCAGATGCTTAAAGATTGATCGTATTTCAACTGATAGGATCATGTAAAAAGCATCATCATGGGGATAAGCTACATTAAGTTCTAAAAATTGTGGCAAATGGCAACCGTGGTAGCACTCAATTCCCCAAAGGGTTAGTTCACTGGTGAGTGCAAAAATAATATAGGATGCGATCATTAATCAGATCGAAAAGAACTGTGGGCATCATTTCTATCAGTCCCAAACATTATCCGAAAACACCCTCATGCGACAGGCAATATGAGGTGCAAGAGCCTGTCTTAAAAGATTACGTTACGGCATTGCGAAAATACAACCACTATGGTGCCATTAAGCCACCCCCTCTTTTTTAGTGCACCCCCAGTGATACTGTCGGGTCTGCGTTGAGGTATGTTACAGCGCAAGTAACTGAAATTACAGCAAATGGACTCCCTGCCTAATTGAGCTAAAATTAAAGAGAGGCGCCTGACGCGCGTTTCGCTCGCACAGCAAGATTTCCTTTGACAAAGCTCGCTGTGCGAGCGTAACGCGCGTCAGGCACCTCTATTCAGGTTTTTCCATGTTTTTGTGGTCCCACCAATATATAATACAATACATTTCCCTGACTATACACCATTTTTCTGATCCCCTGAAAAATGTAAAATTGGGTTTCTACTGTACATTAAGTAGAGTCTGTGCACAACAAAATGTCACTTGCACAGAATCTATGTTTATACATTAAATTTCAATCTAGGGGAAAGATTCTTTGTTCCCAGAGTGGCAGAAGGGTTAAAAGACAGTGATCCAAAAACAAACAATGAGGTGGATACAGGACAGGAGCAGGAGCGGGGGGGGGGGTAAGGTGTAATATATATTATAGGTATTTTTATATATACAGATATAGAGTGAGGCAGATAGTTCTTACAGACAGAGGTGAGTGTGGGGGTAACTCAGCAGAATGAAAAAAGGGAAAGGGTAAAAGAGGAGAGTGAATAGAGTGAGGCCATGGATAGGTGGGGGATACAATGGAGCAGCAGGGCAAGGAACTGTGGGGGTTAATGTGCTTTGTGACAAATGCACAGAGAGAAAACCCACAGCCAACCTGTACCTATAAGATTCAGCAATTAATGTAGTTACACAGTTATACACAGGTTAATTTATAGTTATCTGTTTGATCAAGAAAATAGTATATGTAAATAGGCTATTGTGTAGCCATTCAAGCTAAAAAGAGGAGCAGACAACTGATATGCTCTGTAATACAACACAATGAGCTGCCCCCATGGCTACTATACTATAATCTATAGTAGGGTCAATAAAGCAAATACACCAGTTGTACTGTACCAGGGAAACAATGTTTAATACACTTTAATTTCCTATGTTAAAGCTCCTTTAAAAGGAACGGTAACACCAAAAACTGAAAGTTTATCAAAGTAATTAAAATAGTGTACTGTTGCTCCGCATTGGTAAAACTGATATGTTTGCTTCAGAAAGACTACTACAATTTATATAAATATAAGCCATTCAAACTGGAAAAAAGGAGAGGCACAGTTAAAACAGAAGACAACCGTTAAAACACCATTGTATATCTGTTATATGCTATGTAACCTGTGCTTTTTCTCTAGCTTGAATGGCTTATGGCAGCTGGTTTGGTGTTACTGTTCCTTTAATATACTAATGTTTTTTCCATCTTGATTAAAAGTTGTTCAGTGCACAACATACAAGGCATTTTATCATTGCCAAAGCTCAAAAATATTAAGGGACCGGTCACCCTAAGAAATAATTTGAAATTATTTTCCATCATGTTAGTTGAGCAAAATAAAATTTAGTTTCCTTTAATCTTGGAGCCATTTTGTGGACAAGTTGTCCATCACCCCAAAATCTTGTGTATGCACCAGAATGGGGGACCTAATGTCCATAAACAGTGCCCTACAAAATTAGGAGTGAGTGGAATGTGCTTTGAGCAGTGACATGTAGGAAGTGCTGAATGGAAAGTGAAAGTAATTGACTGGCCTACCTCTATGCCTCAGGCATAGAGGCGAAACAGGTAATATTTATAACAGATATAAATGCTTTAATGAAAAAAATAATTTGGGTTCCATGTTTAATTTGCAAGCAGCTTTTGTTATACAACTTCTTATGTGTAGGTCACAGGTCTGCTTTAAACTAAACCCAAAATAATTGAAAACTTTAAACAAATTATACATTCATTGAACCTGGCATGTAGCTGTAGAATAGCTGTTAAATACAATTCAAAATTAAAGTATTGTTCTTAAAAACAGAATGGATTGTTATATACTCCCTCATAGAAGCTCTTAAATCTGATGTGATTTTTTCAGTGCTTGTATTTAATATTTTTGGCGACTAACTCCAGTAACTAAAAATTGCTTCCGACTCAAGACTCCATCACCACAGCCCTGCATTTAGCATATGAAAACTGCCTGGCAGTAAGAAAAAAATACAAAAAAAAACCCAAAACACCACAGGTGTGGGGAGTGTGTGTGATTTTAGTGAAAATACAAGCTGAAACTATTTATATTTCATATAAAGCTCAGGAATACCAGTAAATCTCTCCTGCCCAAGACCTAACAATTCTGTTTATTAAAGGAAAACTATAATGTAGGTCTCTATAAAAAGATATTGTATAAAAAAGCTCATATGTAAAACCCTGCTTCATGTAAACATACCTCCCAACATTTTGGAAGTAAAAAAAAGACAAATTTTTTCCCGCACGTAGCGCAGCAATTTTTTGACCACACCCCTTTCTGTGGCCACACCCCCTAATAACCATGTTTGTTTTACAAAATTTGGCAGGTTATTATAGTTTGAAAATATTTCTCCTTATCTAAACTGTGTTTTTGGGTCTCAAAATTGTTACAAAGTATCTTATTTGCACCTGTTAGCTGTTCTGGGCTCTCTGCTAAAAGCCAATTAAGTGAGAAACTTTGTTTCTTTTTCTGGCTGTTCAGTGCATAGAAAAAGAGGGACTTTCCAGTACAAATGAGGGACTGCGGGTTGAGCTGTCAAAAGAGGGACTGTCCCTCCGAAAAAAGGGACAGTTGGGAGGTATGTGTAAATAAACCTTTTTCCTAACAAACTTCTTAGTAGTATGTGCCATTGGGTAATCATAAATAGAAAATTGCCATTTTAAAAAATAAGGACTGCCTCCTGGGATCGTAGGATTCACTGTGCATTCAAACAAACCAAACCATACTTTAACAGGCAGAGTTCTGTCTTTTGCTTCCACACTTCTTCCTGTTACAGTTAGAGTTGTAGTATTTCTTGTCAGGTGATCTCTGAGGCAGCACACAGACCATCACAAAATGGTGGTTCAAGGCAAGAGATGTAAAAGGGCAATATTTAATTTTATATATTCCAGTTTGGCAAGATTCTTTAATGTGCCACTTAATTTGATATAAACTGTTACTCAAGTATTCATTTTTGGGGGTATAGTTTTCCTTTAAATAATCTAACTATTTACATACCACAAAAACTATAGTTTATAAGTAAATTAGATTCAGATTGAGCATTTAGAATACTTAAATGAAGGAAAGTTGTTAAGACTCAAAGAGAAAGAGGATTGATTGCGATGGACATGGTCATCCATAAAAACTATGAATACGCATTCAAAGACTTTGTTTGTCAGTATCATATAACCTCAGCAGAGGCCTGACATTATAAACACATGCTGCCAACATGTCAGTGCCTATTGCAAGTGGCCACTCCAACAACAGGTATTTGTATGATTCATTCACAGGAAGCTCAGGCTTGCTTAATCATGATCCACTTTAATGAGTTCTTACAAATTATATACCTTCCGCATTTCATTTTAGAAACACTTAATGAAATGTATTGATTGTATTTAGTACATATTAACAAAAACTACCATGACCTATGTAACATTAAAAAAATATAAAAAGCAATTGGGGGGGGGGGGAATATTGATTTTATCCTGACCTGCAGCAAGTTGGCAGGATGCTGGGATTTGTAAGCACAACACAAGTTGGATGACCATACAGTGGACATACACCATGGGTATGTATAGTTTTGCCTTAAGCTGGGCACCAACTCTTACGTTAGTTAATACACATTCTATTTTTTAGACATTATGGAAACAGAGCTATAAGCCAATGACTATTTGGGAAAAATAATACCGCACATTGCATAGCTGGAGCCTCTATAGATTGCTGCAAAACGGAAAATGGTCAGATGTTGAATCTTTACATGACCTATATGCAAGGTCATGTCATGTAAAATCCATCCAGCGATTAAGGGCTTTAGCACACGGGAAGATTCAGGGAGATTTAGTCAGCTGGCGACTAATCGCCTCTTCTTCGGGGCAACAATCTCCCCGTACTGCCTTCGGCCTGCTAAAATGAAAAATCGCCTGCGCAATGCACTCGTGTCACTTCGATTTCCTTGTGAATCCTTTCCATGTGAGGCAACCTTGCATATAGGTTCACAAGCAGGCAACAGGAATGCTTTGAAATTTAACAAAATAAAACAAACTACACTGTTGCAAAACCCAAGGACTATACCAATAGTTTAACAGTGATCTATAAATGCAATTGCTACTGAATAGTGATCGGCGAATTTATTAGCCAGCGAAAATTAAATTAAAAAAAAAAAAGATGCTAGCGTCAAAAACAAGACGCAGGCGCCGTTTCGCGAATTTTTCTACTGAAAGCAAATTCTGCCTGTCCAGCTAATTAACAGTCCTGTTAGAGATACAGTCATGATTTTGATGGTGTCGTTTTTATTACTGCATTATGCCGAGTGCGTGCTTTGCAAATGTAAAATGTTAATTTCAAACTAATAGCTTTTGTTTATGGTTTTAATAATGCTATGTGGGCAGTCATCCTGTTCATTATGCTAGAGCCTGTTCAGTAAAACCCAGCACAGCATCATGCAAGTTCTTTAAGGCAGCTACTGCCTCAGTTATCCGATTCTTATCTCCCAGTTCTCTCTCTCTCTCGGGAGTTTGGGTCTGACCAGAGTATTGCTAGTATACAAGCTGAAGCAAATGGAATACAGGGTGGTATTGAGTGTATTTTTCCCTGGTAGGAAACAGCTAAAACCACCTGTATAGCTTCCTACTGACCTAAATTGAAACAGCCAGACACAGCAGTTCTCACGTGAAAATACACATGAGCATTTTAATCACTTTTAGTAGCAGTGCTAGGAGGTTTTAGTCAAGGCTATGGTACACAAGGGATTTTACCCATCAAAAGTCAACAGTGGCTAAACATGTCACCACTCATGATAATATATTAATATTTATAATGATAAATGATTAGGCAGTGTAGACTTGTAAGAAAGCATATAAATTTGTCCATAAAATTAAGAGTTCCAGCTGAGACACTTGTGGCTAATGTACTAACACAGTGGATCAGTGCAGCTACATACAGCAATTAATCACATCTTTGCTTTCATTTTCTAATTTGCTGTAGACTGATGAAGAGGCATCACACCATTGAACTGGTCCAGAGGGTACTAGGGGAAATCCTAGCAGTCCCCCGTGGGCTCAAGGGTCTCCAACCTGCCAGGGAACCCTTAAAGGTTTATGTCATCATGTAACTATTAAGGTGGCCATAGATTTCGTTATCATAAGACCATGCTTATCTTGAAACGATCATGTAAGATTTGTCCATCAACTAAATAAGATAATTTCAAGTGATATAGTCTAGTTGAAGCTATCAAAACTGTGGGTAGCTGCCTGGTGGGTTTGGGGTATATATCTGGTATACCCGTGGGTTTTTTTTGTACAGCCTATGATTAAAGAGATACTGACACCAGAAATTAAATTCTTTTTTACAGCTATCATAATATTGCCTTTGAAAGCTACTTATAACTTTGACATAAGTTATTTGCACAATGCTTTTAAATTACCTGTCTGATGCCCCATGTTCCTGTATGAGGGGGCTGCCATATTTGTGCAGCAGGAGTCAGTTAGCATTAGAAACTCTAACTGAGAGGCTGAGATGGGACAGTCAGGTTGACAAAACAGTCAGGTTTAAAAACTTCAACTAACAATTACTTACAAAAACAAGCCTCTCTGCAAAAAACGATCAACATGACCTATAGGTAACTTAATCTACATTAATATTTTAAAAAGTATTTTTTTTAGTGTCAGTATCACTTTAAGTGTTTACTGGCAGAAACGCATAAGGCTAAATAAAGTTCTCAGTTCTTTTACAAGCCTATTTGTGGGATCTGTGAGTGGCTGCCGGTTTCTCCTTTAGCTGCCTGCTTGGCCCTGCACACAATTGGACGATTGATACATTTCACGGTGACCGATGAAAGTTTTCTAACCTGCCTGATGGATGAAAAATCTTTAGATACATGATCGTTTGGTGCCCACTAAACTTTCCTTTTTTTCTTCTTCATTTTTTGACTTGCCTTCATTCCAGCTTTCAAGTGAAGGTCTGACCCCAGCATCCAAAAAAACTATTATTTGTGAGGCTACGATTTTATTGACATTGCAACTTTTTTCTATGCAGGCCTTCAATTCATATTGCAAAGTCTCATTCAAACTGCTGCCTGCAACCACACAGCTACTGAAATTCCAAACTTGCCAGTTGCTGAACAAAAAGACGAAGTCAAAAGTAACAGAAAATAAAAAGTGAAGACCATTTGAAAGTTGCCTCAAAATATCACTCTACAGCATACTAAAAATTAATTTAAGGTGAACAACCCCTATGTCCATCAATGAATATGAATATGTGCAAATTGTAAATTGTAAACTATAGCAACCATGGAAGACCTATGTCTCAGACATCAAATTAGTAGAGAGGAAGCACAAATTACAGGCTTAAAACATTTTTAAAATATGAAAAGCTGTTTTCTTGTGCATCATACAGTATAGGCAAGTAAAGAGAAGAGAGCTCTAATTGCATTGGAGAGGGGACTTAATTGTAGTAGTATGTAAAAATCAATGCTTTATAGTTGACTGTTAGCAATTAAATTAGCCCACCCCGTTGGCTTCCAGTAATAAGTAGCTATAGAAGTGTTGTATACATCACCATATAGTTTGGAAAACTAGAAAATCATCTTTAACCAACCCAGAATGGTTTGCAGTTGAACAGCATAAGATTTTAATATAAGGGGATTTACAGCCAAGATTACACCCTGCTCTAGAACATTTGCTGTGCTCACTTCCAGTTTAATTCATGTTCTTTGTTGCAAGTTGTTCCCCAAAGGAAAGTTATTTGGATTGTCTCTCTCCTGCCGGGTTGTATTTTCTCTTTTAATGCAGCCAAATCACATCTTTATCATGATTTACAGCCCAGGTGAGGTTTGGAATGACAACTAGCATGCATTACAAGCAAATTATTATTTTGGTATGCTTTTACCTCAAAATCAAAGCCTCAAAAACAAAGAAGGTTGTTCATATGGTCATAGTTTTAAAGTAAAAAAGAAAAAAAAAAAAAAAAAAGTCACCACACAAGTTACAAGAGGCAAAAAAGAGCATCAGACTTAGAAAGAGATGTTTTTATGTGGTTTGTGTGTAGCAATATAGAAAGTGAACGGGCAGTCTTTACATTTATGGCTGAACATGTTAGTGATATGCTTTGCCAATGAATGCAACCAAATCCTAACCCAGAAATAATGGCCTTTGGTTTTGCTGCCACTCCCACCATCACACAGCAGGTGGTATCTAGGGCCTATGATTTATGCAACATCTACAGTATAATGATCTCCCCCCCCCCCAGACACACACAATGTAACTATGTTATCAACACCTTCTTCAAATATACTTGTAAGTTATTTTAAACTAAACTCTTCCTCTTGGATGCGGACTGTACTCATTCAAGCGGTCACAGAAATTGCCGAGCTGCTCATCTGTACCAGCTTTTAACTGCATCAAGGTGTGCTTTAAAGTAAAATTAAGCCTTCTAAGGCTTTCAAAATGCTGCTGATTTCCTATAATACACCAAGTGCCCCTCTTGCGTAATGAAGCAACAAGGAATTAGAACATAATCACATTAACAGCTATGTGGTGGGCCCAAAATTGCTCCAAACATGATGGCCATATGATGCTTTCATCTGTTAAACTTTTGCTAGGATCTGCTTCCCTATGCAGAGGCATTGAAGTCAATGGCCAAAGGAGCCATGCGAAAGTGTAAATTAGACAAGAGTCTTGTAGCCTTTGCATTTACTGGCTGGGCCAAAGACAATGTAGAACTCCACAGAAAGAAGCTCTCACTCTGCAATAAATAGGCAGGCAAGTGAATTTGAACTGGTGCCTAGAAGAATATGGTACATATTCAACAATGCTACAGGTCAGTGAGGTACTTTGTTTTTTGCAAGTAGGATTCTGAAGCATGCCTGCTTAACTGGAACCTAATGGGGGGGGGGGGGGAATGATAGTAATGTCTGAAGTGTGTACACTTGTACATGTTGCCAAACTCTGGTTGGGGGTAAAAGTAGGTTTTGTTTTTAAAAAATATTGCACATCACCAGTGCTAGGATACTCGCACTGGGATGGAGTTTCCAGTGCAAGCGGCCAGGTCAGTCAGAGCGCATGCGCATAATGCACTTCTGACATTACACGCATAATGAGCAAACTGCTGCATTCGCTCAGTATATGCATGCGTGTACCCAAACATGGCCATTCGAACCAGGAGCTCCCTCCCGGTGCGGATGGCCTATCGCTGGCTATCTAATTTTTAGCTGGGGATAATATTTTTTGGGAAAAGGTGCCCTTTAAGTAAATATTGATGGTATTTTTCAACCAACTACACAAAGTCTGTTCAAAATTCATCAAGATAGCAGAAATCCTCAGCATGAGGTAGATTAAGGCTGTAGCACAACTGATGAGCCATAAAAAAAAAATACATAATAAAATTGTTGTAAGCTACAATAAGCAGGCCTGGATTTGTGGCAAAACAACAAGGCCCAGGCCAGCACAACTTTGGGGGTGGCATGCAACCCAACTGCCTCTACTCCCTACTGAGGACTGCATGGGAGATTTTAACAAATTAAATATCCCAAGCCCCAGTGCCGGCAGATAAAGTGTGTGAGCATTCTCGAGGGGACAGAAGGGGCAAAGATACGGACTGGCCTAGGGGGTAATAGATATTTGACCATGATAATAAGTCATTTATCTTAATTCTCTAAAACACCAAATTACAATTTTTCTCAAGATTTCAGCTGGGAATAATTTCAGTTCGTGCGGACGCAACTTTTCTTCAACAGATCTACAAACTAGTAAGATCTATAGTGGGGGGGGGGGGGAATTGCATTTTGACCTAATGGGGTCTACAATTCAGACAATTGCCATCGAACATATACTGAAAATTCATGACTATGTGCTACAAAATTAAATATAATATTTTTGAATAAAATAATGCATACCATGTAAAATGTTCAGATGATGAAAAAGAATCAAAGTTAAATATAAAAATTATAAATGCATACCCATTTCCTTGGACGCCCTCTTGGACGTTTCTCACCACTAGCCTCTTCTTCCTGAAAAAGATTTTAGATATTGGTTAAAAGAATATATTGAAAGCAGTACCATATTACAAAATATATCTATATCTCTCTATCTATACCTATATCCACACACACATACCTACACACGTATGGGACTGGTTATCCAGAATGCTCGGAACCTGGGGTTTTCCAGATAACGGATCTTTCCGTAATTTGGGTCATCGTGCCTTAAGTCTACTAGAAATTAATTTAAACATTAAATAAACCCAATAGGCTAGGTTGGCAGCAAGTTTGGACAGGCCGGCATCCAATTTGTCCAACAAGTAAAGCAGCAGCTTGCACATAGCATGTGTGTCTGTAAATGGCGAGGTGCTTTAATTGCCTATATACTAGCATACAGGCCTGGTTCTATTCAGTTGTCAGTAATTAACATTTTACCTCCATTTACTGTTCGGTCAAAACATCAAAAGGAGAGCTCAGTGTAGATCAGTAATGCACAAAATGCTTGTGACATTCTCAAAGAAGGCAAAATTTGAATAACATGATCTTAGGGGGGGGGGTCACAGCTCATCTTGTTACCTCTATGTTGTAACTATGCGATTTTTACATTTCAGCATAATCAGTAAATTCGACGTGCCAATTTTTTTGCTATAGCAAAATTGCATTATTTCATAACCCCAATGTTTAGCAAGGCTCTACAAAACATGCTATAAGACAGGCAACAACAAAGGTTACAAAAGTTTATCTGTAATCAGAGAGACAAATTTAACAAAGAGAGAGAGAGACACACTCTTTTAGTTCAGATTAGTTGAAGATTTTTTCAGGTAATCCATTCCAAAAAGTACCAAAATATTGCAGACTCCCAAGAAGAATGATGTATTTGGAGCAATCTTTTTCACCTACTTGTGCCATTTCAATGAATGCCACGGAATATCATTCCATAGTTAGCAGCATTGGAACATAAACAATGCCTCCCGTAGTTAAAAACACATTGGCTAAACACCCATTGCCCCACAGCTATGAAGAAGATGGGTGCAGTCCAGCGAGGGCTCCCAGCTTGATTCAATGGAACCCCCATGCTTGGCATAGTGTTAGGGAACTTGCACATGGGCAATTCACTGTTGCATCAATGAGGGAGATTTTTGTATCTGGTAATCTGCTCTGAAGTGCTGTTCACCTTCCGAAAACTTTTTTTTTCCAGTTCAGTTGGTATCAGATAGTACACCACAGAAACAAGACTTTTTTTCCCCAATTGCTCCGTTTGTTATTTTTGACAGTTCTGAAAAAGCACAGAAATCCATTTCTCAAAAGAGCAAACAGATTTTTTTATATTTTATTTTGAAACCTGACATGAGGCTAGACATATTGTCAGTTTCCCAGCTGCCCCCAGTCATGTGACTTGTGCTCTGATAAACTTCAGACACTCTTTACTGCTGTACTGCAAATTGGAGTGATGTCACCACCCTGCCTTCTCCCCCCAGCATCTTAACAACATAACAATGGGAGGGTAACCAGATAGCATCTCCCTAACACAAGATAGCAGTTGCCTGGTAGATCTAAGAACAGCACTCAATAGAAAATCCAGGTCCCACTGCGACACATTCAGTTACATTGAGTAGGAGAAACAGCATGCCAGAAAGCAGTTCCATCCTAAAGTGAACAGGCAAAATGACCTGAGATAGCTGCTTACACACCAATATTATAATTAAAAAAAAAAATAAAAAAAATACACTTGCTGGTTCAGGAATTAAATTTTTAGGGATGCACCGAATCCAGGATTCAGTTCGGGATTCAGCCTTTTTCAGCAGGATTCGGCCGAACCCTTCTGCCCGTCGAACCAAATCTGAATCCTAATTTGCATATGCAAATTAGGGGCTGGAGGGAAATCGCATGATATTTTGTCACAAAACAAGGAAGTAAAAAATGATTTCCCCCTTCCCACCCCTAATTTGCATATGCAAATTCGGATTCGGACGAATCTCTCGCGAAGGATTCGGGGGTTCGGCCGAATCCAAAATAGTGGATTCGGTGCATCCCTATAAATTTTATATTATATTATTATTTTAAAATTAAAATAGAAATCAGGATTTTCTCTAAATATACTATTGTTAGCAAAGACCTGTCACATAGAATACATATTCATTAAATAAACACCCAAACTTATCATGAAAAACGCACTATTATGATTTCTAGAAAATGTACCAAATATTTACCGGTAGATACATTACCCAAATGATTTGTTTTATACATTCTCCCACATCTGGCATTTGCAGTTCTAGCCCTGCTTTAGCTAATTTTCCATGACTATTAGGATATATTATGGTACGGTTGCATGAGGTACTTTATAGCTGCTACTATAGGAGAGAAATATGCTAGTCAATGACACTAACATCAGTAACATTTTAAGACTTTGTTAAATAGCAATTACAAAACTCTCATCATTATATTATAGGATTCAATGTTTGTACCAGTCTAGTAACCAACCAGCAGGTAGCATTGATGGTTATTGGTTTGGAGCAAACATGTGATTGCATATGGTCTACTGATATGCAACAAAACTTGGGGCTTTTATATGCTACCTCAACATGAAGGATTGCCTTTTGAGCAATAAAACATGCTTTGGCTGCAACCATCTTCTATAAGAAAAATACTATACAGAGACCTTGTTTCAGTTGATTAATAAAAGCCAACGGTTGGTTAGCAGCAATGGGTTTATATGCTAGAGTGATTTTTATATCTGTTGGGTATATTTCTCCTAGTGTGCTTAAAAAACTTTAACAGATGGTATGAGTTTCACTTTACAGGGCGTTAGATTGTGCTGCCTACTGCACATTATAAAGTAATGCAAGTCTGCATTCTCACTTAGTGCTTGCTTTCATATTCCATGGCAGCCCAGTTTATATCCCCTATAATGGTAAGCATCAGTCAGCTGTCCTATGTTTAGAGTTTTTGTAGAAATTCAACACACTTGGCGTGCCATTGCCTTTAAAAAGAGACAAACCCTAAACATGAATATGGGTAGACTTGCCCTAGTTTACATACTAAACTTACTGCACTAACCTAAAGGTTCAGCAGCTCTATAACAGTAATGATCCAGATCTACAAAGTTTCATACAGGAGATCATCTTGGATCTTTTCAGGAATGTCAGTGACACATCGGCTGTTGAGAAGCAAAGCTTAGGGGGTCATTGCAAATCAAACAAAAGCCCAAATTGTGTTGCTAACTGCACCAGTTTGGACGCCTCCATGTAATGTGAATATGAATCAACCTTTTATCGTGGATTTTATATTCTACATACAGTATATTATGGGTCTGTCCATAAGCTCAGGTAAGTGACAGCAGCACAGAGCATGTGCAGTGAATCAGCAGAAAAGAAGATGGGGAGCTACTGGGGCATCTTTGAAAACACATATCTTTACTGTTTAAGGGCTGTGATTGCCTCAGGCTGGTACAGAATGCCAAAACATAATATGCAGAATTTCTGCCCAGATTCTTTGTTAAAGGGATGGTTCAGTATAAAAATAAAAACCATGTCAATATATAGGCTGTTCAAAAAAAAAAAAAAAAAATTTCTTCAATATAGTTAGACAAAAAATGTAATGTATAAAGGCTGGAGTGACTGGATGTCTAACATTATAGCCAGAACACTACTTCCTGCTTTGCAACTCTCTAGGTTTCCAATGATTGGTTACCAGACAGAAACCAATCAGTGATTCAAGGGGGGGGGGCCTTATGGGTCATAATGGTTTCCGTTTTTAATCTGAGCCGCATGCCGAGGATCAATTGCAAGTTCGCTGAACTGTCATGTCCCATTTGGCCCCCTTAAAGTCGCTGACTAACTGAGTTAGCGAGCTAGAAAGCAGGAAGTTGTGTTCTGTTCGACATTGGTTCAGTCCAGCCTTTATAGATTAAATTTTTTTATTTTGCACACCCTATTTACCCAGTTTTTATTTTTACTGTTCCTTTAAAGGAATTGTTCAGTAAAACAATAAAAACTTGAGGTTCAATTACAAACTCATTGAACAGTTTTGTCCCATGTGGCCCCCCTTAAAGTCACTGACTTAAGATGGCCATACAGGGGCGTTCAGACAGACCTCCCCAATCTAAATCTGGCCAAAAATCAGCTTAATCTAGTGGCCTAGTGTGATTTTTCTTTGTGATCGAGGACCAAATCGGCTAGTGTATAGACAGCCTAACTCAGGTTAGAGAACTAAAAAGCAGAACGTTCTGTTCAACATTTGCTCACTGCAGCCTTTATAGTTTACATTTTGGCTAACTAACCAGATTAGTATTTTATCTGCAAATGCAATCCCACTTAGTCTGCCCAACTAATCAAAACACACATGGGCTTACCTGCTGGTGGATAAGGTTGTAAGACTGTTCTTTTGATACTGCATAGTTCTCTAGAGCAGCAGATCCGAAACTGTGGGGAAAGCCCCCTAGAAATGATCCAGAAGAAGGAAGGGAACCAGACAGTAGGGCAGTTAGGCCTTTTTCCCCAAATAAACTATTTGCCAAGAGTTCTAGAAGCCCTGTTTGAAGCAATTAGGCTGTGGTTTAGGTGTACATTGCCGACTATAGATATTCTTGGATTTGTAACTAATAAAACACATTATTTTTATGTATCTCACTAGCAAAGGATAGCCTTGGCCAAATATTGATATCAAATGTCAAACCAAAGATCTAGCGCAGTGCTGTCCAACTTCTATGGTACCGAGGGCTGGAATTTTTCTGGCCTACACATGGCAGTGGGCCAATAACGGCTGCCATTGTATTACACTACCCCTTTTAAACCACACCCATGTTAAAAAAATGTTAAGACCATAACCACATTACTGGTGGTACCCATTATTCACAGGTGAAAAAAGATCAAGTCATATTAAGACATGCCCTTAAACCCTCCTCCCCTATGGATAGCGAAGCAACCTCCAAAACATGATTAAACACCTTGGGGACATCTAAAAATAATTTCCCATAGGCAGAGTACAAACAGGCAAAGAGAAACCTATCAAGACCACTCTTGGATGAACAGTACATACTGTACTATGTACAATGCCAGTGCTGCTCCTACAGTCTGTCTGAGTTGTAAACAGGTGAACAATGTGGAACTGAAAGTCTGATATGTGATTAGTGCAGGATATTACAGGTGTGAACAATGCAGGGCTTTTACAACATACATCGGAGGTGTGAACAATGCTGGGGCCAGATAATCTCCATTCTGATACCTTTCAAATCTTAAACAAAGGCAAGCAATTAAAAATACCAGACTACAATGGAAGGCCACAGTTGGACAACAACAATCTAGAGCAGGGGTGCCCAGGACGCCGATTGCGGTCTACCAGTAGATCATCCTCATGTTCCTGGTAGACTGCGACCTGGAGCCTGGAAGTGAGCGAGGCTGAGAGCAGAGGGGAAAGACACTGAAGGTGGGGCGGGCTGAGCAGAGGGGAAGGATAAGCAAAGGGGAAGAATACGGGAGGTGGGCTGAGCAGAGAGGAAAGACTTGGGAGGCGGGCTGAAGGAGGAGAAGGACATGGGTGGGAGAGCTTAAGAGCACGGGGGGGGGGGGGAGGCAGTGCTTTCATAACCTGCCAAATCTTGTAAAATGAACATGGTAATTAGGGGGTGTGAAAAAAAAAAAATGTGGGGCAAACAGCCAGACCAATAAAGATTAGGTTAAATGAACATAAATGTACGATACGCAATTACAAACCACAACCCCCATTGACTTTAGGTAGCAAACAGAATGAAAAGGACACATCAAAAATAAAAAGGGAAACATTATTGGCAAAACATTTTTTCACACAGGGTCATCGTGTGGCACAATTCCAATGGCAGATTTTAGAAAGAGTATTTGTTAATCAAGGGCAAAATAAAAAACGCAAGTTACTCCAACGGGAGTGCTACTGGATCTGGTTGCTCCAGACCAGAAGTCCGAAGGGTCTCAATGAGGACTACAATTTATCTTGTTTTATTTAACCATTGGTCATTGGGTTAAGAAACTTGTTACAAATCATTCCATTTTTTCCTGTCTCCACAGATAAGATAAATCTATTTGCACACTTCAGGGACAGGTAAAGCTTCCTTTTCCAATTAGGGTTAGTAGAATTTTTTAGATTTGTTACATTTTATTGAAGAGGCCCAGGCCTAAAATTGTAATCTTTTTATCTTTTTTAGATACACTGTTTCTTAACACTTGGATGGATTATATTCACTTTACTCAGCGTGTCTACAGCTTGCTTATGGATGTTATTTATACACTTTGTATGTTTTTTAATAATTTCAATATTTTTAGCACTATATATTTGTTAACGCAAGCTGGAAGGTGTGATTTCCAATTTTATATGCTAATTTTATATGCTAATTTATTGTAATGCGTCACCCTTTAAATTGTCGGCACATGATCACTGTAGTATGCTTGATAAAGGGTCTCGCCCCGAAACGTTGCACGTCCGCACTAATAAACGCAAGGGGTAACCCTGCATAAAGTTCCTTGTGTGCCAGTGTGTTTACCATTTTGATGCCATATTGGAGGTCGCCGGACTCCTAGCACTGAGCACCAGGAGTTCTCGTTATTCTATCTCCAGGAGTGTGCTCTGCTTCACTCTTTGTCGCTTCAATTAGGGGGTGTGGCCACAAAATTTGGCGTGGTCAAAAAAATTCCGCTGCGCGTTTTCAAGGTAGATCTCCTGATGGGGGCCAGGTGTCAAGAGTAGATCCCAGTGTAACAAAGTCTGGGTACCCCCTGATCTAGAGCATGACTACAAGAGAGGAAGCCAAAATACCAAGACTCAAATTTTGATTATTTTTTTGACAAAAAAAAAAAAAATATATATACATATACACACACACACATCACAAAATGATGCTATATTTTGAACTTGTAAAATTAAATAATTATCTAGGTATCAAAATGTCTATGGGGGAGGAGGAATTTGCCACATTAAAAAAAAAAAAAAAAGAGTTTTTTAGTAACGGTATAAAACGGGGGGAGGATACTCCCATATTTGGCATTATTTGCTGCTATTTTCGTAGAGTAAGACAATATATATTTATTTTACCTTACTTGACTAAAAGGTTATTAACTACCCTTCAAAATGGAATCATTTTTTGCAAAACACATTTTGCATATATAACAATGCTAGATTATTAACATTTACTAAACTTTTGGCAACAATTCATAAAAGAATTTTAAGATCTTCAGGAAATAAAAAGTTACATTTTAATATGAATAAAAAGGGAGACCTTTAATTAATGAATATATACTTGAGAGTCAGTGTCTGTAGATCTTTCTAACAAACATTTACTCCGCTGCCTAAGTAGAATTACAGAGGGTATAAAACAAGTACGTATTTAATTAGTATACGTTGACCCTATAGAAAAACATGGTTTGTCTTGCCCAGTATTTATAGTTTCACATGTAAAAAGGACAATAAAACAATGTTTCTTTACCATGTTCTCACTAGACTGCTGCTCAGAGGAAACCTTAGAAACATTGGAGTCTTGTTAAACACCACAAGTTAGTGGTAAAGTAATATAAGGGGAATTTAAAGAGCTATTGGTAGCTGTTAAAAGGGAAGAAAGCAAACATGTGATTTAATAGGACAGCCTACATAAAGTAGTTTGCCTTGTTGAATGGCAGGGGTTGCCTTGACGGTTAGTCAAATAGCAAGGTGGTTCCTGCCATTTTACACTACACCAGCAACTTTTTTATAATTAAGTAGTCCACATTAAAATGTTTATTTGGGAGTTTGAAACAGAAGTTACAATTCACTCTTCAAAACATTTTATTGGCCTTTGTTTAAAGGTGTATAATGTTGAAATGTTTGAGAAGAGGGTCTGGTCTAGTATTAATTCAAGAGTAATGGTTTCTGGCCATTACACAGACCTTAATACAGGTACCAATACATTACAATGATACTTCTGGGGCTAAGAAAAACGGCAGGTCTGCACAAGATGCAGAAGAATGAGATTATTTCATGGCATCCGATTCTCTGTGTTTTTTCTTGCACCAAAGTTTGCTTGACAGCTTTATTTTCATTCTTGTGTTCATCTGCCTAGTAGTGGGGACATTTAACAGTTACCTACACCTGCAGAGAACTCAAGACACCAGGTTTATGTTCCTCGTGTGGTAATGTTAAAGAAGAACTAAACCTCAGGAATGAATATGGCTACAAATGTAATATACAGTATACTGAACTTGCTGCACCAGCCTAAAGTTTCAGCTTCTCAATAGCAGCAACGATACAGGATTTCAAACTTGTCATAGGTGGTCACCATCTTGGAAAGTGTCTGACACTCGCATGCTCTGGACTCTGAGCAGCTGTTGAGAAGCTAAAGCTTAGGGGTCATCACAAATTATCAAGCAGAAAATGAGGTTAGCCTGTAATATAAGCAGATACTACAGGGCGGATTATTAAATTATGATGCTAGTTGCACTGGTTTCTGTGCTGCCATGTAGTAATGTATGTATGTGCTCTGTATATTTTGAGTGGGTCCCTAAGCTCAGTAACTGAGAGTAGCACAGAACATGTGCAGTGAATCAGCAGAAAAGAAGATGGGGAGCTACTGGGGCAACTTTGAAGACACAGATCTTTACTGCTAAAGGCTGTGGTTCCCATTGGCTGGTACAAGAACTCTAAACATAATGTACTACATTTCTAGTCTATTTCTTTAGTAAAACTTTAAAGGCTTATAAAATCATTCCCAAGTGTTATTCTATGCAAGATAACAAATGGATACACATTACCATTTAAGACTACTCTGCCTAGAAAGTTGTGGTTTCCAGTGTAAAATAAATATGTTTAAACAGCAACACTGTATTCCTGACCATAAATGATAATGATAAGTGGATAATCTAAATTTTATCATGTGGATGTGGATAAGTTTTTTTTCAGAAAAAATAAATAAACTTGGAAGTGGGGCAATTACAATCCTCAAAAGGCTTACAATGCATAAAAACAGTGATAAACATTTAAAGCACCGCGTATCTTGACAGCTCTATATAAATAAATGATGATGAAAATGATAAAATAATTATTTTCTGTGATTGTAATTCTTACATACAGTAAGAGCAATATCAGAACTTTGTGCTTAGTTATTTAATTGCAATAATGGCAATGGCCTGCATGAAAAGTCTTGCTGTCTGCAGTGACCAGGAGACAGAAAATGAGAAAATAAAAACGGTGTGCCCAAATCATATAGCAAAGGAGATCAAGGCATCAATCCCTGTACCAGAGATAATGCAAAGTGATGTCTGATCACGGTTGAAAGTTAAATTTTATTTCACTATTAGCACTCTTATGTTACAAGGTCTGTTTATTTGGTAAAAATATTGTGAAAACCTATAGCATTATGGGACCAACATAAAATAGCTCACGGCAAAAACATTCCAAGTATTTTGTATAGACAGCAGCAAAAATGAACAAAACAGATCAGTACTATCCAATGGTTCCTCTAAGCAGTGTGCTTATACAAATTTTGAGGCCAGCGCACCACAAATCATGGTGTGCACAAACCCTCAAAATACTGTATTCACATAGTTTTTATAAAATCTGCACACGAGTTTTTTTGCACACATGGCAAATAAGGAATTAGAGGGTACATCCACAATGGGTCTTCTTCATGGTTAATCTGTTTGTTTTTTTTGTTTTTTTTTTTTACACCTCATTGACCACCTCACTGGCCAAAAGATTTAATAAACACACAAAGATGCTGGGAGTACAGTGACCTACAAAAACACTTTCCTTAAACTTCAGACATCATTTGCTCATAAAAGGTATGTCAAAAGTTCCACAAGCCGAGCTTTTGGTTGAAGAATTCTGTTGAAAATTTACAAAATGGCCAAATGCTTTGCTTACTCTTGCCATCTTTAGGCTACCGTTACACAGGCAACAAACATTACAGTGCAGTGAAGTCTGTTGATAATTATATGTATCACTCTTCAGCAGTGGCATGTCTGGAAAAATCTCATACAAGCCACGGTCCAATTACTTGTGTCACATATCTGCCTCACAAGTCCATATGTGAAGTGTCAGAGAAGGACATCTAAATTATTATCTGCAAATGAAAGAGGTATGGATTGGTATAGTCATGGTTTGCCTGATAGCACTGCAATCTGAAGTTGCTGCCCCCAAATTTAAGCATTTTAACCATTCATCTACATATTTCAGACATGGATTTAATACTTAAGCTTTTATTGCAAGAAAAGGCCATGGCCCTCAAAATGCTTTCGAGTCGACCACCAGGAGCCTTTCCTCAAGAACAGAGAGGAAGGCCTTAGGGTGGCCTGAAATTTTGCAACATTTTCAGTTGTGGTCATAACAACACAGACAATTTTTGGCTACTGTAAACATGCACCTAGTTTTAACTATACAAAATGAGTTCGCAAAATTCAGCCATACATATTGAATAAAATGCAATATAGAACACTTTCATGTATAAAGCATTTCAAGAAAATAAAAACAATTCTAAACACAGTCTATCTACATGCACATCTCAGCGACAAGGAGGAAATGGCAGGTTGCAGCATTGGGAGTATTGTTCTTGGAACCTTTGTCAAACCTGGCAGGGGAAATTTAGGGGGGGGCGCACGAAGATTCCTCCTATGGCCACAAGTCCTGGGAATTCACAACTGGTATATAAATGTGCAACACTTAGGGACAGTTTTATCAAGGCAGGGTCAAACAGTTAATTCGAATTTTCAAGTGTCAAAATTCACACTTCGTTCACAAGCAGTGTTGTTGGTGTATGAACTCTATTATGAAAGGTACTTTAGGGTACAATGTACAATACAGACTAGATATGTCCTGATCTAAGCAATTAATAGTCATGTCACATTAAACTTCCTTCTGCCTTTCAAAGATATAAGCACTCTTTCAAACATCTCCTCTTTTAGAGAAACCAGTGCTCAAGGCTCTTAAAATCGAAAACAATCTGGATTAAAAGAAGGGTTTGCATTTGACTTCTGACAGTTAAATCTACTAGCACGTGTTATTCTACAATGGAATAGTTGTTTGTTGGCATATTTCTCTTTCGTAATACAAGTGGAAGTAGCAATAGTTGGTCCAATGAGGAAACCACAACAAAGAATTTATGCTTGCTTGGATTATGAAGTAACTTTTGGACAAAACATCTGTGAGCACTGCTTTATTAAGAACACAAGCTCTATTAAAGATATATTAAAGATATGATTGTTGTTTTTTTAACCCATTGTTGTTCCACACCATGCAATAAGCACTATATGCATCAACTATTATAACACGTTCCTCTTTAAATGGATTTTTTTTTTATTTCTAAATTACACTGCAAATAATTCACTCTAGCATATAAAATTTCATTCCAGAACAAACAAGTGTATTTTGGTGTGTATTGGTGTGTAGGCAGCCATCTCAGGTCATTTTGCCTGGTCATATGCTTTCCGAAATGGCCAGTGCTGCACTATGAAAGTGCTTTCTGGCAGGCTGTTTCTCCCATTTAATGTAACTGAATATGTCTCAATGGGACCTGGATTTTACGATTGAGTGATGTTCTTAGATCTACCAGGGAGCTGCTGCTGCCTGGTTACCTTCCCATTATAATGTTATTTAATTCGCCCCCCTAGAGAAAATGTCATACCATCGACTTGGTATTTTTATCTTCCTGACAGGTCATTTTAATGGCTTGCAAGAAAACACCCGATTAATCAATCAATCGTGAGAGCCTTTTTCATGTCTGCCCTTCTAAAGGTGCATGTTTGTTAAACTCAAAAAGGTTTCAGTAATCTCCCTTATCACTAGCACAGAACAGCTCCCGTGCTGTCCCACAATGCCTAGCAATGCTGCCCTTCATCATGTCTGTTTGTTGAAGATAATTAGATTATCTAATATACAAAAGCTATGAATACTCAGCCTTCGGCCTCGTGCTTTTATATGGTCATGAAACTCCTCGGTAACTTATAATATCCTTATATTTTACAAGAAGGGGTACTTTATTCACTATATAATATACCAGAGGTATTTTTTGCCCAAAATGTGCGACTTTCCAGCCCAAGTAACATTCAATAACAAGCAATAACATTTAAAGGAGGAATAATTATTTAATTAACAAATCACATTTTTAAAAAGTCAATTTGTTGTACTTGTACAAAGAAGAGTAGGTTTTAACATGCTAGGTAAAAGATACAGGACCTTAGATGCCCTTTCTAAACCTCTGAATAGTAAATCGTGAATACCCATTTTAGGACTCAAAGACTGGTATTTCACACAGATCGAATTTCTCTCAACTCAAAACATTGGAAGGGTATGCAGAGCAGCAGAAGAGATCTTCCCAAACCCTGACTAAAGGTTAACAAATGCATTAAGACATGTTTTTATCATGTCTAGTAATATTTGCAGAACAAATATACCAACAGCCACGTGCCTTTGAAATAATCAGAGGGCAATCAATAACTGTTGTAATTTCGTCAGAATTCAATGGCTGGCTTGACAATTCACTTCTAATGCTTAGGTTAATGGACATAAAATGTAAATATTTTCATTGCAGCATACATTTAAATAATCAAGTTTTACTTTATTAGTATTTTAAGCTAAAATGCATTACTTCTGCGCAATTTTGCAATTAAGCCTCAGTGTTACATTTTTAATTACAGGAGTAATAAACTCATACATCACATTTAGTGAAATACAAAATGAAAGGAAATGCATAAAAATGTTGAAACAAACATCTTTCTCAAGACTGTTCCTCCAAGGGCCAAACTTGGCTGATAAAAAGTTTATCATCCAATTGAGAATGTACAACTCCTCTATATACATTTGTTGTTCTTTAGACATTGCTTTAACTCAACCCATCTTAAATAAATGTATACAGCACAATAAACATACCAATATTTTTTTTCAGGACACTAAACAGATTTTAAAGTGGTTAAACATGCCACACAAAAACACTTTCCTGGGACAAAGGTAAATGGCAACAGCAAACATACACCAATTGTGAGAGATCATTGTTTATTGGAAATGGCACAAACCATTCTTTCTCAGAGCAACTAATCTTTGACTATACAATCAGCAAGGGTTTGATGATGGTCTTCTAAACTCACCTTCTGTACCGATTTGGAGGGACTCTTATTCTTACTCCCTTTTGGTCTACCCCGAGGTCTTTTGACAGAGGTTTCTTCAGCTGTTGGCTCCTAAAGAATGAAATAAATTTGATATGGTAAAAGGAATTTAATGTGGGAAAATATTTTGCACTCTACAACAGAACCTAAACCCTCTCTCCCATGATCTACTGTACAGTTAAAACCTCGCCCTGAAACATATGTAACCAATGTATAAATGCTAGGATTTGCAGGAAAGAAAAACATTTACACACGGAGATGGGTAATAAAACGTTAAGTTCTGTACTTAGAGAGTACGTAGCAGTAATATAACAGAGAATGCACAGAGAGAAAATAAAAGGCTTTATGCATTTCGTAAAAATATTTAGACTGGACTTTATAGAAGTACACAATGGTGTCAATGTTCAGAGGTAGGTTTATGTGCAGTCCCCATTAAACAGCAAAGTCATCTGTGAGCCTGGTGCTGAATAAAAAG
The DNA here is from genome assembly GCF_017654675.1 of Xenopus laevis. NCBI lineage: Eukaryota > Metazoa > Chordata > Amphibia > Anura > Pipidae > Xenopus > Xenopus laevis. The sequence goes on along the minus strand of NC_054376.1, from coordinate 90,282,141 downwards.
TTGGGCACAATGGCTGACAAATTCACACTTTGCATTTATAGCAATCAGCAGAGCTTTCAGAGAGATGACCCATAGCTACCAGAATAAATGCCAAAGCTTTTATAGCATGAGCAGATACTACCAGGTTACTATAAAAATTAAAAAAAAAAAAGTGTGTTTTGTTTGTGAAAAATGGCTATTGTACAAAAACAAACTGCACTGCATGGGCCTTTGGCAGCACATGTAAACTTTGGAGAAGCCGCACACCACACAATCCCAAAGGTTCTTATCCTGGTGCCCAGCGATAGAGGAATCGGCTACCTCACAACAAGGGTAAGAAGAATTTTACTGGCACACAGGAGTTGCAGTAGCAGGGCAAGCCCTTGCAATTTTATTATGCAGTAGTGCAACGTTTATCATGCTTGATAAAGGGGCGTGTCCCCGAAACGTTGCACTACTGCATAATAAAATTGCAAGGGCTTGCCCTGCTACTGCAACTCCTGTGTGCCAGTGAAATTCTTCTTACCCTTTGGCAGCACATTACATGATTATCAAATATATAAATACAACACGGACTCACCAACTAGATTGCTCCCCCTGTTCTGCAAATGGATCACTTCCTAAAGGAAGAGCTGTTTTGCAAAAACGTTGAACAGCGGTGCCAGGGCTTTGAGAAAGTGGTTACTTTCTGTATTTTAAATGTGACAGATCAATACATCCCTTTTAGCACATGGCAACCCCCCCCCCCATAGAGCCTAAAGGAAAACCACAAACAAGAAGTGAGTGTTCCTGTAGGCGCACAGCAGATAAAATTTTTCTTTCTAAAACTTGGGCAGCTTTTTTACCCCTCCTAAATAAGGGCTTGCAGGGGCAAACAATAAACACTCAGGCAACTGTTTATAGGCTGTGCAAATAAAAAAAAAAAAAAGAAAGAAAGCTACAAAGACATGTGCAGATTTTTCAGTGAAATGTTCTGCTTTTTGTGCATAAGGCAGCTGAGCAGCCATGGGGTATATGAAGTTAAAGATCGCCACAGTCCACTAGAGTGAAATCCCGCAACTCTCCATTAATTTCTATGGCATTTTTAAAGGCGTATTAATAAAAGGTCGAACTTTCACCCATTGATAAATACGCCTTTAAAAATCCCATAGAAATGAATGGAGAGTGGAGGAATTTCACTCAAGAGGACTGTGGTGATCTCTAACTTCACTCTTTGATAAATATACCCCCAGGAGTGCAAAGGACAGGTGTGTATATATATTTGTTATGCAGATGCTGCACTTCACAATACAGGGTTTTTGGTACAATATAAAGACATGAGGGAAACATTTAATCTTAAAGGGGTTGTCCACTTTTAGTATGATGTAGAGAGTGGTATTCTGAGACAATTTTCAATTAGTATTTATTTTTCATTATTTGTGGTTTTTGAATTATTTAGCTTTTTACTCAGCAGCTCTCCAGTTTGCAATTTCAGTAATCTGGTTGCTAGGGTCCAAATCACCTTGGCAACCATGCATAAGAGACTGGAATATGAATAAGAGGTCCTGAATAGAAAGAGGAGTAATAAAATGTAGCGATAATATGTTTGCAGCCTAACAGAGCATTTGTTTTTTAGATGGGGTCAATGACCCCCCATTTGAAAGTTGTAAAGAGTCAGAAGAAAAAAGGCAAATAATTGAAAAACTATATAGATATATAGATATATATAAAAAAAATAATGAAGAGTAATAGGAAAGTTGGTTAGAATTAACCATTCTAGAATGTACTAAAAGTTAACTTAAGGTGAACACAGGTTCAAAAGAGGTGTAATAAAAAGTAGCAATAACAATATGGGGCAGATTTATCAAGGGTCCAATTTCGAAGTTAAAAATACTTCGAAAGTCGACCACTGAATTGAAATACTTTGACGTCGAAGTTTTTTTCCCATTGAATTTGGGTATCCTGCGGTCGAAGTAAAATCTTCGATCGAACGATTAAATTCTTCGATCCGAACGATTTTACTTTGACTTCCAAAAACTCCGAAAAATGCTCTAGAAGGTCATTATAGGCTAACATACCACTTCGGAAGGTTTAATTTGGCAAAGTATTTAAGTCGAAGTTTTTTTTTTTTTTTAAAGAGACAGTACTTCGATTATTGAATGGTCGAACATTTGAACGATTTTACTTCGAATTTTAAGTCGTAGTATCCTATTCGATGGTCGAAGTATCCTATAATTACTTCAAATTTCTTTCCTTCGAAATTCCCTCTAATTCACTTCGACCCTTGATAAATCTGGCCCTATGTGTGCAGCCTCACGGAGCAGTTGTTTTTTAGATGGGGTAAGTGACCCCCCATTTGAAAGCTGGAAAGAGTCAGAAGAAAAAGGCAAATAATTGAAAAACTATAAAAAAATAAAATAAATAATGAAGAGTAATAGGAAAGTTGCTTAGAATTAACCATTCTATAATGTACTAAAACACAGGTTCAAAAGAGGAGTAATAAAAAGGTAGCAATAACAATATGTGTGCAGCCTCACAGAGCAGTTGTTTTTTTAGATGGGGCCAGGGACCCCCCATTTGAAAGCTGGAAAGAGTCAGAAGAAAAAGGCAAAAAATAAATAATGAAGACCAATAAGAAAGTTGGTTAGAATGAACCATTCTATAATGTAGTAAAAGTAAAAAAACACAGGTTGTGTATTAAGCCGGCAATAATCCCTCCATCCCCAGAGAGACACAGAAGGGCTGTAGGAAGGCTCGTGTGGTTGTAGACGCTGCAGCCTATCATTGTGTTCCGGGCCAGTGCAAGTGGCTAGTAGTCAGCTCTGTGCGCGATTTTATGAATGAAAAAAAAATGCCCAAGCACAAGGCAGTGTGCGCGCCTACATACACATGGATATATCGGTGCGTGTGTGCGACACAATTGTGGGCAACAGATAAGTGCACAGAATGGAGGGGGGGGTGCGGTACTGACTTTTTGCGGTTTCCGGGGTCTCCCTCGCCCCCTCTTCGGAGACTGTGAGGGGGATGCAGGTTGCTCCACGGACGAGGATTGGCGGGCTCCTTCCCTTGAGCTCATGGTAGAGTCCAGATAGAGTTTGAGCACAAGCCCGGCGATCTGTAGCAGCTTATAGGATCCGCACAAGGAGCCGCCGAACCGGACGTCCTGCTGCTGCCACTACTACTACTACTACTACTGCTGCTATTGCCGCCAGAGCGAGTGAAGGGAAAGAGCAGGAGAGCGAGGGGATCTGACCAGCGGGACTCACACAAAAGGAACTGCTCAAACGCCTCACTGTGGGATCATGGAAATAGGAGCTCAGGCAACAAGGGGGAACTGCACCACTGATAGGGGATCGATATGATGAGGGCAAACAAGGTCATAGGGCACGGGAGGTACCGGCAGAGACGCGGCTTCCCTAACTACACGGGGCTGCAGGCGGTGAGCGGAGGTCACGGCACATTTAAGTAATGCTGGCTGCCCACACGTGTGTGTAATTTGGGGGGTAAGGGAGGGTTTGTGTGAGTAGGGCGTGGGATTTAAGGCCGGCCCACGGATTCTAATGGGAAGGGTAAATAAAAACACCTTTACCCGTGGGTGGGAAAAATATAGGAGGAGGCAGCGACGAGAGTCTGGAGAAGCGCCAGATAGGACAGAAATAGAGCAGCGGCAGCGCTGGGAGAATCCACTAATACAAAGTCACGTGGCCAGTGCAGTTAAAGCTCCCAGTGGCCCCATTCCAAATGAAAGGGACAGCCTGGGGGAGTCCCTCGCAATACAACTGCAGCGGAGCAGCCCCAGAGCTTTCCAGCGATTGTACCACACGAGTTGGTTAAGTTCTCTCATTATGATGCAACTGCAAAGGGTTTATCAGAGGATTCAACCGGACTGGGCTGTTAGTGTTAAAAGAGACATATAGGATGAATGAAAAAACCCTAATTTTGTAGGCAATTATAAGCTGCTGATTGGTTCCTGTCCTACAGTGCAGTGAGCTGAGAACCACCTGCTCCCCTGCACAGCCTGGGAATTCAGGGAGAAGGGAGGGATTATTACAGTTTTTGCAGAAATATTCAATAAATCAGCCTGAAACACTACTTTTTTAAGAACAATTCATCTATATCTAAATGAGTATAATGCATTGCTACATTTTTTTTTTTTTACACTAAATATCTCCTTTAAATATGCCAGGGCACTACAACAAAGCTAAAAAAAAAAAATCAAAATTTCAATCAGACGTTAGATTTTTTTTAGTTTTTATTTTTTCTGGCGCAAACAGACTGGGAACATAAAGTCCTTTGTTCAGTAATAAATTCTAATTATCTACTCTGCAAGGACCAAACATGGAGTAGCTTCAATTTCAATTTTAGTTCAAGAAATAACAAAAAAAAGTATTTTTTTTTGTCATTAAAGGCACTGACACACGAGATGTTTTGTCACCTGCATTAAAGCAGCTGGGTATTTTACTGCTCATATGTTAAAGGAACAGTAACACCAAAAAAATTAAAGTGTTTTAAAATAATGAAAATATCATGTAGTGTTGCCCTGCCCTGCCCTGATCTGCTTGCTTCAGAAACACTACTATTATTAATATAAACAAGCTGCTGAGTAGCAATGGCGAAAATTGATAAAGGGCTATATGGCACAGGATAAATAATGGATAACAGATAACATTATGTTCTACAGAGCTTATCTGCTGTGTAACTTGAGCCTTTTCTCCTTTGAATGGCTGCCCCCGTTGCTACACAGCAGCTTATTTATATAAACAATAATAGTGTTTCTAAAGCAAACAGAACAGTTTTACCAGTGCAGGGCAACACTGCATTACATTTTTACTTTAAAACACTTTCATTTTTTGATGTTACTGTTCCTTTAACAGTGACTTGTAGAGTAGCAATAAAGTATGTTACAGTGTGTCAATGCACCTGCAAGTTAATAATCTTTAAATGTATCAAACGTATAGCAATTGAGCAATCACAGAGAAGGATACCTAGTAACTTATGTAACCATTATGTGATTCTCCAGGTAACTAGTTCAGGTGCTGAAGTTATTAGGATTATATTAAAACTCAACCTTTATTGAATAAATTAAAAAAGAAAACCACGCTGACAAAAAACCAAAAACCAAACCCACAAAATCACTGAAAATTAACCACAGTGATGCTGGACCGTGTCCATAAAACACAAAAAGATTAAAAGCACATAGGATGGAACAGTGGAAGAGTTGTGAACTGATAATTCTCTGTAACAGTATTTTATGGATAGTAACGATCAAGTGTGGGTTAATTCCGCTCTTTATGTGTCTATTTCAGTATTATATATAGTACACCCTTTTACTCCAAGTTTCAAAATTATAGCCTTGAAGCAAGACTGACATTCAGTGTAGTGTGAGTAATATTACTGAATTATCGTGCCACTTGCAAATTGTCAAAAAAACAACAAACAAAACCTCAAAAGGTACTCCATGCCAACCCAAAACCTCCCTTTTCCTTCTCCTTTAAATAAGTAGAACTACACACCACAGCAATAAGCAAAAAGTAAATTCTTAATAAATAACCCCCTTATACTGCCAGGCCATCATCTTGTTTTGTAATTAATCAGTGGGATGAGAAAATATAGTGGTTTAGATGTTTATAGTACATACATTGCTCTATCTTAAGTGGCATAACTGTAGAGAAAGCAGATCCCACAGCTGTGGTGACCCTGGGGTTTGCTTCCTCTATACAGGGAGACCACAATTTTACAATTGTGGCAGGTGATCTGCCACCTGCAGGGGCAGAAAATATATTAAATTAATTGTGGGGAAGGGGCACAATGTTACACCACTGCAGACCTTTTAGAGAAGCTCCTTTCCACTTTCCACAACTGTTTTTCATAGGAAAAATAAACCTCCCATGTTGCTAGTTTCCTCCAAACACCACAGCTGGATATAGGTCATTAGACAGTGGGATGACTGGCATGGGCTTTGATCCCACTGGTTAATGTGGAAGGTAAAGGCAGATAGTGATGAAGTCTTCCTTTTTTTCTTACTCAAATAGACTGTATTTTATTTCCCTGCACAACATCACATGGTGTAATTCTAGCATAGACTTACTACTAGCTAAACCATAAATTTCCCAGCAACACTATATTGGGCAAAAATAATTGGCTCATGCCTATTCTAGTGCAGGTATTATGAAGCATATTTATTTATTTTTTATAAAACATTTGCCTTTTCCACTTGTTTTTCTGTTTGTTCATCAGTGGCATCAGTGTGGCATTCTGGCTAAAATCTTTTCCTATTTTACCTTGAGGCCCCGTGTACACATTATTCATGGTGCTGTGAACAAAACTTTATGGGGTCTATTTACTAACATTTGAATTTCTGTTTCTTTTTTTTTTCATGACTGTCTAAAAAATGTAGTTTTTTTCTGTATTTCTTTTAATTCTAAAAATACAAGATTTATCAAATGTAAAAACCATGAATACATCTAAAACAAAACTCTGCAAAGTAATAGTTGTTGAGATCCCATAGAAGTTAATGGGTGCTGCTCAGCTCCTTTTGAACCATTCGATTCGGACTTTTAGAGGATTGTCTGAAAAACTCAAAATTTTAAAAGGTATTCATATTTTTTAGTGCATCATTCAGCATTTTTTTTCTGTTCATACTTTTTGTAATCAGACCCATGGCATTCATCGTTCTAGAGGAAGAGAGTTTAATTACAGTTTGAGATCTAAAACCGCTAAAAATGTAACCTTTAATAATTAGGCCTCCAAGAGCATCAGACTGTTATTCTAGAAAAAACCCTAATGGGTATATTTCCTTAACAACACCAACTGCAAAGAACATTACTGATGTTATCACCATATTGTTGAAACAGGAGGTGCTCTGTATATTTCTCCTGAAAACAAGACAAACCTGGTGGTTTAAATTCTATTTTTTAAGATGACTTGTGTAATATTTTTTTTTATATTTGCATCTATTTATTTTACATGTTTAGACTTTCATAGTGACTATTGATATACTGGTCTCATCTGTTTATTTATGCAATAGTTATCTTTAGATACTTATTTGATACTTATTTGATACAGTTTGACTTGATCTTTAACTTTAAGGCATTTTGTAGTACAAAATCTTTGTTGCAATATGTATATACATTTCATAATTTTTTTTTTTTACAGCTCCTTTTTGATTAATCTATATAGGGTGGTTCTGACAAGAGATGCACTTGTCTAGTATTTTTTGATCTGCTGTAACCTTAACCCAACCTAAGACACACCTGGCCAGCCATAATGATTTATATACCTGTGCCCAAATCCACCCATCTCTGACATCACCGGAGGTGGCTGGGTGGGGCAAGAAGAAGTATGTAAGTAAGCTCCTCAACTCATATGCAATTGGGGTTGGGGACAGGCTGGCAACAAATAAGTCCTACCACTCTCCTGCAACCTACTTCTGGGACAATTGGTCAGCATGAATCCTTGTAAGATTGAATGGCTTGGGGTATTTTAAATAGCACCAGAAATAATACAAATACCACAAACCTTAAAATGCATCATTTGTTCAACAGTATAATGTAAAAAGAAATTATCAGACAAGTGCCACACAAAATATCTGCAGCCTGAAATTACATCTGCACTTTGAATTTTAAAAAAAATGGCTCTTTTATACAGTGCCTTTAAAATATTAACTCTAATTTGTGGGATTTGTGTGTTGTGAGACCTGCTAAGGAAATTAGAATGTAAGCCCCACTGGGGCAGAAGCTAATGTACTTCTGCAGATAACTTGCACATTTGGAGAATGAAAATTGCTGACACCATAGATTGTCCATACCGCCAAACTTCTTTTTTTTTAGGATAGGTGTTATAAATATTTTTCCTTTGCACTGCTGTGTTGTGCACTTACTTTTTTTGGAGTAGGTTACTGAACTTAAAGGGATACTGTCATGGGAAAATATTTTTTTTTCAAAATGAATCAGTTAATAGTGCTGCTCCAGCAGAATTCTGCTCTGAAATCCATTTCTCAAAAGAGCAAACAGATTTTTTTATATTCAATTTTAAAATCTGACATGGGGCTAGACATTTTGTCAATTTCCCAGCTGCCCCCAGTCTTGTGACTTGTGCCTTCACTTTAGGAGAGAAATGCTTTCTGGCAGGCTGCTGTTTTTCCTTCTCAATGTAACTGAATGTGTCTAAGTGGGACATGGGTTTTTACTATTGAGTGTTGTTCTTAGATCTACCAGGCAGCTGTTATCTTGTGTTAGGGAGCTGCTATATGGTTACCTTCCCATTGTTCTTTTGTTTGGCTGCTGGGGGGGGGGAAAAGGGTGGGGGTGATATCACTCCAACTTGCAGTACAGCAGTAAAGAGTGATTGAAGTTTATCAGAGCACAAGTCACATGACTTGGGGCAGCTGGGAAATTGACAATATGTCTAGCCCCATGTCAGATTTCAAAATTGAATATAAAAAAATCTGCTTGCTCTTTTGAGAAATGGATTTCTATGCAGAATTCTGCTAGAGCAGCACTATTATCTGATTCATTTTGGAAAATTTTTTTTTTCCCTTTTCCCATGACAGGATCCCTTTAAGTTTAGTTCTTATGCCCTCAAGAGTTGAACAGTTAAAGTGGAAGTGAAACTGTAATCACTGTCCTATACTATTGTAGAACCTTTAAAACATTTTATGGAGGGTTTGCTTTATAGTTTTTAACAGGCAATGTTAATGAAGTTGTCAAAGGTAAAAATATGTGCAATAGAAACAATATTTCCATTGTGTAGTCAAATAAAAAAAAAAAAGTATTTCCGCTGTGAAAAACTCCAATTGCTGCAAGAATGACACATATGCACAATGGTCAATACAAAATCATAGGCAGCAATGTGTGTCAATTTTGGCATCACATGCCATATTTTTGCCAAATCATCTATTCATTGTTTGTGTTCTTTGTGCACATAACATATTACTCAGGAATATTGCTCCATGGCATGTCAAAACATCTGACTCACGTACACATTTGCCTTTGGTATTCTGATATATATATATATATCACTCTATATATAGAAGTCGTGTTTTAAATGTTTCTTTACAAAAATATTGTGAATTTATCGTGTAGTTCAGAGGATGAATAGTAAAGAACTGTCAATTTAATGCTAGAAACTCACACTCCATAAACGTTTAACTACAGGCTTGTATTTTGTATAATATAAGTGACTAATCACTGACTCATGTTTCTGTTCTACCACTAGTGAGTAAGGCTGACTCATTATTCACATCTCAAAACCATTTGTGTATTTAGTTGAAAGACGGAGATGAATATTTAAATAGACACCGGAAAGGATACCACAATCTGGATGTTGTTGCTTCAAGCAACTTTTTTCTTTCCATACACACACAGGGTTATTTATCAAAGTCCAATTTTTTCTGGTTGGACTTTTAAAGGGGAAAACCAAAATTTTTTCCTAGAAAAAAAACCCTCAAATTTTTGGTGATTTATTAATCCCTGATGGTGTTAAAAGTCCAAATAAAAAAGTAGTCCAACTCAAACCTGCCAAGTTCATGTACAAGTCAATGGCAGATTTCCTGATTTACGCTGAATTTCCGAAAAAGTTGCTTTATTCGGAAGTCAAATCCGAATAAGTAGCGGATTCAGATTTTTTACGATCTAATGAAGACTTTTCCCGCAGAATAATTTTTCAGGAAAATGTAACGATAAATAGGGGGGAAAAGTCAGTGCAGATTTGGTTGGAGTGGTTTTCCAAAAATAGTAAGATGAATTCTGATTTTTAAAAATAAACGCCACGGTGGTCCAAAACATACAATCAACTTTCAAACTTCTAAGAATTATATGATTTTTACTTTTGTGCATAAATGTACCCAAAAAACAAAACAAATCGGTGATGTGGATCCAAGAGCTGTGTTTGAACAATGAAAAGAATTTAAGCAACTTAATATTTTAAATATTTCTAAAGTTATCTGTAAAAGTAGGGCAGATTTGTCAATTTTGATTTCAAGGGAAAAAAACTTTTTTAATGCAAGGCTTTTTAAAAAAAAACATTTTTTCAAGCATATTCACATTTGTCATAAATACAGTATCTGCCTGCATTTCCTCACACACTTTTTTTAAACACTATTATCGATTAAATGTGTAGGTGGTACCTGTGTCTGTTAAAATATAGTTTGCAGGGTTATATATATATATATATATATATATATACACACACACAACAAATTCACTTGTACCCGGGTTTTCTCGTTAAGGGGTCTTTTTGTAATTTCAATAAAACCCAAAAGATCTATCTCAAAGCATCAGAAAATAGATAAAAGGGCAAAGATCTAAATCCATCTGCTCTGCTCTCTCACTTAAACTGATTGCTCACATGAACTGATTGCTTTCAAGCCAATCTAGAGCCTGACTTTAAATCAAACTCATAGTAAATGTATCTCCTTTTTTATTAATATACAATTTTAATATAGATAGTTACATAAAAATAATTGTAAAATTATACATACTTATATACACACTGAAAGACATTCCTCATGCACTAAAAGATAACCCTCTACACACTATGCTATGCTATCCATAGAAGTATTTTATGGAAAAGCTTCACATACAACTGTTTTATGTGAACTGGTCAAAACCATGACAAGGAAGGAACTTCATATAGAGAGCACGATATTAAAAGGTTGACAAACCTTCCCTTCTACTCCAAGATCCTTCCAATGGCCTCCTCACCATGCCACCATTCAGTGTCAGACTGGGATACCAGGGACCCACCAGAAAACCTTAGATCATAGGCAGAGGTGGGCCAAGCAGGCCGGGGGCCCTAGGTAGCCTAGCCAGCTTGCTCACCCCCTCCTTTCACCCGTCACGCGGGCATGCGCAGTAAAGCCGCTCCCACACGCATGCGCAGTAACTCCGCTCCTGTGCACCGAAACACCACTTGAGCGCGCATGTGCAGGGCGCATATCGCAAACAGAGTTCTAGGTGGGTTTGGTCTAGGGGTAGGCAGAAGAGTTAGCTGCCCAGCGCCCCCCAATCATTGCGCCCTAGGCAGCTGCCTCTTCTGCCTATCCCTAGTTCTGGCCCTGACCATAGGCCCACTTTCCAAACTATTATTCCTGCTCTCACTTAACCTAGTATTTTATATCTACTTACTATACTCTATTCTTACTATACTCTATATATGAAATAGGCCAAATCGTTAGAAGCAAGAGGGCCCGCTGACACCTGGGCCCTCCAGGAGTTTTCCTGGTATCCCAGTGGCCCAGTCCGACACTAACACCAGTTAGCTTCCAAAATTGTCTCTCGTATCTCCTTCAAAAATGCAGAGTTGTGAAGTGGGGCTGGCAGGTGCCATCTTACATTGTTTAGGGACCACTTCTGTTGGAAATCACAGGAGGAGCATGCATACTTGAAGCTGGTATAGACAGGGTTTCAACCACACATGCCAAAGCAGCATGAAATGTCATCTGTCAACCATACTGTGAAACTCTGCAGGAGTGCACCCAGATAGGCACATTTGGGATGAACTGGTGGTGTAGGGAGGCGTTGGAAGGAGCCCTGGGTTGGGAGGGTTTTATTCTCCTTTAAATATACTACATCATGACACACTATTTAAAGGGAAACTCAGAGGGGCAGTATACCTCCTTCTTCACAATGAGTTCAATGAATTCGGCTTGAATATACTTTTTGCCAATTGTTTGAATCATGACAAATCTCACAAAAATCTTAGCTTATAGATAGAACCATAGATTTATGAATTACATAATAGAAAAATGTATGTTCAGCACAAGCCATGTTCGCTATACCTAGCAATGTATCTACACCCAAGCAGATGCAGGCTAAGCTGGCTGGGTGCCCTAGTCAAACCAGCTGGCCACCCAGTAATGTACAAACAGGGTGCAGGGTCCTCCAGAAGAGATTCTTGCAATGGATTTGCATTCCAGTGGGCCCGAGGCGCTGTGGGCCCTGGTGCAATCTCACCCCCCCACCACTGGTAGTTCCGCCACTGCAGCCACCTTGCCCCCTCCCGTGTGCACCCATGCGTGAACATGCAATATGATGTCATGGGAGTGGTCACGGTGTCAAGCTGTGGGGTCAAGAGAGCCTGGACTAGGGGTACACAGAAGAGGAACTTGCCCAGTGCCCCCAAACTTTGTGCTCTAGGCAGGTGCCTATTCTGCCTACCCCTAGTTCCAGCTCTGCGCCCAAGTGGTACACAAGTGCTAACTACCCCAGGAGTCACTAAACAAACAAAGTTTTTTAAAACCCGCTGAAACAATTTAAGATAATATTCAAGCTTTTAACAAAGGTTGAAGAAAAGTATTGTTTGTATAGTTTTACTATTTGTGTTGTTTAATTCACGTTTCTATTTCTATAAAGAACCAAGTATTGCACCCAACAGTGTTGTTTTAATCCTATGTAAAAACCCAAATAAAAACATATTACAAAAAAACACATCTCTATATAAACTTGAGTTATTTATTTTGTCAGAAGAGTGCAATAATGTAAAGCATTTGTATAGCTCTGTTTTAGATACTTGCCTCCAGGGACATTTCACATCAGGTCCCTTTGGGAATACAGGGCTTGATTAATTAAGCTAATTTTTTTTGCGACCATATTTCCCCCCCCTAAAAAAAAGCAGAAAAAAGTCTGGATTTACTTTTTTGTTTACTAACTAAATGACGTGTTTTATGTCAAGAGTTATGAATAACCATCAGTCAGTCATGAGTAGCAAAGCCATGAGTCAGTAATTCAGTCATTCAAAACAAGTGAAACAAAAACATGTGTATTATTTTTGAAGCATTATCTTGTTTTTTCATTCACTTTGTGGTCAGCTCATATACACAGGGCATAGAGAATGCCATGCATTTATACACAAATGCATTTATTCCACTGATACAGATAATGATAAAAGAATAGAGGAAAGATATAGGAAATAGTAGAAACATAGTGCTGTGTGTTTAGTTACAAAAAGTTACCAGAATTCAATTTTTTTTCTCAGATAAATCTGTATGCACACGTTGTTCAATCTGCAACGACCAATATAGTAATTGGGTTAAAACTTAAAGCATCGTTATTTAGCTACTCATCCCCATAAGGATTAAAAAACAGGTTGGATGTGTCTGTGCCAGGTGCTCAGCATATGTTTCAGCTGGCCAAACTGTGGCTATTGCCCTGAAGTTGTGAACACTCTTGACCATCCAATCATAGACAGGGTGAGCTGGTTATTATTATTATTATTTATTGGAGACTTACATTCACAGACTGACATGAAGTAAACCATGTAATATAGATCAACTTTATTTTTGCTTGTTTTCTTAGTGGTAATACTTCCCCAATGAAGGAGAAAATAGAGGAGGTGAAAATATATGTAATCAGTCCTAGATGAGTTTTAAAGGGATACTGTCATGGTGAAAAATGTTTTTTTTTTTTTTCAAAATGCACCAGTTAATACTGCTGCTCCAGCACTGCACTGAAATCCATTTCTCAAAAGAGCAAACTGATTTTTTTATATTTAATTTTGAAATCGGACATGGGGCTAGACATACTGTCAATTTCCCAGCTGCCCCCAGTCATGTGACTTGTGCTCTGAGTGACTTCAATCACTCTTTACTACTGTACTGCAAGTTTGAGTGATATCGCTCCCTCCCTTTCCGCCCCAGCAGCCAAACAAAAGAACAATGGGAAGGTAACCAGATAACAGCTCCCTAACACAAGATAACAGCTGCCTGGTAGATCTAAGAACAGCACTCAATAGTAAAATCCAGGCCCCACTAAAACACATTCAGTTACATTGAGTTGAAGAAACAACAGCCTGCCAGAAAGCAGTTCCATCCCAAAGTGCTGGCTCTTTCTGAAATCACATGACCAGGCAAAATGACCCGAGATAGCTGCCTATACACTTGTTGGTTCAGGAATGGAATTTTATATTATAGAGTGAATTATTTGCAGTGTAAACAGTGTAATTTAGAAATAAAAACGACATCATAAAAATAATGACCGAATCCCTCTAAGACCTCTGTAATTATACCATACAGCAGTGATCCCCAACCAGTAGTTTGTGAGCAACATGTTGCTCTCCAACCCCTTGGACGTTGCTCCCAGTGGCCTCAAAGCAGGAGCTTATTTTTGAATTCCAGGCTTGGAGGCAAGTTTTGGTTGTATAAAAACCAGATGTACTGCCAAACAGAGTCTGAATGTAGGTTGACAATCCACATAGGGGCTACTAAATGGCCAATCACAGTCCTTTTTTGGCACCCCAGGAACATTTATCGTGCTTGTGTTGCTCCTCAACTCCTTTTACTTCTGAATGTTGCTCACAGGTTCTAAAGGTTGGGGATCCCTGCCATACAGATAAGAAGAACCCAGTTTTTTATTTTTTTTACAGGCAGCTAGTGATGAGCAAAACTGCCTGTTTCCCATCACCAAAAATGTGCAAAACTGTGGAAAAAATTAGCAAACTCGAAAAATTCCACCAAATGCATTGAAGTCAATGAGCATTTTTTCACCATGTTTTTCCTCACACTAAATGCATTGGAGCCAGTGGGCAGTTTTTTCTCCTGCTAAATGCATTGTAGTCAGAGGGGGAAATTTACTAAAGGGTGAAGTGGCTAACGTCATTTCGGCACTTCGCAGATTTAATGGTTAATTTTGCTGGCGTAATTTCACCAAGGAGATAGACTCTAGCGCAACTTCGCACTCTAATGCCGGGCGAATTTTCACTCTGGCGAAAGAGCGTTACTACGCAAATTCACTACATTTTTGATTGTACTGACCGTTACCTCTATCGCCAGACTTGCCTTCACCCACCTCAGACCAAGCGAAGTGCAATAGAGTAGATAGGAGTTCCTCAAAAAAAAGTTGAAAATTTTTAAGTCCCAAAAAACGCTGGCGTCTTTTCCTTTTTACAGGGTGATAGGCTGAAAAAGATCGAAATTTTTTTTGGGATACCCTCCTTCCCCCCTACATTTGATAACATATGGCACCTAAACTAAACTGTGGGCACATGTGTAGGGCAATATAACACCTCTATATAATTTTATTAAGGTTCCCTGGCCTTGTGTAGTGTAATGTATTTACTGCAGCATATGCGGCCATTATACTTTAACTGCATGCTATATGCAAATCAGCCAACGCTAGCGTAACTTCGAACTGCTGAGCGTATTTTCGCTAGCACAACTTCGCCACTGTTCAGTACCCTCTGCGCAACTTCGGATCTTCGTGAATTAGCGTTGTCCAGGCGAATTTACGCCTGGTGAAGTGTTGTGATGTGCGCAAAGCCAGCGCTGGCGAATTTTCACCTGTTAGTGAATTTGCCCCAGAGGGTGATTTTGGAAAAAAAAGCCACAATTAGTTGCAGGTGCATGGTGCAATTATAGTGCAGATTTGCAAAATGTTTGGCTCTTGCAAAAACGTGAATATCTGTATCAGGCTAAAAACATTAATTTATCCCTACTGGCAGCTGCATCAGTAGGCATGGCCAGATAATATTATAACGTGTATATATATATAAATATATATATATATATATATATATATATATATATGTATATATATATATATATATATATATATATATATATATATATATATACACAATTGCCACATGTACACGTTATAATATTATGTATAAAACCTCGTAGGATTTCCGCACACCATTACTGATAACAACTGACCCGAGTGCTACTCACAAAAATGTAGCTAAATGCAGTTCTTGGGTACGTGAGTGCAAATCAGGAGCCTTTAGACAAACAGAGCTTTTTTTAAAAAATTATAACTTTTATTAGAACATTTTAAAAATTGGCCCGATATATATATAGATATATACTGTAGGGCACTTAAGGCAAATATATATATATATATATATATATATATATATATATATATGTATTATATATGACAGCTGAAGAGTAATGCTATAGTAATTCTTGGGATAAAGAAAGTTTATTATAAGAATTCCAGTTTGTTTTGTTTAAACAGAAATTGCTACATTTTAAAAGATTAAAGAGAAATATCAACATGCTTGAGTTACTTGACACAAATGATATGCAATATTTCAGTTTTCAATGTCATCTTTATATACTCTTTAGTATGCAATGCTTTATACACCTACAAATTACATAAAATTACATATCTAAGCAAGACACGCTTTGCCTTGCATTTGCAATATAAGATATCGGACATTTATAAACCAGTGAGTTTTTAAATGGCTAAAACAGTATTTTGGTGGTCCTATTCCACATAAAAAAACATCCTGATTGACATATTCATCTTATAACATCTCATGGCTTAGTCGCCAATACAGCGACATGGGTCTTAGAGTATTAATTCATGTAAAATCTCTGGCCAGCAGAAAGCTTGCATGACTGTTCTGTTACACATAAATTGATTTTTCTCCACTCCCTTACTTGATATGCTCTGCTGGTTTAGCATAAATACATCTTAAATCCTCAAGGAAACATTTAATAGTCTATAAAATTGTACACTCAAGTTAGTTTGTCTTTCCTTGGCATCAGATATTATGGCCTGAAATGCCCCTGTGTTTGAGATACAAATGTAATGTATAGCTTGTGTTATTGGAAGCTCTCTTTCAATGCTCAGAGATGAAATCATATTACAACAGTTGGCTTAAATCACTCACTGAGGTTTGCCATATAAACAGCAACAAAAGCTGATAGAAAAAAAAACGTTCTTGGAACCAAAGATTTTGTATGCTCCAGTCAGTCTCATGTAAGTATATATTATATGTAATATGTATTTTTGTTACCAAGTAATTTTCAGAGTGATACTGGTCACTGTATTTGAAAATGTTGTTGAGCGCACACTGGGGCAAAGGCAAATTGTACCATAAAATTTATAACAATCTTGTTTTCATACAGGAGCAATTTGTAAGGTAACAGCATAACAAAGACACAGAGAATATGTCATTCTGTAAATTACAACCAAGAATTTGGGTATTATAGCAAAGTTTGTATAGGCAGTGTTATAGGGATACTAGAAGTTGTAATTAGCGGCAGCATAATTAAGTGCTGATACGTGATGGCACTGTGAACCTGGCCCATGACAAATTCAAAATAAATAATTAATAATAATAATAAATAAATAAATGCTAGAGATCTGGATTCAATGATCAATTATAGGTCTAGGTTTCCTAAATTCCTTGGTGTACCATTATTATCTACAATTGCTGATTTACCAGTTCCAAACTTTCTTGCATGTTTATGATTACTTTGATTTCTGCCAACCCTAACCTTTATCTGCATTCTGCCCAAAAAATGCTGGTGTCTTTTCCTTTTTTTCAAAGTGATAGCCTGCAAAAGTCCTTAAATTTTTTTTTGGGTAACTGGGTTCCCCTATACATTTTCTAACTTATGGAACATAAACTATACCCTGGGCTCATGTGTAGCGCTTTATAACAACTCTATTTTCTTTATTAAAGGGATACTGTCATGGGAAAAAAATTTTTTTTCAAAATGAATCAGTTAATAGTGCTGCACCAGCAGAATTCTGCACTGAAATGCATTTTTAAAAAGAGAAAACATATTTTTTTATGTTCAATTTTGAAATCTGACATGGGGCTAGTCAATTTCCCAGCTGCCCCAAGTCATGTGACTTGTGCTCTGATAAACTTCAATCACTCTTTACTGCTGTACTGCAAGTTGGAGTGATATCACCCCCTCCCTTTCCCCCCCAGCAGCCAAACAAAAGAACAATGGGAAGGTAACCAGATAGCAGCTCCCTAACACAAGATAACAGCTGCCTGGTAGATCTAAGAACAGGACTCAATAGTAAAAACCCATGTCCCACTGAGACACATTCAGTTACATTGAGAAGGAAAAATAGCAGCCTGCCAAAAAGCATTTCTCTCCTCAAGTGCAGGCACAAGTCACATGACTGGGGGCAGCTGGGAAATTGACAAAATGTCTAGCCCCATGTCAGATTTCAAAATTGAATATAAAAAAATCTGTTTGCTCTTTTGAGAAATGGATTCCAGTGCAGAATTCTGCTGGAGCAGCACTATTAACTGATTCATTTTGAAAAAATTTTTTTTTCCCATGACAGTATCCCTTTAAGGTTCCCTGGACTTGTGTTATGTAATGCATTTGCTGCAACATATACATCCATGTAACTTGATCATTTCCCACTGTATGCAAATTAGGCATCGCTAGTGCATCTTCACTTTGATTGGCGAAGTAACGATAGTGAAAATTCGCCAGCATTCGGCGCCCTGGATGCAACTTTGCATTTAAATGAATTAGCATAGTCCTAGCAAATTTACGCCTGGTGAAGTGTTGCGATGGCTTGAAGCCTTTGCTGGCGAATTTTCACCGTTTAGGGAATTTGCCCCCAAGTTTTTTGCACATCTGCCTTGCCCCATGGATTTTGCTTTCCACACCCATATATGCATTCATAGTATGAGTTGCTACCTTCACCTGGTAGAACAGCATACCCACTGAAAATCCACACAAGGGACAAACAATACCTGCTTCTTTTCACCTGTCAGCACCAACCATGAGTATGGATGCAAGTGACAGTGCTCCAGCAAGTGACTTGTGTACCTGCTCATAAATGAGCCCAGCAACCTCCTGCATACTTACTGACACTGATTATATTGTTTATGGTATTATTATAGTGGTCTAATGCAGCAACATAAATATTGTAAGTGGCTCTGCATAAACTTCTTTATTCTGTTCTAAATATTGGACAGTTCCAAATCCAAAGTCTAGTGTATGTTGCCGGTTAATTTATTCAGATTAGCAAGTAGTCTGAACACTAATGAAGCATGCAATGAGTTATTTGCTAAAATCTAAAAATTTCTCACTATTTTCTTAAAATCTAATTGACCAAACTCCCATCAATATTTTTACGGTATTTATCAATAAATAAACTCAAAAAAATCTGGTGCAGGAAAATATAGAATTGTGGTAAAATCTGACTCGTACATTTTTATCAGATTATCACCCGTTAACCACAAATTAATCAGATTATTGTACGAAACCCAGCGCAGATCATGATATCTTCCAATTGTAAACGGACATCTTCCATTGACTTCTACATGATTTCGGCAGGTTTGACATGGAGTACTTTCTTATTCAGAATCGGGGTTTAACAAATCATGAAAAATTCACGTTTTTTTTGTTCTCCTGGCAGCACAAGAATGTGAATATACTTGAGAATATTCTTCGGAACATAAAATAGTTGGTATTTATTTTCACCCGTGAAAAGTGACCAGAATAAATCCGGCAAGTAAAATCTGGCGAGGTTTAATTGAAGTGGGAATTCTGTTATTTCTAGTGATGGGCGAATTTATTTCGGCAGGCACAAATTTGCACGTTTTGCCGCCGGTTAATAAATTTTCGAATTTGCCAGGAAAATTCGCCGGCCTCAAAGACAATTTAGACGCTGGCGACGATTAACGGACGACCATTGACTTTGATGCCAGCACCCATTTTGACGCCGCCAAATTGTTGCCGCCGTCTAAATCTGTGTTTCGCGAATTTTTCACCCGTTTGGCGAATTTCGCGAGAAATTCTCAAAAATCATGGCAAATTGAAACAGGAGTAGTGTAGCCCGCTCGCACACCCTGGCCTTCAAAAGTTCAGCGCCTGGTGCACGGTGTTGGAATTGAAACAGGACAAATTCGCCCATCACTAGTTATTTCCCCAAATCATTAAAATATGCATTGATCTTTTTTAGCCTAGTTGAAAATGAATGGAACAATGTGATTATCTTTAGCACGTGACTTTTTTGATAAAAATATGTGCACTGAAATATTCTGTTTAGGCATTTTTTCCCCTCAAACTATAAAATTAGTATATTGGCCTCCACGTTCACGTGCTGTAATGTTTGACCATTTGACCTATTAAGTGGCAATATATCCACCATTTTTATACTATTTATACCCCTTCTTATTCAACCTATTTGTTTTTCCCACTGTTTGGCTATATGCCTTACTTGTGAGCCATAAAAAGGAACAAATGCCAGCAACTTCAGTGTGTTTTTAACTGAGGCATCTCATGCTCCTTCGTTAACAATGCCGCAAGCTTTATTACCAGGAGCCAGGATTAAAGTGTTTCAAGATGCAAAGACCCTTTTTTCTGATTAGATAACAACCCCTCAGCCATGGCATGTTACGACAGGAAGGTTTTTTCACCATACCAGTGACCCAGAATCAAAAGAAAAAAAGGGTAATTTATGACAAGTGCAGTGTGCAAAGTGAAATTTAAAATGCAAATTGAAGTATCTTTTACTTATAAGGCATATGTATCAGTGCAGTGTAGTGCAGTGGCCAAAAGCCAGATTAAATAGTTGCAAAAGAAAATGACCTAACATATAGGTCTTTGGTCTCAAGCAAGAAATATAACAGCTTATTTTGGATACTTGAGGGTACTATACAGTAGACCACCTATGGAAATGCAAACAAAAAATCTTAACATTCAGTCAGTATTATCATCCAACGGCATAATATTTTACTTCAGTGTAAGGAAGAAATCTTAGAATGTATTCCAAGACAGGTCAATGTATGCGTGGGATTTCTCAAAACCAAAAGCCTATGAAATATCCCTAAAATCCATCCAACTGCACCCACAGCACATTACAGTTGGAGACAATTAATCTGTCACAAAAATATCTTTTATTCATCACTACTTTCTGAAATATTTGATAGCAAGCATCCTGTAACCTAATTAAAAACGTATGATGGAGAAATTTCACATTAATAATGCTCCAGGGCATATGACAGTTCTATGCCAAGATTGCAGGTGGTCTTGCAAGCCAAAACACAACACTAACTAAAAACTAAAATCCAGTGATTGTACAGATAAGGAAAGTAATGTTAATACATTTAAGGGGGAAAAGTGGACTATTAAAATATACGAACAGAAGAAGAAAGAGGAGAATGTTATAAAACTACAAAACTGTTACTTATATTTCACTCTCAATATCAAAGCAAAAATGTATAAAGCAGTATCATTTACTGTCAATATACTTTATTATTAATATTATTATTGATATTAAGTTAAGAAAACTTTATGGGCCAGATGCTAAGGTTATCAAAGAGTGAAGTTAGAGATCACCACAGTCCTCTAGTCTAGAGTAAAATTCTGCCACTCCCGTTCATTTCTATGAGATTTTTAAAGGCGTATTTTTCAAAGGGTGAAAGTTCACCCCTAAGAGTCCAGGAGGAGGTAAAGATGCTTAGAGAACAAGGGGCAGATTTATCAAGGGTCGAAGTGAATTTGAGGGAATTTTCGAAGTAAAAAAATTCGAAATTCGAATAGGCTACTACGACTTCAACCTTCGTTTCGAAGTAAAATCGTTCGACTATTCGACCATTTGATAATCGAAGTATTGTCTCTTTAAAAAAACTTCGACTTCAATACTTCGCCAACTTAAACCTGCCGAATAGCTGTTTAGCCTATGGGGGACCTCCTGTGTTTTAAGTTTTTTTAAGTCGAAGGATTTTTTGGGAAAATCGTAGGATATTTTTTGGGATAAAATCGTTCGATTCGATGTACGATCGGAGTACGATCATACTATGATCGGAGTACGATCATACGATGTATAAAATCCTCCAAATTCGAAATTCGAATGTCGGAGGATTCTATTCGATGGTTGAATTTCAAAGTTTTTTCTACTTCGAAATCCAACCCTTGATAAATCTGCCCCCAAATGTTATCCTCAGAATTTCCACTATATGAGAAATCATGATAGATGAAAATGCTTATTGCTTCATTACAGAGGTTGTACATTTGCCATCAGAGAGTTCAGTATCTTGGATTCCAAATGCAATGTAGTACATTAGCAGGAGGCAATTACAGTATAGCTGAATACAGAACAAAAGTATAAATCCTGCTGCAGATCTCCTGAAATATCTAAGCATAAGAATTGGACTGCATGTGGTCAGCACTACAATGAGTACTTGGATACTGTTCAAGTACTGTCCTATAATAATGTCTGTATTAGATAATGCCTTTTATTACAGTAATCTTTACAGCAGAAAAGATTTAGATCCAGTGCCTTTGGACAGCCAAGAAGCAATACCCTGATGCAGTCCTTGCTTGATGGAATTTTTAAACATTCCTGGTAGATATCTGGCAGATATCCGCTTGGCAGAACACCAGTCTGCCCCCCTACATATGCCAATAAGCTACCAACTATTTTTATTATTATTTAAAAAGTCATAATGTTGCAGTGTCATTGAAATGAATGGGTGATGTATGTTTGACTATGTTACTGTGATTAAACATGATTGTGTTTAACCCATTTGACCTTTTTTAAATACTGTATTCTAGTAATCACAGAAAATATATTACTAAATATTTGTTGCAGTTTTATTTCCAATCAGAATTTTTTTCTCCTCCAAGTAATTACATGTGCTATTTTTAAGTTTCCAATTAAGTTTTTGTACAAGTAGTGTACGAAGGTTGTGGAATGTTATGTTGTGTGACAAATGCATTCTTCAGAAAAATCTATATGTATTTTAAAATTTGCTCAAAACCAAAAATCTAAGTTAAAATCGGCAGCACACTATTGTGTCTTGTTAAAAAATAAAAATAAATTAAGGGACAATCTTAAAACACCGCAGTTTTGCAGTTATTCAGCCCTCTGCATTCCCTTGTTTAGTGTACCATATATACACTGCCTCATTTCTAAGTTAAGTCATTCTAGCAAGCAGCAACCAAATAGAATAGGTGAAACTTTGGTATGCATATGGCAGATCAGTAGGGTATTAAATAAAAAAATAAAAACCCTCAATGTAATATTAATAAAATAAGACAATAAAACACTATTCTGTTCCTCACTGATTTCCATCATAAATGTACCATATATACCATCTGATTAACTTTAGCAATCACCAATCAGACTGTACCTGTTAAAAGAAGTTATGTATTTGTCAGAGCTAGAAGGTAAGTAATTTAACAATACAAAACAACAACAAATAAAATCTAAGAACCTAAAAAGGACCCTATAAAACCTTCGAATTTGACCCTCGAAGTAAAATCCTTCGATTTCGAATATCGAATTCGAAGGATTTACCGCAAATACTTTGATCGAACGATCGAATAAAATTTTTTCGATCGAATGATAAAATCCTTTGAATCGAATGATTCGAACGATTTTAAGCAATGGATCGAAGGATTTTTATTCGACCACAAAAAACTTAGAAAAGTGCTGGGGAAGGTCCCCATAGGCTAACATTGAAC
Organism: Xenopus laevis; assembly: GCF_017654675.1. NCBI lineage: Eukaryota > Metazoa > Chordata > Amphibia > Anura > Pipidae > Xenopus > Xenopus laevis. Next base: position 90,259,004 of record NC_054376.1, on the reverse strand, counting down.
CTCGGTAATAAAGTGGCAAAGTATGTAGTCAAAGTATTTTTTAAAGAGACAGTACTAAGACTATCGAATGGTCGAACAGTCAAACGTTTTTTACTTCGAATCGTTCGAATCATTCGATTCGATCGAATTCGATCGAATTTGACCCATTCGATGGCTGAAGTACCCAAAAGAATACTTCGAAATTCGAATTTTTTTTTTCATTCAAATCCTTCACTCGAGCTTAGTAAAACTGCCCCTAAGTGAATGTAGGAGAATAATAGTTCTTCCATCCTATAGAACAATCTGTACTTCAGAATATTTTAATCGTTTTTATAACTTATTGTATGATAATTTTTTTGTGGCCATTTCCTTTCAAACCTCCATATTGTTTTTTTTTTATTTCCTATGTGTGATTTTTTTTAACATATTGTGGAAAAGCTATACTTTTATTAGACCCTATTGTTTCCTTTGAGAAATCTCAAAATGATGGCGAAATGTGCCTCTGATACTACTAGTTTCAGAAAGTGTTATCAGAATGAGTTAGGAAATGTATCATAAAAAAGTAATACAGTATGTATTACTTATATGTAATATGAATTATTGTAATATGTAATATTAATAAGTAATGCAATATACAGTTGACCTTTAATAGTAAGCACTAGAAATAAATACTTTTTCAATTACTTTCTATTTATGGTTGTTTTTTCTAACATGAAGTGTAACGTTTCATTTTTACTTTATGTATTTCTGAAGCAGCCTGGGGGGGGGGTCACCGACTCTGTAACTGTTCTAAATTGATTCATTAGTTGCTACATTTCTTATCTTTGTTCCTGTGGAGCAGAATCATTGAGTTTCATTAAAGTCAGCTAATATAATTGAATGTATCACCTAGGGGCACATTTACATAGGGTCGAATATCGAGGGTTAATTAACCCTCGATATTCGACTGTCGAGGTTAAATCCTTCGACTTCGAATATCGAAGTAAAAGGATTTACCGCAATTCGTTCAATCGAAGGATTCGAAGGATTTTAATCCATCGATCGAACGAAATTCCTTCGATCAAAAAAAGCTTAGAAATGGGGACCTTCCCCATAGGCTAACATTGAGGTTCGGTCGGTTATAGGTGGTGAAGTAGGGGGTCGAAGTTTTTTTTAAAGAGACAGTACTTCGACTATCGAATGGTCGAATAGTCAAAGTTTTTTTTATTCTATTCCTTCACTCGAGCAAAATAAATGTGCCCCCTAATGGAGCAAATTGTAACAGTTCAGAATCTGCACCTGGATTACTGTGCTGCTAGTCTGAAACACTGGAAACAGGATAATTTAGATTTTTTTAGAAAATGGTAAAAAAATATAGCAATCAATCCAAAAACAGACGAAAGCATATCCTTTATGAAATAACAGTCTATCTGCAGTTTCTGTAAAAATTATTTTTTCAATTGGTTTTCATATTTTTTGAATTCATGTGAAGAACACTGATGCAGCCAGGAGGCATGCAACCCAGTGAGCCAAACATGGCACAGGTTGCTGTCTTTTTCCAGAAATTAATGGATGAACTTTATGCTCCGAACATGCCCTCTTTATTTAAGGACCTGGTTTCCCTTTTTTAAAGGATGATATTTATAGGATAAATAGGATAGGATGAGACCACGGGGTAGATTTACTAAAGAGCGAAGTGACTAGCGCTAGTGACTTTTCACCAGCGTTGCCACCCACAGGGACATCACCAATTTACTAACAGGCGCAGACGCCAATTCGCTAGCAAAACAGACCATCGCTAGCGGTCATTCGCTCTCTATCGGCAGACGACTTTTCACTCTGGCGAACGGAGGTTACACCGCAAACTCACTATAGTGCGGATTTTACTGAATGTTACCTCTTTCCCAGAGTTGCCTTCGCCACCTCAGACCAGACGACGTGCTATGAAGCAGCTAGATCTTCCTCAATCTTCTGTCACTTACATCATATCCTGTGAGCCAAAAATGCATCAAAATTCAAAAAACGCAGGCCTCTTTTCCTTTTTTCAGCGTGATTGCTTGCAAAAGTTCCCTTGGGGAACTATTGTTTTCCAGACATTTCCTAACATATAGACCATTAATTTTTACAGTGGGCTCATGTGTAGGGCATTATATTTACTCTCTTGCATTTATTAAGGTTCCCTGGACATGTGTAATATAAACCGGTAACTTAAACCATTTGCAGCAACATTTATAATAAAGACGTCCATACAACTTTAAATTACCCGCCGTATGCAAATTGACCTGAACGCAAGATCACTAGGGAATTTTCGCTAGGCACAAATGAACACTAGCGTATCTTCACTTTGAAATGCTCGCATTGCCGAAGTAACGCTAGTGAAAAGTCACCAGCGTTCGGCGCCCAGGACGGAACTCTACATATTTGTGAATTCTGAGCGCAGTTGTGCCTGGTGAATTGTTGCGATGGGTGCGAAAGTGATGCTGGTGAATATTTGCCGGTTAGTGAATCTGCCCCCAAGAGAGAAATCAATATTGGAGGTGTGTATCTGTTTTCAGCTTCTATTATGGCTTCATTTTGTCAAGTATTGCCCAACAAAAATGGAAAATGCCAACACCTGGAACAGATTGGGGAATCTCTCCTGGGCAAGCAAATTACTCTGCAGAATGGATAGCTTTGTGACACACCTATTATTTTTCTACGCTCCAATTCCTTTTGTAATGAAATTTCTTAGACTTGCGAGCGAAGATTTGTGCCCATGTACAGTACAGAACTATTGTCTCTCTTATTATCTTCATGGAATAAATAGTGAAACAGTGAAATTTTCACATAAATTCATTTATTTTTTTAGACTTTTTTTCACTGCACATATTATGCTATTTTGGGCTACTTTTGGAGTGCCTCTTTTTTTTTGGGCTGGTTTTGTAGCCGACTTTGGCTGGTTTTGAGAATTAAACCTGGCAAACTTGCCCTCAGCCATTAATCATCATAGTATATGGGAAATGTCGCTAATTAAAGTGCCAGACTCTGCCCATTTGCTAGTGTGTGACTAGGCTTTCCCAGCTGCAGAGGGAGTAGAGTGTGAAACAACAGCGCCTGCAGAGATCATAGACCCCTGTCTATGGTGCCACCTTTTTTTGGAAAAAACTACCGGCCTTCCTGTATATTTAGATTTTTTCCCTGTTAATAACATTGGGTTCAAGCATTATTTTTACCGGTCAGGCCGGTAAAATAGCGGCCAGGTGCCAACCCTACCCCTGTCCACTCCCTTTTCTTTGCTTAAATTTTCATAGGGACTGGAGCAATGGGGAATGGCGCACAGGAGATTTAAAAAACTATTGTACCTCCTGCTCATCCCCAGTGTTTCTGAACCAATGTGGGTGTGGTTGGGCTGCATGCCGCCCCCTAAAGTTCTGTTGCCCTAGGCCCAGGCCTAGGGGCCTCTCCACAAATCCGGGCCTGGGGATCACAAAAACACGAGCTCGAAATCTGTTATAGTATGTACATTTCTGCGACAAGCAGCTCGTGTGTCTGTACGTAAACTACTTGTACACAAACGCACAACTGAACTCGCATCAGTGAGGAGTGGCCTGTTCAGGGGAGTGGGTGGATGAGTGAAAGGGAGGCAGATATAATGTAATTACCTAATGTAACCTCACTCTCAGTGCTTGGGGAGGAGGGGGCTGTGCGGCGCCACTGGAGACGTGGGAGTTTCATACATCGTTAAAATGAACAAACCGCGGAACAAACCGTGCTCCTGGGAGTTCCTATATATTGATAATGTTTTCTATATTTACATTTTTACGTCAAACAGCACTTCTCCACCTAGCTGCACTAGAATTACCAGGGCTAATAATGATGAGTCACTGGCGTTCATTTCATTCATAAAAAAAACGCCGCCCGACCCCCAATGAAGGTGGTCATCTGAGGATTTTTTGGCCATGGAAATTGACCACATGCATGCTTCATATTTTAATTGGCTTGCCACCTGGCCAGCCTGGTCTGGCCAGTAAAAATTATGCTTACTTGCATTGTTAAAGGGATGCTGTCAAAACTCATCAGTTAATAGTGGACTCCAGCAGAATCCTGCACTGAAATCAAAAGAGCAACAGATTTTTTTATATTTAATTTTGAAATCTGACAAAGGGCTAGACATATAGTCAGTTTCCCAGTTGCCCCCAGTCATGTGACTCGTGCTCTGATAAACTTCAGTCACTCTTTACTGCTGTACTGCAAGTTGGAGTGATGTCACCCCCTCCCTCCCCTCCCACCAGCAGCCTAACAACAGAACAATGGGAAGGTAACCAGATAACAGCTCCCTGACACAAGATAACAGCTGCCTGGTAGATCTATGAACAGCACTCAATAATAAAATCCAGGTCCCACTGCGACTCCTTCAGTTACATTGAGTAGAAGAAACAACAGCCTGTAAGAAAGCAGTTCCATCCTAAAGTGCTGGCTCTTTCTAAAAGCAAACAACCTGGCAAAATGACCTGAGATGTCTGCATACACACCAATATTGCAACTAAAAAAAAATAAACTTGCTGGTTCAGGAATTAAATTTAATATTGTAGAGTGAATTATTTACAGTGTAAACAGTGTAATTTAGAAATAAAAACTACATCATAAAAATCATGACAGAATCCCTTTAATAACAGGGAAAGAAGGTAAAACAATTCGAAGGCCAGCTTTTTTTTATCCAGAAAAGGCAAGGGCAATGCTTGCCCCCTCAGCTGTCCTGAGGCAACCTTTGTTCTGCCACATCAGTCCCACCCCTGCTCCCACCTTTTTCACTGCCGATGGGGGCCCCACTTGTGGAGTGCTTCCGTCTGAGTCGAGTTTCTCATCTCGCCTCATTGGTGCAGCACCCCTGAGAAAAAGTGGCAACCCGAATCTGCTTCCTTGGAGCCTCCAGCATATTTTGAGATGGTTGCAATGTGTGCTGAGGTGGGGTAACGTGACATACAATAAGTTCTCTCTGTGGCCACATTTAAAAAAAAAACTAGAATTTTATTTTACCATGTACAGTATTACAAACTTAGGTGTTGATTTACTCCTTTATTTTTACTTCTGATTTAATTTTCACTGTCAGGAATAATGAGGCCCTTTACTGTTACATTTTCAGGGCCCTCTCCTTGGGGTCCCAATTATTAACAAATTATTCTTCTGGTTAAAATGCCCTGCTAAAATGTAAAATGGGGCCCTAGTGAGAGAGAGAAAGTGGCCAATGTGTGAACAACAACACCTCTCGGTCCCTGCCAGTTGGGGCTAACCCAACCACAACCATAATGGTGAAACCTTACCCATAATCCATCAATCCACTCCTTTCATTTTCACTTAGTCTCTAAAAATGTATACAAAGTCTCTTAAAGCCTCTGCCATGGTGCCCCTAACTGCAGTAGCCTCTGTAACCCCTGATGGCAGCCCTTCATTTACTAACATTCTGAAAAATGTATCTTATGAATCATACTTCTTGTTCCAGGAACCCCCAACATATTCAAAAAAACATTGGTGAAAGGGCACCCTACAAGTTAAAACACACATTTGTGCCTGGGTCCCCTACACATTCAATAAAACATTGGTGTCAGGGCCTCCTACACATTCAAAAACACATTGGTGCCAGGGTCCCCTACAAGTTTACAAGTTAAAAAACACATTGGTGCCAGGGTCCCCTACAAGTTAAATAACATATTGGTGCCAGGGTCCCCTACAAGTTAAAAAACACATTGGTGCCAGGGTCCCCTACAAGTTAAAAACCACATTGGTGCCAGGGTCCTCTACAAGTTAAAAAAAACCATTGGTGCCAGAGATCCTTAAAAGTTTAAAAACTATTGGTGCGACTACCCCCTGCAAGTAAAAAAAAAAAAGCATTGGTGGTCAGTGCCAGGGGATAACTACTGGGTTATTTGGTGGCTGTTCTTTTCAGTAGTGGGCTTCTTCGTTTGCAGCTTCTTCGTTCTTCTACGGAGTGGCTTCCTTGTTCATCTCCGGAGAAGCTTCTTCTGCAGAACGTCCAGGCCCCCCTGAGAACCAGAAATCGTCTGGGACAACAGTCACCCAGCAAATTAATTGTAGGCGTATGGACCCCCTAATGTGAGTGAGGAGGAGGTGGCTAAGTTTCTGATGCAAATAGAAAAGGCTGCTAGTTTGGGTAAAGTAATGATAATGGGGGATTTTAATTACCCAGATATTGACTGGAGCAACAGTACTGCCAGATCAGTTAATGGCAACAAGTTTATAAACTTGTTGCGTGACAATTTTATGGCACAGGTTGTTGAGGAGCCTACCAGAAAAAATGCTATTCTGGATTTAGTGATCTCAAATGACCCAGAACTTATAGCAAATGTGCAAGTCATTGAACCCCTGGGTAATAGTGACCATAATGTTATATCATTTAATGTCTGGTGCAAAAAACAAATATATACTGATCCCCAGCTAAAGGTCTACTGGTAGATCCTGATCTACCTTTTGGGCACCCCTGCTGTAGATTTATTTTTTAAAAAGAAAAATGTTAGTGTCAGTATCACTTTAAAGTAATCTATATCACACACAAATATATCCTAAATAAAAATATATGTACTATTCCTGAAATGAATTACTTCATTATCACCCTCTCAGAAATCTTTGTTTCTACATATGCTTGTTGAGAGAGAAAGAGAGATTTTTGATGGACATTTAGCTCTAATACATCATTGGTTAGACTGCATTGAGTTGTGGAGACTCTCTACCAGCAGACCTGCACAGGCACCCCTTATAATCTGTGGCTAAATGATTGGTGCAAAACAATATGGCCTATTACAAAAATAATTATTTTATTAGTGATGACAAGTAGGTGTTAATTGCCATGTGGGAAAACAGCACTACTGCTTTCAAGAAATATATATCTCTATTTATTTCTTTGCTAGTACTTTGTGGCCCCATACATCATTGACAATTCCACAAAAAAAAAAAACTGAAGAAATAACTGCAATAGGTTCAAAACAAGCTATAATTGGACCAAATAAGACATAACATATTGTATACAGCGAGTGTCTTAGGTATCACTAGAGAGAGATGAGGAAATGACAGATTGCTTACAGATTTGGCTGAGGGTCTACCAGTGATTGAAGCCTTCTGTTTGTGGAACCATTCATAAAATGGAAATAATTTATATTACCAGTGACGCCAAAATCTTAAGCATCTTACATTTCCTTACATATGACACATAAACTATACACTGGGCTCATGTGTAGGGCATTATAACAACTCTATTTTATTTTATTAAGGTTCCCTGGGCTTGTGTAGTGTAATATATTTGCTGCAACAAATACGTCCATTGAAATTCAACTTCCCACGGTATGCAAATCAGCCATTGCTAGAGCAACTTCGCTTTGCTTGCCAATTTAACGCTAGCGAAACTTCACCATCGTTCGGTGCACTAGACACAACTGGACATTTTAGTGAATTAGAGTTGTCCTGGCAAATTTTTGCCTGGCGAAGTGTGGTGAAGATGTGAGCGAATCCGTCGCTAGCGAATTTCCGGAGGTTAGTGAATTTGCCCCTAAGTGTTTACCACCAGTGATTCTCACTTTCTGTAGTGCAAAGGCATTGCTAGTCATTTTGTTGGCACAACTAAATGTGGGTAACACAAAACCCTGTCTTTTTACTGCCCTGAAGCCACAGCCATAGAACCAATTTTCAGTATGTATTTAACCAGAGAAACATACAGTATACTGAAACAGGGCCTTCTGTGTACACAAGCATATAGAACTAAAGAAATGTACGCCACACTCCAGGTTTGTGGATATTTGTCTCTATAAGTCACAGTGTATATTGAGTCAGAATTGTAAGAATGGCATTCTATTGTTTTTATTTACAGCTCTGTTTACTTCTGAAAACCATCAAATATTTTCAGGGACTTTTTTCCCTTTTATGATTCACTGCAGTGCTATGCTGTGAGCATCAAAAGTATGGTTAAAGGGATACTGTCATGGGAAAAAAAAAAAATTCAAAATGAATCAGTTAATAGTGCTGCTCCAGCAGAATTCTGCACTGAAATCCATTTCTCAAAAGAGCAAACAGATTTTTTTATGTTCAATTTTGAAATCTGACATGGGGCTAGTCAATTTCCCAGCTGCGCCAAGTCATGTGACTTGTGCTCTGATAAACTTCAATCACTCTTTACTGCTGTACTGCAAGTTGGAGTGATATCACCCCCCTCCCTTTCCCCCCCCCAGCAGCCTAACAACAGAACAATGGGAAGGTAACCAGATAGCAGCTCTCTAACACAAGATAACAGCTGCCTGGTAGATCTAAGAACATCACTCAATAATAAAAACCCATGTCCCACTGAGACACATTCAGTTACATTGAGAAGGAAAAACAGCAGCCTGCCAGAAAGCATTTCTCTCCTAAAGTGCAGGCACATGTCACATGACATGGGGCAGCTGGGAAATTGACAAAATGTCTAGCCCCATGTCAGATTTCAAAATTAAATATAAAAAAATCTGTTTGCTCTTTTGAGAAATGGATTTGAGTGCAGAATTCTGCTGGAGCAGCACTATTCATAGAACTATGAATTCTGAATTGTACCAGCAACTTCTGCATTATAAAGACAGGATATCAGTCTGTGAATTAAGATCAAGAGAAAGTGGGTCATGCAGGAAGACAATTACCCCAAACTGTCGATCTATCAAAGAATGGTTACAGCAGAAGAAAGTTGAGGTTTTGGATTAATCTGAGACCACAATCCTCTAGAAATTATTAGTTATTGCTGCCCAAGGTGAGAACACCAATTATGAAAAGGTTCAAATACTGTTACAAACCAAAATTTGTAACTTTGGATATATATATATATATATATATATATATATATATATATATATATATATATATATATATATATATATATATATATATATATATATATATATATATATATATATATATATATATATGAACAGGCATTGTGATTTTGACTCATTTGTTTAATTGGATTTTCATTATCTAACTTTAGAACTGTTTTATGCAGAAATATTGCAAATTGAAAAGGGTTCATAAAACTTTTACTTTTTGGTCTTTCGGTCAACTTTCTGCCTGGGAACTTATGTTGGTCCATAGAGGGAACATCAGCATTAGTGATGGGTGAATTTATTTGTCATGCGAATAAATTCACAAAAATTCGGTGGTGTTGAAATAAAAATTTACCACTGGCGATGATTCAACGTCAAAGTTTTTCCGACGCCATCGACACCAGTTTTGTGGCGAAACGGGACAAATACGCCCATCACTAATCAGCATTGTGTTTGGAGAAAATCTTAAGTAACTTTTAAACCCCCTACTATCACCAATGCTTTATTGTTCTCCATTCCTGGTTTTTGACTAATGGCCTGATTTTCTGACTACTCCTGTGCTTTTCCTGCTCTGTTTCCCAGTAAAACTTCTTCCTGAGTCAACATTTCTCAGTCTTGGTGCTAGTGACTCAGGTAAAAGGAATTGGTTATCAACACTAGCACTTTGCACCCTGCATTCCTCCCTTGACAAATTACTGCTACCCCCATGAACACAGAACTGCTTGCACATTGTTCAAACACTCAGGTTAAGGTGACCAAAGAACAGAGCCGACCCTATGCCCACAAATTATATACTCTGCACTTCAAAGCACATGTTTTATCAGGATCCTACATTACAAAGATGCAGAATTAACCACCAATCCTTTGTTATAGCCCAAAGCAATGAAGGTAGTGTAAAATGTTTCCGAATGTTTTTTAAGGTAAAATTACATATAAATACCATCTTGCCATTATTAGGATTATTTCACAGGGTGGATTCTACATAAAAGCAAATACAACACACACAAAGAGAGAACATGCACTGTATTTTGTGTTTCTATTAATATTTTGTTGTAAAGAAAGTATAATCCCCTGTGTTATATCACTAAGAATGATGTATTGGACTAAGGGCATTACCCTGCAGCTAATCATCATCAAAATATGTCTTTAATAATTTCAGAACTTGACATTCATGTCTTATTCAATGTTCTCATTTCATTTTATCACCCAGTTGACTTACTAATCATAAAATGGGTAATAGCTGACAATAACCTTGTGCACTGAAACTATATATCTTCATTATAATGATTATAGTGTACTACAGAATTTACATCGCTTAAAATTAAAGTTTAGGGCTTCATATGTTGCCATTACTCAGATAAATATATGTTATAATTATACACAAATTGCAATGATGTGTACTGTACTGGGAAATGGAACAATTTACCTCTCAGATAAAAGTCAGGTTACACCACTGTAAATGGTATTAAAGAAAGTATGTTCACTTCCAGCAGTTTTTACCAGTGGTTTAAACCTTCTCATTTGTTAAAATTATAAGTGAAATATGTTTATATAAAAGAGCTAAATGTAGTTTAATATCAGCATGTAAGATCCTTAAAGGATTCTGTTACGGGAAACACGTTTATTTCAAAACACATCAATTAATAGTGCTGCTCCAGCATAATTCTGCACTGATATTTCTTTTTCAAAAGAGCAAACAGATTTTTTTTATATATTTAATTTTGAAATCTGACATGGGGCTAGATATGTTGTCAGTTTCCCAGGTGGCCTCAGCCATGTGACTTGTGCTCTGCAGATAATATCTCCCAGACACAAAATATAACTTCCCTGGGGAGATGTCGTGTAGTACCAGGAAGTTGGGAGCCTGAAGGCTGGGTAACCTGGGTTGTAACCATACACAGCATTACAGAGATCCAAATCCATGATAATGGTGAAAGAATATTTAATAAACGTAGAGAAGTGATTACAACTCACGGTGCTCACAATGTATATACAAACTTGAAGTAGAAAGCAGCAGGCAGGGACACAGTCCAGAAACAGGCCAAAGAGTAAAGGCAGACGGCAGACAAACAAAGTCAAGGGACAGGCCAGGAGTCACAACTGGGGAATCCAAAAGCAGGCAAGGAGAGACACAAGGGTACAGGAACAAGGCAGGAACTAGAACAGGACTTGGAATCAGGAAAAAAGCGGGTCAAAGGAACTTGGAACAGGATGAGACAATATGGAAAACAACATCAAGGTAACAGGAACAGCTTAATGACCAAGCACTGGGCAGAGGTCAACGGCAGGGTCAGGACTGGATCATCAATTTTTAATTTAGGCTTATCAAAAAGCACACACTACTAGAAAAGTATATTTTTTTATGAAGATGGTTTAGTTAGATGAAGCAGTGTTTTACATATGAGTTGTTTTATGCAATATACTTTTATAAAGACCTTTAATGTTCACGGATATTCTAAATAGTTATATATATTTCATCTGCTTCATGCCAAATGTATTAGAACAGATTTCATCGTATTTATGTATATCTTAATTTAGCACTACTATGTACACAGAAATTTGCTGTTTTTAAATGGTACAAATACACCACATTAAGAATTTTTATACATGTTGTGAAATTTTAAAAATACGACAGGTAAATGTCCATTTTTCAGGCAAAAGTTTGTTTACTGAAGCAAAATGGTCGTCACCACAGTTTTTGGTTTATTTAGTTTTTTGCATTAAAAACAATACATTTTTTATTCATTCTTTTAGTTAGATAATCATCTGTAGCAAGTTAACGCAACAATTAATTTGCTATTAAGAAATTCACCTTTATACATTGATCCTTTTTCTTGTTTAAGATAATACTAAGCCGAGTTTGCTGTCATGTTTTTCAGCCCACATGCAAATATATATATATAATATAACAAATATATCACCGTATAATCATATTTCATGATCATTTATATAAGTGCAAACACTTTACATACTGATAGATCCTCTGGTTTAAAGGAAAATATCCTTTTTTTTTTTTTTAGTAAGTTGGTTTTTTTAATCTTAAAAGTCAGTGAAATTCTTTTCATGTTCTTACCACGGTATCATGGTTAACACATGTAGAAGCAGGACACGATTTAAAGTGTACATTCTTTTACATGCATACAGAAATCATTACGGTCGTACCACCAATGTAGGTTCAGAAGCTTTATCCTATTTCAGCAAACTGCTGACTTCTTATATTGTTACCATACAAGGAAGGCTTTTCACAATATTACCTGGATTTCATGGATATGGGAAACTCCATTGTAACCCAAAAGATGCCAGAGGGGCTCTAATGCATTGCAACTCACTGGTGTCCAACTGGGTTAATTCAGGACCAAGGTAAAAGTGAAAAAGTTCTTTACATCTGGATATAATTACAGGTTTTCTGAGTTGTGCTCAAGAAAGTTCAGCTCTATGAAACAAAGACCTTCAGACTCATCTGGAAAAACTCATGATGTTACTACAGTGTGCCCCTAAGGTTTAGGATGAAAAGCTAATCTGAAAGCTGCTGTGAATTGTACGCAGCTGCTCCTAACCGAGAATCTCTCATTATGTTTATTACATAACATGTATACATTTCCAAACATAACCTTATCTCATATTGTATTTGTAGTTTTAAAAGTGTACAAGTATTAGCATTCTATTGTAGAACTTTCTTACAACGTTCATGGATGCATTCTAAAGTGCTTTTTCTATCATACCTATTCATGACTTACCTGCCTTATCCCCAACTACACTATTTGCTACCTGCCTGACATTTGCCTGTATTCTCACTAGGAGATCAGTTAACATTTTTTACAAGGCTACAGCAGCAACCCAAAAGCTTGCAGGGGCTTCATCAATAAATGACTTCAGTTTGAACTTCAGCCATCCCATTTTGTGTCAATGTGGACCAAGGTGGTATTTAATTATTCTTATATAAAATTATATGAAAAATATGATAGGGCGCTACAGGACTGTTGAGATATGCTTTTTGGGTTTAGAGGATAACTGTGCTACCTTGTACTGTTGAGTTAATGTTTTATGAGTTTCTTCTTTTCCCTCTATTTTTTAACCCCACTTGAATCAAGCAAATTGTACTTGGTAAATAAAGACATATAAGGGTCTAAAATGTTTTTATGCTCTAAATGGGAATTATGTGAGATCCCATCATTTATGATTTACTATGACTCTCACAGTGTTCAAGAATTCAACTCCCCAATTAAGCTTTTATCTGTTTTGTCTCAGCGAGGGCATCTCTAGAAGAGATCCACGTTTCATCAATCTCCCACCAAAATACCTTCAGTCTCCTGTACCATAAATTGATGGGAGATGTTCTCATTAAAATAGACACCAAACATAAAATCAACAAGATATAGCCTTCACTATTCACTATTACTCCAACTGCGCATGCGCCGAAAATGACGTCAATACACAATCTACCCAGGGTAGGGAGGGGAAGGTTTTTTTAAACTACTGGTTGAATTCTCCTTTAAACGGGAAAAACACAATTTTTTTGTAGGAAAAAAACCTTTTTTCAAGATTAATTAAACCCCAAGGCTGAATAAAAAAATACTCCATCTCCAACCTACCAAGGTCATGTAGAAGTCAATAGCAGATGTCACATTTACAACTGGAAGATATCATGATCTGCATTGGGTTTTGTACAATAATCCAAAAAAATTGTAGAATTTGGATTTCTTTTTTACGATTTTATCGAGTCTTCTCCTGCAACAAATTTTTTCGAGTAAATTTATTGTTAAATACGGAAAATATTGAGAAAGTTTCAGATTTTAGTAAATAACCACCTAGATCTTATTGAATGTAGAAATTATTTTATAATATCAGTACCTGATATTAAACTATTGGTGGTACTTCAAGCGTAGTGGGCAACTTTTACTTTTCCCTTCAGTGAGTTGCATGTAAACACTTTTATTAGTTAATTGCATAAAAGTGTACTCCTTGCAATTATATATAATAAGTGAAACTCAGTTCTTCCTGCCTTTCATTACGAATCAGGTGCTGCAGCACCTATTGACTCATGGGAACCTTGTGATACCGCCATCTCCTGATCAGTTGGTAGCTCCAGGATTCCTACAGCGTCCTGCTAGATAACATAAGGCACAAGTGTTCTACCAATAAATATAAGGCCAACAAGGACAACTGTTGCTTTGTTATTTTTGTATGTTGTAGTGGAGTGAACTTTTTTCTCAGTAAATGTTAATTTTTTTTAAAAACTCCTGCTGCATATTGCAGTAATTGACAGAAAGGAATATGCTCATATATTCTACATATCATATGGGAATATGTATATTCTAATGAGTATTCTTTTAAAGGAAGGGTTAACGTGGAAAAGTCCCAAGAGATCTTTACAAGAATATAAAGTAGCACACTAATAGAAGAATCAATTAATATAAGTACCATATATCTGTCAGAGAACTGAAGATCCAGTTCTTAAGATAATCACATGGCAAATTAGCTTATCATGTTTACAGTACCATGCCAGATATTTCCATCCAGACAGAAACCTGCAGTTCTTCACAGCTCTGAATCAGTAATATTGTAATACAACATTTTAGTATGTTATCTTGCATTCTCATTTAGTAGCAATTCCAGCCAGCTGCAGGTAAAACAATGAAAGCAAAGCTTTGATTGGTTGCCATGAGTTAATGGCTAGGTGGAAATTAGCCCAGTGTTGGTAAATAAGCCTGTTTTTTTAAGAAGCATAGATTGCTGTTCCTGTCAAGACGTTCATTGACATCTCTGTAATTGGCTTCCAGGTAGCCAGCAAGGAAATATTAGGGGTCATTTTAATTTCCCAATCTATTATACTTTTTTTATAAGTAGGCTGCTATCATCGTGTCTGTAAGCTCTTTTTAGTAAAACACTTCTGTTGTTTATCATTTGTTGTTTTGTATATTCTGCTGGATAGAGGAGGCCATGGGCAGCTGATTGCTGTAGTTTTATAGCATGGGGGCACCCAGGGCCAGATTTCATGATGCCCATGACCATGTGCTCGCATCCCCCCTGCTGCTTCAAATCTGGGCATAGGCGCACCAGTGGAAGGAGGGCCTGCAACACAAAATGGGTGGAACTGAGAAGGCACAACTGAGAGGTGGTAATAGTCTATTATTGATATAAACATATGGAAACAGCTTGATTCCTGAAAGCTACAGAGGCTATTAATTTGCCTTAAATGACCACTCTTAATATTTAAGTATTAAACGTTTCTGAATTTCAAAATGATGCTATTGTGTCTTGCAAAAAATATATATGATATGCAGTTTGGGAGCTTTATGTATTGACAGTGATTTAAGGGACCATTGTGGTCCACTGGACATGGCAAAACATGAGAACAGCAATATTTTTTGTGTGTGTGAATTAAGCTGTGACTGCATGAGGAAAGAGCTGACAACAGTTGCGCTTCAAATATGATCTGGCGTGGGAAGACCATTAAGAACACAATATTCCAAATATGCTGAAATTGCATTATGCTAACCACAAGTTAAAGCTTGCAAAAGAAACATAAAAAGTGACAGGGATTAACCTACTAATTCATTTTGATAAGTTATGTTCACTCTTTGATGGGCTGGCAAATGGGACTTTAAGAATATATTTCAATGTAAAGGGAGGTGCTAATATCTGTACATATCCTGCATGTTCTTGGGTTGCTTCCAAGAGGCCAATGATGATATCACATTACCCTCTAAAGCAAAAAATAGATGGAGAAGTTATTAATGGAAAGCCTGCGGAACTGAACAATTGTGCTAAAGGACAGTAAAAGTATCGCGCTGGATTTTCTAGACAGTCCAAACATTTACGTTTATATCTGTTTTGTGCTAGGCATTGCTAATAAGCTCCAATCTTGTAAGTTACATTTTTGCAGCCTATTATCTATATATATATATATATATATA
Organism: Xenopus laevis; assembly: GCF_017654675.1. Classification (NCBI taxonomy): domain Eukaryota; kingdom Metazoa; phylum Chordata; class Amphibia; order Anura; family Pipidae; genus Xenopus; species Xenopus laevis. The sequence goes on along the minus strand of NC_054376.1, from coordinate 90,243,301 downwards.
TATATATATATATATTGTTTGTTGACTACATGTTATTATGTTAAGACTGTTCACTGTATGAAGTGTTGTTACAAATGGATTATCATAGATACTGTAATGCAAACCAGTGTTAGGATTAATTAATCAGAAAATACTTGGTAAAAGCATCCAATACTTTTGGAAGGAATTGTCTGTTTTTTTCTAACACTTTTCTTAAGTTACTATGAAATATTTAACAGGTAAAAACATGGTTGAAGGAAGAAGAGGGGGCAGTTGACTAGTAGTACCATTTACTAAGGTTATTGGAGCATTTGGGAATTACTGGCTGCTGGTGTGTGTTTCTGTTAAAGGAACATTAACACCAAAAAAATGAAAGGAATGACAATATGATGTATTGTTGCCCTCCACTATTAAAACTGGCGTGTTTTGTGTAGAAACATAACTAAACACTTGTTTATAAACAAGTGGCTGTGTAGCCATGTGGGCAGCCATTAAAACACAGGATACACAGTAGATAGCAGATAAGTTCTGAAGAATCCCATAGTATATACAGAGTTTATCTGTTATCTGCTGTGTATACTGTTCCTTTTCTCCTTTTTCAGCTTTCAATGGCTGCCCCATTGCTATACAGCAGCTTGTTTATATAAACTATAGTAGAGTTTCTGAAGCAACACACCAGTTGTAGTAGTGCAGTGCAACAATACATTATATTTTAATTACTTTAAAACACTTTTTGGTGTTACTGTTCCTTTAAGGTATGCATACATTTGGTGCAAGGAAAGGGAAAAGAGTTTGCTCTATTGGATAGACTTCTACTCCTGAGAGGACTCATTAGTGGCAGAGAAAGTTGTGTAAAGTTATTGTTCTGCAGCTGAAAATTATGTTCCTCCATCAGAAGCTGTACAGTTAATTTGAGGGAGGGTAACAATGCACACAAACTCAAGCAAAAAGGAAGTTGGAGCATGCCTTTGCTACCTTGTTTATAAGGATAATAAGGCAAACTTTAGTTTATGCACAAACCAACAAAAGCAACATATTAAAACAATAAAAATGCTTCATAAACTAAATTAGGTCCTATGGCTTAACCTGCTTAATATGCAAGCAGTCAGCTAAAACCAATATGCAAAATGTCACTAACACCAAAGAATTGGTTAAAGCGCCCTTTGTAATAAACATATAATACACAAAAGCCATGAATATCTTGTAAATTATATCCTTATAAACGGTGAGTAGTGATGTCATCAGTTATAAACGGTGAGTAGTGATGTAATTTCTGTCACATGACTCACTAAAATTTGTGTATTATAATAAATAAAGTACCCCCAGTTGTAAAATATGAGGATATTATAAGTTACCTCGGAGTTCCATGACCTGTATAAAAACACTCGGCCTTCGGCCTCGTGTTTTTATATGGTCATGAAACTCCTCGGTAACTTATAATATCCTTATATTTTACAAGAGGGGGTACTTTATTCACTATATAATTAACAAGTTCATCATACAGATGGAATAAATCAACCTGTTCCACTTGATCACAAATGATGAAGGATGGTAGTCGAGATGATTGCTGAAACGTGAACTGACTGGAGTTCACAGAAACCTTATGGCATTATAAGAATGTTCAGCTACTTCCATTTTCTACTACTCTGATATTTAGAAATAGACTGACATTTTGCATCTTCAGTCTTGAATTTGTAACTATGATAAAAAAACAAAACATGTTAAATACCATCTTCAATTGTACCATTCTCCCATCCCATTGACGCTGCACTTGTGCATGGTTGCATCCTTTGAACCCACTGCTCCCATGGTGGTATTTACTTATCCTCCAATCTATGGTTTACAATGTTGATTTCTTTTGTTTTTGTTTTTTTCTGCACCTGATGCACCATTGCCTTCTTTTCAACCTTGAATCCTGCCTTTTACATTTCCATCAACAATCATGTAGTCTTTCTGTGATTTTAGGTATCATCTTTATAATTCCTTTGTATTTTATCATCCCCAGCTTTCCTCACTCATGCATTGCCAGTTCCAAAAACTGGATCCCTTCTTAGGTCCCTTATTGTCTTAAGGCTATCTCCTTCTTGATGGCCCAAAATCATCTCAAATCTTTCAAACACTGAATAAATCAAATTTCTATTCAAATAATGCATTATTTCTTCTCACCTCTCCTTCTCTTATCACACCAACGCCATTTGTTATAACCTGTGAATGTTCCCCTCATTATATTTCTAGAGCAGACCCTTCAATTCTCTAACAAACTAGACTATTGCAACCTTATACTAACTGGTCTTCCAACTTCCCAACTTTCTCTTCTACCAGAATGCCCTCAAGCTCAGTTAGAATGGATCAGGCTTCTCCAGTACTTCAATCTATTTTAGTGCTTCATTAAACACTTTAAAAACCCTTTGTTTGAACTTTCAATGGCCCTCATTCTGCAATATCCTCTTACAACACTTTGTACATTCCTGGAAGTCTTCTCTGTTCCTTACAGAGCAACTGCATTTTCTACCTATCGACATTTACATCTACAACCGTACATTAGTCCAACGCATTTCATTTGGACTATTTCATTGCATTTTAAAGGGTACTTATTTTTGAAAATGTGTTTCAGCTGGGTGCTGACACAGCCTGCACTCCAGATAAGATGACAATAGTTATTACTTACAGTTAGAAAGTATCTAATGGAGCAGGTGGATTATAAATATGTATATTATTATACAGTAAGATTTATAGCTTCATTTTGGGTTATAAGCCATTTACATCAGATTGCCTCAAACTTATTTGGGCATCCTCTCACCAAATATGGCAGTTTTGGTTGGGGAGAATGTCGATGAACTTCTACAAAGGTACACATGGCAGAGAAGTGCTTTTCCAGTGCAGTAAGATGGCTTTTTTGCATAGTAAATAAGTTGAACATACTTCAGGCCCATTTAATAACATCAAATTGCAAATTTTTTTCCACAAATTGCAAAAATTTGTGTTTTTCCTATATTTATGAAAAGCTGTAAAAGTTAGAAATTTATTAAGTGAAAAACCTACAAAAATCTTTTATACCAAACTTTGTCAATGGGAATGTTGCTGATCTTACTGGACTGCTTTAAATCAAATCAGACTTTTAGAGGTTTTCAGATTTTTTTTGCTAGGTTTTTCCAAACAACTAGAAATTTTAGAGGTATTTGTATTTTTTTACTGCATCGTTCAGTGCTTTTTTTCATTCACACTTCTTATATTTGGATCTTTTAATAAATTCACTGACAATCATGGTTTTAGTGTTTGTAAGTTTAGTTGTGGTTTCCAAAACCTCTCAAACCACTAAAATCATACCTATAATAAACAAGCCTCCACATTTTTTCCCATTGTTTCAGCCCTATATCATCCACAATACCCTGTAGGCAGACTGTTAGGGAGAGTATATATGGAAGATGAAAAGACACATAATGGAATACTTCTTTCCAGAAGTGTTGGATGAAGGAAAGAAGTAAAGAGGTACATTAAAATGGGGAAGAGATTTGTTCCCCCAAATGAGTGTCCATCTTGCCCAGACCAGCTGAGGTTCCTGGATATATTTGAGAGCCTTTTGAAAGGCCTGCACAACAGTGAGCATCAAAGTAGTAATACTGTGGTACATGGATGGTCCTATATACAAAACTTTAGCTAGTGCTTCGAAAGAGCCCACCACTGTTGCCTCTAATATAGCCAAGACTTTATCAGACCTGGTTATCCCCAGTGTGCAAACATCAGTTGACAAGAAGTGGTCAAGAAATAAAATCTAAGGTTATGTGCAAGACCACCTCCCCTCAGAGGACATAGACAGTCACTATGTTTAGGCCTGTGGGGGCTCTGTAAACCTGAAATGCCATTGTCTATTATGAATCTAATTCTGGACCAGGTATTACTTCAGCAGAAATTAATTTGCATGCAGCCTAGAAGAGTCCCCCAATTCCATTACTAGTGTTGCATCCAAAGCACCTCCTCTGTTACAGAGATACAAGGGAGTGCAGGTTTGAGCGTTCAGCAGTACAAGCCCTTAGACTAAATAACTACAAGCATGGCTACACAGCAGCTTGTTTATACTGTAAAAACTATTATAGTGTTTTGGAAGCAAACACACCAGTTATACCAGGGAAAGGTAGTGTTACCTTTCCCTGGTATTTACTTTAAAACACTTTAATTTTTTTGTTGTTACTTTTCCTTTTGTTATTATTGTGCTCCCCTTAAATTAGAGACATTGATTTTGTTTTATATTATATATTTTTATAAAGCATTACTTGTCGCAGATCGCTACCCAAGAGCATTTACCACTTAGCGTGACCTGATGGCATTCTGGTAGTGCAAGAATAGTTCTATTAGTACGGCACAGGCAGAAGATAGGCGGGAGTAATTCTGCATGTGCCCTTGTGCCGGTCTGTGTGTGTGCTTGCATTCCTTTCCCTGCCCCCAGCTATTATTACAAAGGAACTCATTTTATGAATGAACTGCCTGCCTCCAGCAAGACAGCTTTACCACTGACCTGTGATTGTGTATTGAATTCCTGCCCAGCTGGGAAACAGCATTTGGAAAAGGTTAGTTAATTGAAGGACAGAGCCTGCTGGGACTCAGCCTGTTAACCAGCCTGGGAAGTGAAAGCTCTCATGGCCTGTTCCTTAAATAAACCCAAATCGAACACCCGTATAACTTTTACTTTTAATGCACGGATAAGCATCTTTTAGTTTACATATGCCTGCATTAAAATATTTTATAAAATATGTGTTAAGCTTTGTTTCCTAACAACTATGGTTAATTTGCCAGTTCTCAAACAGCTGGAAAGATTATTAAATGCTTTTGTTGTTCAGCAGCACTTAAGGGCTACAGCTTGCTCAACCTTGCCCTCAAATGCATTTAAATCACTACAAACGCCATGGGGTATATACACATAGTAAATGAGTTATTGAAGAGAATACAGTAGTGGATCTAATGACTATTCCAGCAGATGCAAATGCACAGATACCTCTCGGATTTGGGGGTATAAATGATCAATTACTGTGCTGGAATTATCATTAACGATGACTGCAAATTTATCAAGGAGAAGGTATCCAAAACCGAACATAACACACAGTACACTAGTAGGTGTTTTCTTTTGAGAAATTATCTCCTCTCCCTTTGATAAAAATCCATCAATGGGCCACTTTGCCAGATGCAAATTCGTTACAATTACAATAACTCACTAAAATGCGGAATTGCGTCTCAGCAGCCGAACACTGGCAAATTTTTGTTAGTGTTACCTCGGCTGTGCGAGCATTTCATATCGAATTTTCGTTAGCGTTCATTTCTGCCTAGTGAAACTTCGCTAGCAATCTTGCGCTTAGGTTAATTTGAATAGGACGGGTACATAAAAGTCATATAGACGACTTTAATAGTAATGGTGCAAATGTTTGAAGTTACCACTTTTTAGAACAAATGTCCAATAAACCATAATAAAGACAGAAGAGATCCTCTAATGCCCTAAACATGAGCCCACCCTTATATAAATGTGGCATGCCCTTCAAATTAGTGAAAAAAAATTGTTCACATATACTGTAAGTTAGGACTTTTTCAGGCAATCCCACATACAAAAAGAAAAATCGCCAGTTTTTGACAACTTTAATGTATTTCCAGCATACAGGATATGATGTCACTGACATAAGATTGAGGAAGATGTAGCTTCGTTTTATCAGTTCGCCTGGTCTGAGGTGGTGAAGTAAACTCTGGCGAAAGAGGTATAATTCGCACTTTACTGAATTTGCGGAGTAAATCTGGTGATAGAGTGTGAACGAACGCTAGCGACGATATTGTTCGCTAGCGAATTGCCCTCTACATCTGTTAGTGAATTGGCGATGTCCCTGCGGATGGGATTTCTGGCAAATTGGCGCTAGCATTGGCCACTTCGCCCTTTATGTGTGTCTGCTGCAGTTCAGTCTGATATTCCCACAGTGGAGAAGTTGTTCAAAATATTTTTCAAAGAGAATGAAACTTGGAAGAAATCCCAGAGCTTCACCATAAATCTTTAGGGGAAGGAGAAGGCAGTGGAGGTCAGCTTTAAGCCCCCATCTGGGGATACAGAGCCTCTAAGTCTAGTTCTGAAAAATTGACAGTATCTAAGCTGTGATACATAATGTACAAAAGAAAAATAATTAAATACTATTTCCAGATATAAACACACAAAGGGAAAGTAACTTTTTCATTTCTATGAACAATATGTAAACTGGGAAATTTATGGGAAGAAAAAACACTATCACATTCAACGTTTTAAATTGCAAAAAGCCTGTGGTTAAAAGCTGCCTGGATTAGGAGACAGAAGGCTAGCGCACAAATGCGAAGGAAAGGAGAAAGATTATCAACACCAAATGTTTACCCTAGCATTAAGACTGAGGGCCATTGTAACCTAGAGAAAAAAGCAGGAACTTGTGCAAGGAAATCCTTCTTCAAATGCTGTGTGTTTCTACATTAGTTTTACAGGCAGTTTTCCATCATATATCAAAGCACTCTGCTACCACCAATAGAGAACCCAGTCACTTTATACCATCTATCAAGATACATCCAATCCGAGTGATTGAATCCGTACCCCGGCCTACCACACTGTTGTTTCATTGTATGTTTGAACTTCTAATGTAACCAGACAGAAGGCCAAGTAATAGTTTTCACATGCAATATTGTTGATGACCCTTTGGTAATTAAAAACACAGTTTTAGGGAACATTTCTTACCAAATGTCATGAAGAAAAAAAATGTGGTATAAATAACTATATGCATGGTTTATTCATCCATTGATCACTTTATAATGAAATAAACTCAACTGATAACTGAGAGTTTTTTTGTGAAGCAGTAGGGAGAAAGAACAAAACTTTAGCTTCTGCCAACTGTGAAACACAAATTTCAATGTACAGGAAGGGTCTTGTCTTTATATTAGAGAGTTTGGAAACAACTTGCTCTTCCACAATCCCTAATGCTCTTAATGTGGCCAGTTTTGGGGTGTTTGTCCTTTGGGGAAAAAAACTTGTTGTCAATCAGTGTCACTTTAAAAGGATAAAGGATCTTGTGTTGTGGTGCACCATGGCATGGCAATTGTGTGGCAGTTAGATATACTCTATTCAGTATCTTTTATCCCTTAGACTGGTGGCCCTGCCCTTTCGTTAACACTGAAACACAAAATATCCTAATTACTTTGGAGACTGGGAAGTACATGAGTGAAAACCTTGGTTGTAGCTGAACTGGAGGAATTGTAGAAAAAAGACCCAAGTGTCCTGCTGGTGAGTCACAGACATTTTCGACCTCCTCGTTTGATCCTTTCATTGATTGTCAGACCTCAGCAGATAACCTTCCAGAAGATTAGTGTTCCACTAGCTGACAGTGAGATTACCGGTGGATCAAAAGTTGATCCCATTATCATCAGCGACTTGCTGAATGTCACTCATTGTTTTTATCCAGCAGGGTGACTGCACCTATAATCATACAAAATTTGTCTTTATGTTATCAGAATCCCAGCTACACATTTAAGAAATCAAGCCACCTTCTTAACAGGAAGCCAAAACAGGACAACTGATGGCATACAAGGAAGAAGTTTCTCCAACACTGCTTTCTAAAGTCCTTCAGAATACAATCAATCAGCTATTCTTGGACAAAACTTCCAGCGCACCCTACCAATGTGGGAGTTTGATGATTTAATATGGCAAATTATTCAGCCAGGGGCTATGAATAAAGATAAAGATCAGGGATCAACAAAATGGGATCATTGCTGTGGAACTGTGGAATCCCTCTGTAACCATAGAGAAAGAATTGGTGACAGGTGTAGAAGTGGTTTGAATCTGCAAGGGATGGAAGAGAGAGGGGAACTGTGGGACTATGGCCATTTTAGATTTCTAAGACTAGTAAAAGAGCCATGTGTGACATTGAGAGGTTACACTTGCTGTATTTGGTAGAAGAAGCTGCAGGATTTGGTGAAGAAAACCCCTTCTGAGGGCTTTAGAGACGAGAGTACTGGAAACATGTAAAAAATGGCATCTACATGGGATGCAGCTCATACATTCAATTAGTTTTAATAATGACTGAAAAGAAATATCTTTCTTTAACTCTGTATCTGTACCACTGACATAACACAGCACATTTATACTCATTCAAGCTCTTTCGCTGAAAATAATACATTGAGTAAGAACAGGAAGAAGGCCACAGCCAATATTTTTATTGCTAAGTAAACTGTTTTTTAAAAAGCAGAGCCCATAAGGATAAAATATGTCTTCATTCAGATGAAATGATTGATAATGCAGAGGGGTATTTTGGCACTGTACATCTCATCGAAGAACCTAGTATTATGTGAGCATTTAACGTATGCCTAAAATGCATGTTTTAGTACTTTACATTTGCCATTCACACAAAAAAAAATAGAAAAAGATTCTTTTGTGAATAGGTAATTAATGTCAGTTGCTGGACTCTATACCAACCATAAGGGTAGCAGTAAAACAGCAAACAAACAAAGATGATTTCTGATGTAACTCTAGATTGAAAAAGTAAAAACATTTGTACCTTTTCAAATAACTATCAACTCCATCATTACCCTATTTCCTGTTTTTTTTTTTTTTTACAGGAACCTGAGATGCCCTGGAAAATCTAGTGCAGTACACTGTTTCTTATCTCCCAGGAACAATAAATAACCTTACATCCTTTTACTCTTGGATGGACTCTAAACACTAAGCCCTGTGGAAAACGATTTAAATGGCTCCCCATCCTGGACAATAAAAACAACATTGGACCATCAGGCTGTAAGCTTCATCTTGATTCACATACTGAATATATACCAGTTTTATTTCTTCATCCATAATACAACTAATTAATGGCCACCCATAGATATTTTGGGGTCTGATACAGCTATGGTACTTACAGTGTATATATATATATATATATATATATATATATATATATATATATATATATATATATATATAATCCAAGAGAATACCGGCACTCTCGAAAAAGTCCAATAAATTGCCTGGGTGCAGATTCAGTAAATATTCATACAAACATCAAATGGAGTCCGCACTCTCAGGACTTAAAATAAACTTTTTTTATTTAATAAAAGCTACAAGCTGAAGTTTTGACCTTTCTCAAAGTGTATATATATATATATATATATATATATATATATATATATATATATATATATATATATATATATATATATATATACACATATATATGTAACCCTTATTTGGTTACTGTCTCTTTAAATCACAATTAAGCCTTGGCAATCCAGGTGCCCTGAGTCCCTTTTGCATATGAAAAGAACTGGGAACTGGGATTTACAGTTCAGTGCCTCCACCTAGGGAACACTGAGGAGCACCCCTCAGGTAATATCCACTAGGACAAATAAAACACACAGTTTGCAAATGAAACAGATATAAACTTTATATAAACACAATAGTGAAATTGGGCATCTAATCACAATCACAATACACTCCTGCACTGGGAACACGTGGGACACTACCTAACTCACTATTATGTACCTTACTGTTTCTCCAACACAGTCCTTTTTATTATAAAAGTCCCAATCCTCTGGAAGGTGTTAATAACCACACAATTCATTCTGTTCAAATAGACTGTCCCTTCCCTAGAGCTCTTATACCCCACGTACCTCTCCTTTTGGAACTTAGCAGCCCCTCCCAAGTTGCAGGTAAATGCACAAGACCTCTCTTCAAGTTGGGGCCCCACACTTGTATCCTTGCCAGTATCCTCCCTTGGGTGGCTCACTCACCGGGGTACTCTCAGAGGCAGTCACACTGCAGATTACAGGCAGCTCTGCAGCAGGATAAATCTCACCAGTGGCACCTTTCTCCTTCTGAGTCTCTAGCAGCTTGGCAGGGAACAATATGGGCTCTTTCTGTATTCACACAGATTTAACAGCTTGGACAGTTTCACAAGACTTGGTTCTGGCTGGATCTTTCACCATACAACCCCTGTTAAGCTCTGTTGGAGACCCTGTACATTTGGCTCCAAAGTCAGGCATACCCTCTCTCCCAAGGATGCTCAGCCAATCGGATTGCTCTCCAGCCTGTATCTGGGCTGGATGATGTCACAGACAGAAAAACAGGGGAAGGAATTCTCTGGTCCCCTACATATATGGGACCTATGATTATCCAGAATGCTTGGGACCTGGGGTTTTTCCAGATAATGGATATTTCTGTAATTTGGATCTTCATACATTAAATCAACTAGAAAATCATATAAACAGTAAAAAAAACCAATAAGCTGATTTTGCTCCAATAAGGATTAATGATATCTTAGTTCAGATCGGAAGTACAAGATACTATTTTATTAATACAGTGAAAAAGGAAATCATTTTTAAAAATTTGGATTATTTGATTATAATGGATTTTTGGATTATTTGATTATAATGGAGTCTATGAGAGATGGCCTTTTCGCAATTCAGAGCATTTTGGATAATGGGTTTCTGGATAACTGATCCCATACCTGTACTCCTGGAACTGTGAACAATTGTACGAGCACTGGCAGAATGACGGTATATATTTCTTTTTGGCACCGTCTCTCTATTTATAGAGAATTCTAACCCTATTAACCACAGCGCAAAGAACTGTATATTAAACGTGTTCAGCTTGATAAGTACTAAATACTTACTTGTACACACCAAGCTGCAAGTCAAACATAAATGCATTGGCCATGTATCTAAATCCAGGCTTACCATGCACCAAATCATGGATTTGGTTCAAGCTTTAGCTAAATCAAAGCCCTTTAACTCAGAATCCTGAGTACCTGGCCAAACTCAATCTTAGTATCACATAACTAAAGACCACTGGACAACTGATGATTAAAGTTGTTTTTCATATTTCATTTGTTTTATTGGGGGGGGAAGGATTTGCATGTGCCTGTTAGGGTTTGGTTTTGGGTGGATCTTTAGTGGGTAATCGAGTATTTGGGTGAATAATACAATGTTCGATTTAGTGCCTCTCAAATGCAAATACCAGTCTCTAATGCAATGCCTTTTACACAACCTTGTCAGGAAGCCGTAGTCAGTGTTCTTATGTAAAATTATTATGCTCTGTCATCTGCTGTGTGTAAAGGAGATTCATTATTCATGTCATCTTATATGGACGATAAAAACTGATTTATGAGAAAGAGGGGATGTTGTTACCACAGTATGAAACAGCAGTAAGACTGCATTACAACTTGGAGTCAGACCAGCAATAACAATTTACAACATCCCCTTTAAAAGCCAAAAACAAATATATTTTCTATTTGTGCTCAAACATACTGTATCATGTATACAATTATAGATTTTTACATGGGAACTTATACTAAAAGTTCTTTAAGAATTCTCTATACAGACAGCTGTTATAGTTGTGTATTGCACATCATTTTTTATCCAATGCAGTCATCATTTTTATGAGAACATATGTCTCAGCCAGGAGGTGGCAAATGTACTCGCAACAGCATTTGGCATGACTGTGTGTAAGTATTTTTTTTCCTTCACTAAGAAATGTGCTTTTGTATGTAAAAGACAAGTCAATATAAGAACCATGAAAAGCCAGCTTGTTGGAAAGGTTTATTAATCACAATGGTACATTTTGGAAAACATGCCAGGATGCAGGTCCCAAATGGGATTCAATACAGACCCATGAATGGCTGATTAGTAATTAGTTTAGGCACATTCTCCTAGCTATACAGTATATAAACCAGTGAGGTCCTTAGCATGCATTTAAAGGAATGATCTTGCAATAGGCAGTGCATCCTAAAAGTTCTGTCTTTTATATCCAGACTTCTTTCTGTTACAGTTAGAGCTGCAGCATTTCTGGTCAGGTGATCACAGAATATCATAGCAGAATAACATAGCACTGGATCCTTTTTATGACAAAATGCTGCAATTAATTAAACGTATCTGAGGTTCCACAAGCTCTATTGACCCATTGCAATGAGTTTGCAATGACATCTCTTAGCTAGGGTTTCACCAGGCTGCAACAAACAAGCAAAGCATTGGATCACTAGAAATGAGAATTATTCATTTATTGCAAAGGCATTCAAGGGGAACTCACAGCAGAGTTGTGCATTCCATGCAATTTTGGGGGTCACCTATACAAAAATGAATAAAAGAGCAAGTGACATTAATATTGCATATAAGCAAAATGGTGCAAATTAGTTTATTGACTCTGCAGACCAAAGTCTATAGTGGAAAGCAATTGTGATTATTTTCTGTGATGTGAGATTGGGCACATAATACCCATACAAAGTGACCACACAGCACTGTTCTGCTAATTATTTCATTTTTATAGCTGGTTAAAGCAATAAACAAAAACATTTGTAAAAGAGCTTCAACATGAAAGAGGTGAGCTGTGACTTATATCCCAGTGTATTGATTAGAAAGCCTGCAAGATATGGTGTATTATTTACATAAAGTCACAACATCGTGACTTAAATGTTTGAAGTTCATAAATCCCTGTTGATATTCTGTTACGACACAGTGTGAAATAGAATTTATACAACAATATGCTTTTGTAATGTAGGAACTCTGTTCCCATACTCTGAATGAGCTGGTGGGAAATCAGGTTCTAACAAAACATATCTGTGCAGCAGCTTCCAGCTGTATTGGCCCCAGTGACACTGTAATGTAATCCATTATCAAATGAAACACCGAATTCACAATTTAAATATGAAAGTTTGTGCCTATCTGCCATCAAAAAAATGGATATCCTGCGGTAGGTAGAAATTCTAAGACTAATTTACACAGGATATTATGAACATTAAAATGCTTTTAAAAACACACAAAGGAATAAAATGGGAGTGATGTAATTTATTTAGGCCATCTGATTAATTTATTAGCATGGATCAGCAGTCCAGAATATATTGCAATCAACGTACAATCCACTGTAAAACTTTGCTAAAGAAATCCCCAAAATGTAAAATAATTCCCTTTATTTCAAAACAAGTACAGTATGGGATATTTTATCTGTAACCCTGTTATCCAGAAAACTCTAATAACGGGAGGGCCATCTCAATCATAGAGTACATTTTGAGCAAATAATTGTAATTTTTAAAAATGATTTCCTTTATCTCTGTATTAATAAAATAGTATCCGATAACTAAGATGCATGAATCCATATTGGTGGCCAAACAATCCTGTTGGGTTTATTTAATGTTTGAATGATTTTTACTTGACTTTCAGTATGCTGATCCAAATTACAGAAAGATCCATAACCTAGAATACCTCAGGTCCCAAGCGTTCTGGATAATAGATCCTATACCTGTAGTACAATTGTAAGAGTAGAGCAGAATACAGACTGGTTGTACAATACCCTGAATCATGTCTTAATCACTAAAACCTTAAGTCTGGATACAATTAATAGGATCACATTTCAAAACATTATATACATTATTGTCAAATAACCGAGACATACTTTCCTTCATCTATGTTTCCTTATCTATGCCCACAACAGCTAATGTGAGATTGACTACAATGACACCCTTGCCTCTGATCCCATAGCTTAGTGTTCAGAATGGACGGTGGAAACTCTCGTTACAATTAGAAAATATATTACCGGCGCAGCAATTATAAAAAGTTATAAAAATGTCTGTCTAGAAGCTCTATGCTTTGGCTCTTGTAATCCAGTGAGATGACCATGTGGGTATTTTGGAGGCCCTATGCAATTATTTTTCGTTTTAGTTTTTTTAGGTTTGAGATGCTCATTTGTATTAGCTTTAAGAGGACATGAAAGTGTATAAATCTATCACAAATATTTCCTGTTTTATTGTACATTTTTATAAAGGAATTGTCAGAATACCTGTGCGGCGGGGCCGTCCACCGCACCATCGGCGGGGACACCCGCAGCGCCATTGGCGGGGACGCCCGCCGCACCTCTCTTCCCTCTAGCAGTGCCAGCGTGACACGCTGGCGCCGGCTCCCCTAGGGCGCGCGTGGCGCGCCTCCTGGGTATTTAAAGGCGCAGGCGCGCTGACGTCATACGTCAGCGGGCAAAATTCAAATAGTATTTAAGGGCTATTCCACACGGGGAGATATCGACGCGTTTGCGGTCGCGGCGACAAAGCGCCGCGACAGTCGCCGCGACCGGCGCAGGCGACAGTTTTGTATGGGCGCCTATGTAAAAACGCCTGTGCTAACCACACGAGGCGATGCGCTTTTCAACAGTCGCCTGAAAAAGCCTGGCGAGGCATTTTCAGGCGACTGTTGAAAAGCGCATCGCCTCGTGTGGTTAGCACAGGCGTTTTTACATAGGCGCCCATACAAAACTGTCGCCTGCGCCGGTCGCGGCGACTGTCGCGTCGCTATCTCCCCGTGTGGACTAGCCCTTAAGCCCAGTTTTGCTGTTTGTAATTGCCCGTGATAGAACTTAGTTCTGGTGGTTTCCTGAGCCTTGTGCGTCTGTTTGTAATCTGATTTGATCTGATTATCCGTGTTTTGACCCAGCCTGCTTCCTGACTACTCTCCAATCTGTATCCTGACCCTTGCCTGCCTATGACAACTCTTCTATCTTAACCCCTTGATTGACGATCCGGTTTTGACCTTTGCCTGCCTGACATTCTTGATATCTGCCTGCCTCGATCCAGCCTGACGATTCTCTTGCCTGCTCCATTTGTACCGTGATCTTCGGCCCAAAAGGCTCTGCTAACAACCGTGCCCCTTTGCCAGCCAGAACATCTCGCCTTGCACCCCTCGTTAAGTCCAGATGGCACCCAAGTAAGCTGAGGGCTCCTCCCGAAGCCCAACAGTGGTCACACTACTGGTGAAGCCGAGCCTAGACCAGGGTGCTTAGCACTTGTTCTGGTATTGGGTGCCGGTCATGACAGGAATATGGTGGAATGTAGCTGTGTGCATATAATGTACATATACAGCTATACAATTAAATCAGAAAGTACGCAGAGCAGATTTACTGCTAAGTGATTTTTTTTTCACAACATGTTTCGGGCTGCTTGCCCTTTATCAAGTGACTAATTTTTAAATGACTACATCCACACAGTATAGATTATAGAATGATTGCGTCTGATTTAATTTGTAACACACAAGCGTATGTCTTACTGCACCATTGTGTCAGATACATCGCCACCTTGCGGCTGTAATGTTTGAGAAATTATGGAAAAAACTGCAATGTGGGTCAAAAATATGGAGACCTGTTTATGTAAGTACCAGTACCTCTGAGATATTTTAATGGAGACTCCACTCAAGCCAAGCCAGCACAAGAAATGTCAAAATCTTTGAGTTGCAGGTCAAAACTCTGTAAACCTTCTTCGGTTTCAGAAATAGTAACATACACAAAATGCCATAGTTATAGTCTGCAATTGTTCTCAAGAGTTTTAAAGCATGTGTCACATTACACACAGTGCACAATCTACACTATGGCCTTTTTATTGCAGTAGTATTTTTCCAGAAATGTTTATACAATGTTCAAAGATATTATTGTTATTGCTTGGTGGTTAAAATTCCAGTTGAAAGGATTTTCTTTCCCTTTCATTGAAAGTCAAACATTCCTGGAAACTTTGACAATAGTCTTCATTCATGATTACACACATCCAGAAATATTTCATGAGAATTACAGCATACTATAGCGGCAGTTATGAATGAAATGAAATGTTAGACACATATCAGAAGGTATATGAGAACAATTCCAAGCTGTTGCCTAAAGCTGTTCTAAAAGGGAGGGAACTGTTTATTGTAAAATATTCTAGCAAGTCACATAAGGATTCCTTTAGGAGCTGGAACTCGCTCGTAAGGTTTTTTGTCCAGACAGTATTCATAGACTATATAGCAATTTGCACATATAATACATTTATACAGTTATTTTAATAAATGGATTATAAATTATTACAAATGATTATAAATTTCATGAGGTTCTGCATCACTTATTGACCCCCACTGTTCCTGGCACGGTGAGCTTCAGTCTTTTGTTTTTTTAAATAATGATCTCCTTGTATTTATATAGTGCTGACACATTTCCACAGAGTTCCATTTGTATGGTCAATTTCAATCTTAACCATGTGCGTTTTTGAAGTGTGAGAGGAAACCAGAGTTTTCGGGGGAAACCCATGCAGACATGCTTTCCTAATCCCAATTGTAAGCTCTACAGGGCAGGGACCTTCTTTCTTTAGGCTCTTGCATAAGAAAGTAAACAAAAAGAGATGCAGGGCAAAGCCAAATTTGCAATTTATTCAGCACACTAGAGTCCTGCATGAGGTTGGGTACCCGTGGAATACCCGCAAGGTGGTTGTGTTTTGGGCAGAAATTTCTGAGCACCTGTTTGTGCTGGTAGTCCATGGGTAACCCGTTTAGGTAGCCAGCTTTGTTGCAGGACTGGCCCCTCCTACCCTCTCCTGAGTTTATGGTAGCGGATGTGTCCTGCGTGGTGTTACTTCCTGGTAAAAGTAATGTCACTTCTGGGCAAAAGTAACATCACTTCCGGTTTACGCAGGTGCCGGGTCGGGGGGTAAGCTAGCTGTTTGCAGGCTGGGTCAGGTAGTGGGTCTTGGTGGCGGGGCATAGTGGGTGGCGGGTGTGGGTTGGCTTTCAGGTCTTTGGGTCCAGGTCGGGCACAGGTCTACCTGATTGGATCTGCTCAGGACTCTACAGCACACAACATATTTCTGACTTCACATGCCCTTTAACTATTGATCAAATGGCTGGAACTGGGTGGTATCAGTCCAACCTTTGTGCAAATCATGGGGCAGATCACAATCCAGCGTGGTGTGTATAAATTAGGCAGCTAAACAGGCCCAGATTTCCGCCTAGGCACCTCAAGATTGCAGGGTCATAACACCCAACAAGCACATGCTCCAGAGCACTGGGGATTATGCATACAGGAGTATGTGTCCTCAGTGCTCTTTAGATTGCAGCTCGGCGGCATGTTGCCCCTAAAATGCTCGCCACAAATCCAGCTTAGTTGCAGCTAAGTTGTTCAAATTTACTGTAATGCATTCACATTTGCATTCGCATAACAAGATAGCAATAAAGGAAATGTGAGGATAGTAGTAAAAGCAATAAAGGATAAGGCAATTATTTAATTCTTCTCTATATGGTTGTAAAGTTTCCATAATTACTGTGTCTTTAACATCCAACGTAATGTATAGTTTCAACCTTTACAATAAAGAAAAGGTAAAGGCATACAACATTTTTGAAACTCAAACTCTGAGGTAGGTAGCCAAGCCACTCCAACTGAAACACAAAATACAGGCAGCTATACAAAACCACAGAAAAGTGTCATATTTTCCCCCTTGTGTTCACGAGCTTAAATATCACCAGCACCTTACATCTAAACCAACCTGAGTTGAATTACCAGGAGGCATTGAAAATGACTGCATAGGCTACACTGCTAACTTGCACATTTGCTTTACTCTCTGACCTCCTAAATCTCTTACTTTGTCCCTTTCCATTTCTAAATACATGTATGAGATTGGTTATCTGGAAACCTGTTATCAAGAAAGCTCGAAATTACCATTGCAAATGATTAAAATGTTTAAAAATGCTCTCCTTTTTATCTGTACAGATATGGGACCTGTTATCCAGAATGCTCTGGACCTGGAGTTTTCCGGATAATGGATCTTTCCGTAATTTGGGTCTTCATGCCTTAAGTCTACTAGAAAATCATGTAAACATTAAATAAACCCAATAGGCTGGTTTTGCTTCCAATAAGGATTAATTATATCTTAGTTGGGATCAAGTACAAGCTACTGTTTTATTATTACAGGAGAAAAGGAAATCATTTTAAAAATTTGGATTATTTGGATAAAATGGAGTCTATGGGAGACTCCGTAATTCGGAGCTTTCTGGATATCAGGTTTCCGGATAAGGGATCCTATACCTGTAATAATAAAACAATAGCTTGCACTTGATCCCAAATAAGGTATAATAAATCCTCATGGGAGACAGAGCAAGCTTGAAGGTCCCCATAGACGCAAAGATTTTTCTTGCCGAATGACCGATTTTAGCGAAATTATCGCGCGGTTAGTGGGATTCGAACGATCATACATCTTACGATTTTTCGGCCGACATCTGTCAGAAAATTGATCGGCCAGGTTAAAAAATCTTTATCAGTCCCAGTGCAATCTATCTATGTTTGCAGGGACAGGCAGGCAGCTCCCCTTTGTTTTCCTGGCAATATCGCCTGAAATGGTCTTTTTAGTTGATGGACAATTCGTACAATCTTATCGAGATAATTGTGGTCTCACGATGACGATCGGATCTTTTAAAAATCTATGGCCAGCTTTATCCGGTAAACCCCAGGTCCTAAGCATTTGGGATGACAGGTCCCATACCTGTATTCCATTAATGGATAACTTGTCTAAAATGGCACCTTTTCACCCCAAGTTTATTGAATAAAAATAAAGGAAAATATCAGGTAAACTCAGAAATGTGGGATAAATTGGTTCACACCGACTGATATTGCTAAGAATAACAAAGCCACATTCCTAATTCTAAAATGCTTCAGTTATAGGAAAGAAAATTTACTTAGGATTTACACACCCTCTTGATGTCTAAAAAATTGCTTATACATGCTCCTAAAGTAAGCAAAGAATGTTCCTAAAGACACATCTTACTTCTCCTTGACATGGGTGGGTTTAAGGCCCTGTAACCCCATTCTTGCAGTATCCCATAAAGCAGAATTCTTTGATGGTGTGGTGTCTGTAAGAGCCTGAAAATTCCTTAGTGGTCTGATCCTTGCTGAAACAACAAACTGTTCGAACCTATCTTCCAGGGGACCCTGGAATTAAAACTGTGTACATACATACACACATAGTAACATAGTAGGTAATGTTGAAAAAAGACACACGTCCATCAAGTTCAACCTTTTATTTATTTATTTTTTTTTTTTTTAAATTTACCTAACTGCCAGTTGATCCAGAGGAAGGCAAAAAAAAACCATCTGAAGCCTCACCAATTTGCCTCAGAGGGGGGAAGAATTCCTTCCTGACTCCAAAATGGCAATCGGACTAGTCCCTGGATCAACTTGTACTATGAGCTATCTCCCATAACCCTTTATTCCCTCACTTGCTAAAAAGCCACCCAACCCCTTCTTAAAGCTATAGCTATCTAATGTATCAGCCTGTACCACTGATTCAGGGAGAGAATTCCACATCTTCACAGCTCTCACTGTAAAAAACCCATTCCAAATATTTAGGTGGAACCTCTTTTCTTCTAATCGGAATGGGTAACCTCGTGTCAGCTGGAAAGACCTACTGGTAAATAAAGCATTACAGAGATTATTATATGACCCCTTATATATTTATACAAAGTTATCACATCACCCCTTAAGCGCCTCTTCTCCAGCGTGAACATCCCCAATTTGGCCCGTCTTTCCTCATAGCTAAGATTTTCCATATCTTTTACCAGCTTAGTTGCCCTTCTCTGTACCCTCTCTAACACAATAATGTCCTGTTTGAGTGAAAAGTGGAAGAATGACCCCCTCCTCCCGTGACTCTACGCCCCTTTTAATACAGCTCAAGACCTTTTTTGCTCTTGATGCTGCTGACTGGCATTGCTTGCTACAGCCAAGTTTATCATCTACAAGGACTCCAAGGTCCTTTTCCATTATGGATTGGCCTAGCGTAGTTCCATTAATGGTATAAGTGGCTTGGATATTTTTACATCCCAGGTGCAAGTCTATAAATGGCATGCTTTTTAAGTTACAACAATGAATTTGGTATTTTAACAGATTTTCTGACATAGCACTTCTGTAAATTATGCTTGACAGAGCTATTCATGTACTTTTAAATATAGGGAGGGGGAATAGACCGGTCACATCTAGAGGTAGCACATCTATAAATACATGCATTATATATTTAATATATTTGTATTTTGGTGTTTCACATCCCTTCTATATCCACACACAGTGATCTATTAGGGTTACTCATTAGGCGCTTAGAAAAATTGGGAAATGTTATTATGCACTCAGTTAGCAGGAATTGCATGAAAAAGCAACACAGCGCTAGTATTAGGTCAGTAGTTGTGGCTTGAGTTTTCAAAGGTTTTTCTTCCTAATTTTCTGAAGTTGCTTATTTCAAAATAATCAGAACACAGATTCTGCCTTGTACATGTACAGTAAGAAATCAGTTCAAGTCAAAATCAAGACTAAGCCCTGTACAAATAAGAATCACCATATTCAAAATTCCAAACAGCCTTTCAAGGCCATGATCATTGTTGCTTTACAATCTTTGTGATGAAGGAATTTCAAGTCAACATATTTTACACCTTATTTTAAGTCATGATCTAAGAGATTTCTCTGAACTTGTACTGCGTGGTACATTCCCATTTTAGTAGCAGTAGAGGATTGTATTTTGCTTATGACCAAATAAACAACAATATTGTGTATAGGTGTAAAATGCTGCCGGAATGGACAGGTAAAAACCATCCCATGTCACCATGAAAAATAAGTTCCTAGAGCCTCGACTACCTCTCAAAACAGGCATGAAAGACAGATAACTTTCTTCTAAACATATTTTCTATATGTTAACATATAGAAACTATTTAAAATTCCCTTTTCCTACCCAACCATTTAAGAGATGTCAAACACTGAAAATGTCATTCATTTTTGTTCTTTCATCTGTGATCATAGTGATAGTCCATTTCATGTTTTCTTTCAGTTCATTTGTCATTTAAAGAAACAACCCGGGACAATCTGAATCAAAATAATTGTCAGGAAAGAAATTAATAGCGCTGCCTGGAACACATTTTGATTCAATTATAATAAGAAAGTGTTTTTTCTCTCCAAGGGCTATAATTTTTTATCGCAAGAAAGTCAAGACGAGTGAATGTAAGAAAAACAGATGCTGAATATTCCAGGAGTTTATTTGGTGATTCAACAGGAATTAAGGCCTATAGCTGAAAGTGAGTCAGCAGGTGTGTCTGTGAAAGAATTCAATCCAGTATATGGGTAATAATGGTCAGGCACAGATGTGAACTTCAATATGTTCTAATAGTATTTAGCCATGTGATTTAGGGACAAAATGCCGCCCAGCCACTTCCTAAGGTGCACTGGGGACACACATATCTCCCCAGTGCTCTGTGTTTGCTTGGGGGTGTGCACGAAGACGGACAGGAGCTAGGACCATGTGGCCTCGGGACGCCCTGACTGTGGAGGAGGAATTGGCAGCACTACTGCATGCTTTTATTTTATTTTTCATGTTTCAGCAGCTCCATGTATGTCTTAAGTCTCCCACAGAGATCCAAAAAAGTGAATGTAAACTTAAGATAATAAGAGTTAAAGGGAGTAGAGCTCCTAGGCTGCAGAATAGTAAAGACCTGTTAGGGGTAGGGATGTCGCGGACTGTTTGCCCGCGAACTAATTCGCGTGAACATCGACTGTTCGCTTTGCTGGCTAGTAATCTACCTTCTACTGCAGTGCTCTGTATGTAGCTGCTGTGGGCACTGCTTCTGATCTCATCTGCTGACTGCTGTAATAACCCAATAGTCCTTGTAAGGACTGCTTTTATTTTCTTTTTTGTCTTTTTACTTTGCTACTATAAGAGCCCAGTGCTATTAGTCTAGCTGTGTTGGGGAGTGGGACTGGTGTGCTGCTTCTAGTAGTTCAGCACCAACCAGAGTAATTTTTTTTTTTAATATACAAATATATATTTTTTTATTTTACATATCTTACTGTTCTTTAACGTGTCCAGTGCTGTTTGCTGTTCTTTATAGTAGTGCACCAATAGTAGTGCACTTGCAGGCATTGTTTGCCCAGTGTGTTCTTCAAACAACTGCCACCTAGCTGTGTGAGCTTGTTCACATTCTGTCTAAATATCAATAATAATACCGTCTCCAGAAACACCATGTGACCTGAGTGACGTTTTCCAAGCAGCAATAATATATTCCGTATCCACTGCTGTAGTGTATACGTTGACCTTGCAGACATTGTTTGCCCAGTGTGTTCTTCAAACAACTGCCACCTAGCTGTGTGAGCTTTTTCACATTCTGTCTAAATATCAATAATAATACCGTCTCCAGAAACACCACCTGAGTGACGTTTTTCAAGCAGCAATAATATATTCCGTATCCACTGCTGTAGTGTATACGTTGACCTTGCAGACATTGTTTGCCCAGTGTGTTCTTCAAACAACTGCCGCCTAGCTGTGTGAGCTTTTTCACATTCTGTCTAAATATCAATAATAATATCGTCTCCAGAAACACCACCTGAGTGACGTTTTCCAAGCAGCAATAATATATTCCGTATCCACTGCTGTAGTGTATACGTTGACCTTGCAGATATTGTTTGCCCAGTGTGTTCTTCAAACAACTGCCGCCTAGCTGTGTGAGCTTTTTCACATTCTGTCTAAATATCAATAATAATACCGTCTCCAGAAACACCACCTGAGTGACGTTTTCCAAGCAGCAATAATATATTCCGTATCCACTGCTGTAGTATATACGTTGACCTTGCAGACATTGTTTGCCCAGTGTGTTCTTCAAACAACTGCCACCTAGCTGTGTGAGCTTTTTCACATTCTGTCTAAATATCAATAATAATACCGTCTCCAGAAACACCACCTGAGTGACGTTTTCCAAGCAGCAATAATATATTCCGTATCCACTGCTGTAGTGTATACGTTGACCTTGCAGACATTGTTTGCCCAGTGTGTTCTTGAAACAACTGCCACCTAGCTGTGTGAGCTTGTTCACATTCTGTCTAAATATCAATAATAATACCGTCTCCAGAAACACCACCTGAGTGACGTTTTCCAAGCAGCAATAATATATTCCGTATCCACTGCTGTAGTGTATACGTTGACCTTGCAGACATTGTTTGCCCAGTGTGTTCTTCAAACAACTGCCACCTAGCTGTGTGAGCTTTTTCACATTCTGTCTAAATATCAATAATAATACCGTCTCCAGAAACACCACCTGAGTGACGTTTTCCAAGCAGCAATAATATATTCCGTATCCACTGCTGTAGTGTATACGTTGACCTTGCAGACATTGTTTGCCCAGTGTGTTCTTCAAACAACTGCCGCCTAGCTGTGTGAGCTTTTTCACATTCTGTCTAAATATCAATAATAATACCGTCTCCAGAAACACCACCTGAGTGACGTTTTTCAAGCAGCAATAATATATTCCGTATCCACTGCTGTAGTGTATACGTTGACCTTGCAGACATTGTTTGCCCAGTGTGTTCTTCAAACAACTGCCACCTAGCTGTGTGAGCTTTTTCACATTCTGTCTAAATATCAATAATAATACCGTCTCCAGAAACACCACCTGAGTGACGTTTTCCAAGCAGCAATAATATATTCCGTATCCACTGCTGTAGTATATACGTTGACCTTGCAGACATTGTTTGCCCAGTGTGTTCTTCAAACAACTGCCACCTAGCTGTGTGAGCTTTTTCACATTCTGTCTAAATATCAATAATAATACCGTCTCCAGAAACACCACCTGAGTGACGTTTTCCAAGCAGCAATAATATATTCCGTATCCACTGCTGTAGTGTATACGTTGACCTTGCAGACATTGTTTGCCCAGTGTGTTCTTGAAACAACTGCCACCTAGCTGTGTGAGCTTGTTCACATTCTGTCTAAATATCAATAATAATACCGTCTCCAGAAACACCACCTGAGTGACGTTTTCCAAGCAGCAATAATATATTCCGTATCCACTGCTGTAGTGTATACGTTGACCTTGCAGACATTGTTTGCCCAGTGTGTTCTTCAAACAACTGCCGCCTAGCTGTGTGAGCTTTTTCACATTCTGTCTAAATATCAATAATAATACCGTCTCCAGAAACACCACCTGAGTGACGTTTTTCAAGCAGCAATAATATATTCCGTATCCACTGCTGTAGTGTATACGTTGACCTTGCAGACATTGTTTGCCCAGTGTGTTCTTCAAACAACTGCCACCTAGCTGTGTGAGCTTTTTCACATTCTGTCTAAATATCAATAATAATACCGTCTCCAGAAACACCACCTGAGTTGTTGTTGTTTTAAAAAAAATGCCAGGCAAAGGCAGGCCGCCACGCAGAGGCACTAGGGGCCGTGCTGCTATGCTATCCTGTGGCCCTAGGAAATTGCCCAGTTTTACAAAGGCAATTACCCTGAACTCCCAAAATGCTGAAGAGGTAGTTGACTGGCTTACACAGCACACCCCATCCTCTACCGTTTCTAACTTTGCCACAACATCCTCATCCTCCTCTGCTATGGGCACCCCACGTAACACTTCCTCCACCACCGGCGCCCCTTCTTCACTGGAGTCAGAGGAGTTATTTACACATGAGTTTCTTGAACTGAGTGATGCGCAACCATTATTGGCAGAAGAAGATGAAGGAGATGAGGACGTTACACCAGATATAATTCTGGCAGACAACACAACAGAGATGGACATAATGAGTGATGAGGAGGTCCCCGCTGCTGCTTCCTTCTGTGAGCTGTTAGAAGAAATTGATGCATCTGAGGAGAATGATGATGAGGATATTGATGTTTTGTGGGTGCCCAGTAGAAGAGAGCAAGAGGAGGATAGTTCAGAAGAAGAGACGGAGAGTCAGAGAGGCAGGAGGAGAATAAGACTTAGAAGAAGCAGGGAGGACAGCTCGCAGGGAACAGTAGGGCAACAACATGTATCGGCACCTGTGGTCAGCCGGCCAACGCACCCGCCATTGCCGCCAACTTCTACTGTTACCGCCAGATTGCCAGCTTCAAAAAGCTCAGCAGTGTGGGATTTTTTTAATGTGTGTGCCTCTGACAAAAGCGTTGTAATTTGCAATGAGTGCAGTCAGAAACTGAGTCTTGGGAAGCCCAACACCCACATAGGTACAACTTCTATGCGAAGGCACATGAACGGCAAGCACAAAGCACTATGGGAGCAACACCTCAAAGGCAGCAGACAAACTAAAAGCCACCCCCTTCTGGTCCAGCATCTTACTGCTCTACCTCTGCTGTCCTTGACCCGTCTGAACCACCCTCCACTCCGCCTTCCACCTTGACCACCAGTTCCCAGTCATCTGCCCCCAGCCAAGTTTCTGTGAGGGCCATGTTTGAGCGTAAGAAGCTAATGTCTGCGAGTCACCCCCTTGCCCGGCGTCTGACAGCTGGCTTGTCTGCACTCTTAGCCCGCCAGCTTTTACCATACCAGCTGGTGGACTCTGAGGCCTTCCGCAAATTTGTAGCAATTGGGACACCGCAGTGGAAGGTACCCAGCCGCAATTTTTTCTCCAAGAAGGGAATACCACACCTGTACCACCATGTGCAGAGCCAAGTCACTGCATCTCTGTCACTTAGTGTTGGGGCAAAGGTCCATATGACTACTGACGCATGGTCCTCCAAGCATGGTCAGGGCAGGTATGTCACCTACACTGCCCACTGGGTGAACTTGCTTATGGCTGGGAAGCAGGGAATGCGTGGCTCAACAACAACAGTGGAGTTGGTGTCACCGCCACGGATTGCACGCGGTTCTGCCACCACCTCTACTCCTCCTTTGCTCTCTACCTCGTCTTCTTCCTCTGCTTCCTCCTCCTCTGCTGTTGGGTCCTCCCCCTCCACACCTGTGCACCCCCAGCTCCCCCTAGGCTATTCGACGTGCCAGGTACGCCGTTGTCATGCTGTCTTGGGGATGACGTGCCTGGAAAGCAGAAACCATACCGGATCTGTACTCCTGTCATCTCTGCAGTCACTGGCTGATCGGTGGCTGACCCCACACCAACTGAAGATCGGAAAAGTGGTGTGTGACAACGGAAGCAATCTGTTGGCAGCACTGAGACTGGGCAATTTAACACATGTGCCCTGCATGGCACATGTTCTGAATTTAATAGTCCAACGTTTTGTCTCGAAGTACCCAGGATTCCAGGACATTCTCAGGCAGTCCAGGAAGGTGTCGGCCCATTTCAGACGTTCCTACACAGCCATGGCACGCCTTGCTGACATTCAGCAGCGGTACAACATGCCAGTCAGGCGTTTAATTTGCGACAGCCAGACTCGCTGGAATTCAACGCTCCTCATGTTGGAACGTCTGCTGCAACAACAAAGAGCTGTCAATGAATACCTGTTTGAACTGGGTGGTAGGACTGGATCTGCAGAGCTGGGGATTTTTTTCCCCCGTTACTGGGTGCTTATGCGCGATGCCTGCAGGCTCATGCGCCCTTTTGAAGAGGTTACAAACATGGTCAGTCGCACCGAAGGCACCATCAGCGACCTAATACCCTTTGCTTTCTTCCTGGAGCGTGCTGTGCGACGAGTGACAGATGAGGCTGTAGACCAGCGTGACGAGGAGCAGGAAGCGCACGATTTCTGGTCGGAATCACCAGAACGAGCCCAGGCACCTGCTGCAACGCAGGGAGAGGTGTCAGAAGTGGAGTCAGAGGAGGAAGGTGGCTTTGTGGAGGAGGAGGACCAACAGGAGCAGGCTTCCCAGGGGGCTTGTGGTGACCTTTTGGGGACCCCTGGTCTTGTACGTGGCTGGGGGGAGGAGACCGTGGATGATATAGTCCTTGATAACGAGGAAGCGGAGATGGATACCTCTGCATCCAACCTTGTGAGAATGGGGTCTTTCATGCTGTCATGCCTGTTGAAGGACCCCCATATCAAGAGGCTTAAGGAGAAGGACCTGTACTGGGTCGCAACGCTACTAGACCCTCGGTACAAGCATAAAGTGGCAGAAATGTTACCAACGTACCACAAGTCCGAAAGGATGCTGCATTTACAAACCAGCCTGCAAAACATGTTGTACAATGCTTTTAAGGGTGATGTCACTTCAGGAACTCATCAACATTCCAGGGGCAGAGGTGCCAGTAATCCTGCCACGAGCGCACCTGCAAGGACAATGCACTTTGGCCACTCTGTAACGTCAGACATGCAAAGGTTTTTCAGTCCAAGGCAGCGCCAGAACCCTTCGGGATCCACCCTCAAAGAACGCCTCGACCGGCAGGTAGCGGACTACCTGGCATTAACTGCAGATATCGACACTCTGAGGAGCGATGAACCCCTGGACTACTGGGTGCGCAGGCTTGATCTGTGGCCAGAGCTGTCACAATTTGCCATGAACCTCTTGTCTTGCCCCGCCTCAAGTGTCCTCTCAGAAAGGACCTTCAGTGCAGCAGGAGGGATTGTAACTGAGAAGAGAACTCGCCTAGGTCACAAAAGTGTGGATTACCTGACCTTTATTAAAATGAATGAGGCATGGATCTCGGAGGGTTACTGCACGCCGGAAGACTTGTTCTGACTCCCCATGCAGCTGTCCTTCTCTGCACGCGGCATGACTCCACACACAGCTGTCCTTTAGCGTCCTCCTCCCTCCGCCACCGTTACAAACTAGGGTGCAAACCCTACTGGTTTCATTTTAATCAAAACTTTTTGGACAGGTAAATCCTGAGTTTTTCTGGCCTCTGTGCTTCAGTGGCTGCAACCAAAAAAATTCATATTTTCAGCATTTATATGGCATATTTTTTCTGGCCTCTGTGCTTCAGTGGCTGCGACAAAAAAAATTCATATTTTCAGCATTTATATGGCATATTTTTTCTGGCCTCTGTGCTTCAGTGGCTGCGACAAAAAAAATTATATTTTTAGCATTCATATGGCATATTTTTTCTGGCCTCTGTGCTTCAGTGGCTGCGACAAAAAAAAATTCATATTTTCAGCATTTATATGGCATATTTTTTCTGGCCTCTGTGCTTCAGTGGCTGCGACAAAAAAAAAATTATTTTTTTAGCATTCATATGGCATATTTTTTCTGGCCTCTGTGCTTCAGTGGCTGCGACAAAAAAAAAATCATATTTTCAGCATTTACATGGCATATTTTTTCTGGCCTCTGTGCTTCAGTGGCTGCGACAATTTTTTTTTATATTTTTAGCATTTATATGGCATATTTTTTCTGGCCTCTGTGCTTCAGTGGCTGCGACAAATTTTTTTTATAGTTTTAGCATTCATATGGCATATTTTTTCTGGCCTCTGTGCTTCAGTGGCTGCGACAAAAAAAACATAATTTTTCAGGAAAGTACACATGCCTAATTTTTCAGGGTTCTGCAACAGAGGCAAAATCGCATCTTTTATGGTCACCGCAGGTGATCAATAAAGTAGACCAAAACTGGGCCCACACTGCAGAATCAGTGTTTTTTGGTTCACTTCACTGTACATTGAATTACCTTTGCCTGACCGTGCACGTGCGCACAAGCACGGTGACTGCTAAACACACCACTACAGAAATATTGCCACCAACAGGACGAACATCCTGGAGGTGACAAGCAACTAGTAATTAAAAACTATTATTTGCTCACTTGACGGTATCATTCATGAAAGCTCTTTGCGTTTTTTTGCGTTGCAGTAAGCGCCGCGTTTTGTCTTTGCGTGTGAACAGGCTGTAACCTTTACACGACTTGATTGGCATGTAGACGCCGGACGTTTTAAAGCAGTTTATTACACAAGTTTAGAAATGTAGTGTGATTTCTGCCCTTTACAGCACAAAACGCAGCGCTGTGTCAACAATGTATTTTTCAGATACATTTTTGCCCTTGATCCCCCTCTGGCATGCCACTGTCCAGGTCGTTGCACCCTTTAAACAACTTTAAAATCATTTTTCTGGCCAGAAATGTCTTTTCTAGCTTTTAAAATTCGCCTTCCCATTGAAGTCTATGGGGTTCGCGACGTTCGCGAACCGTTCGAATTTTTGACGCAAGTTCGCGAATATGTTCGCGAACATTTTTTCCGACGTTCGCTACATCCCTAGTTAGGGGAGGGGTTAATGCAGAGAAGAGGAAATATCAAGGGAGAACTCCCTTTCCAGTTCTTTGTTGGCTATCCTGCCTCCTAAAGGGAAGAGTGCATTAACTCTTTGCCCATGTGCTGCCTAGGGGAAAATTGTTTACCATGGTGAATTATTTGTATAACTATATAAATATTCTTTTCAGCATTTGTTAATTGTGAGTCTATTTATTCAGGTTGTGGCAGTGGCTTATACAATCCCATGATGTTGCTCATTTACTTACGCGTGGCAAGTAAAAATGTGAATAGTGTGAAACACAAATTCATATCTCCCAACATTTGAAAAAATGAAAAAGAGGGACAAAAATGTGTGCCACTTGCAGCGTGGAGAATTTTTTTGGGCACGCCCATTATATGGCCACATCCCATAATAAGCATGTCCAGTTTAAAAAATTTGGCAAGTTATTAAAGTTTGAACACATTTCGGGGAGTTTTCGTGCATTGCTTTATGTGTTATAACAGTTTTGCTAATGAAAGTGAATTATCCTTTAAGCAGTTCTCACAAGAGACCTGCTTATCTTAAACAGTTACAATTGTTTCTTTGCTTATCTTTAATTGTTACAAAAGTATCCAAGTGCAGCTTAGATACTTTTATAAACTTTGTATCTTTTTCTCGAGTCAGTGTAGGATATCAAAGAGAAAGTCGGGACAATTCAGTAAGAAACCTGGGACTGTGGGCTAAGCTGTCAAAATCAGGACTGTCACACATAAAATGGGACAGTTGGGAGGTATGCAGGTAAGAAAGCAATGTGTGCAACTGTCATAACTACAGAGCTTTAATAACCCCCCCCCCCAGCCATACTTGTGGGCAGGGTGTCGGAGATGCTGCCAGAAGGCTGAGAGCAGGCAGGATGGAATCACTGTGCACCAGTCTGGCAGCGACTAGTAATAAGCTACGTAACTTGCTGGTGCTACATAAATAAATGATAATGATAAAAAGTTCAGTGTATTATTATTACACATCAGTGGGATGCAGGTCACACTACCCAACATTACCACCGCTTCACTGTATATCTTTCTAACATTTATAATAAACACACAAAGATAAATGATTTCACTTCATTCCGAGCAAGTCTATTTATGCCTGTCTTCACTGTTATTTCCTCCAGGCCTGCAAGCACCTGCAAGACTATTATTAACAGAAAACATAACAGTCAATTGGATTTAATGGCAATTCTTTTAAATAGCACAGCCTGGAGGAAGGAAATCTTAACAGCTTTTGTATATTTAGACTTGACTTAAGTTTGCTTCTGAACTATACAAGGGCACGGTGTCTTCATTGTCAATAACACAAAGGGTTTTTTGCACTAATACTAAAGAGTTCGAATTAGAATTTTGATATTTATTAAGCACAAAAAAATGTTAACGTTTTAAAGGGGACCCGTCGCCAAAAAAATTATTCAAAATCCTATTTTATCCCATTAGTCAAGCAAAATGAACTTTAATTACACTGTATAAATTATTATACAGTGGCATGGCTTGTCGTAGGGCCAAGGCTGGAAATCACAAATTTGTGGTTTTTCTATATTTCTTAAAAACGTTTATTAACATTTATTAAGTGTAAAAACCACAAAAAAACTCTAATGCAAAAATTTGCCAAGTAAAAGCTGTCAAGGTACAATAGAATTCAATGGGAGCTGCTCTGATTTTATTGGGACATTTTTACTCAATTCAGACTTTTAGAGGTTTTCAGATTTTTTCGTAAGAAATTATCCAACAAACTCACATTTTTTAGAGGTTTCTAAGGTATTGATACTTTTTAGATTCAAATCTTTTGATAAATTTCATGACATTCGTGGTTTTAAAGTTTGTAAGTTTAATTGTGGTTTAAAAAAACTCTAAAACCACTCAAATTTGGCCTATTTACTAAAATTCAAATGTCTATTTTTTTCACAAATGTTTAAAAATGCAATATTAATTAAATGTTAAAACCACGAAAAACTCTGAGGCATAAATTCACCAATTAAAAGTTGTTGAGGTCCTATACAAGTCAATGGGAGCTGCGCTGATCCCCCATTTTTAACCATTTCAGATTTTTCTAATTTATTTTTGCTAGTAATTATCCAAGCTTCCAAGAAAAAAATTTGAAAAATATCAATTTGAATACAAAAAATTTCCTCCTTGATATGTAGGGTAAGATAACTTTTTAACCATATTAACTTTGTATATATTTTTTGTAACTTTTTACCTTCCTCTTAGGTTAATTGCAACAATTGTCTCAATTGAGGTGTTCAACACTTGGATTTTGAATTTGCTGCTTTTTGTTACCAATATGGACTCAAAAGTAAAATTTTTCGTTTATCTATATTGACACCTAAGTACAATATTTGCGGAATAACCTGAGTATTTAAAAAAACTTCTCTTTGATGCTGATTTATCTTTTGTATCTTTTGTATTTTTTGTATTCAAATTGATATTTTTCAAATTTTTTCTCTCATTATTGTATAATTATTCACTAATTGATTTGCCTTTATAATGTTCATCTACACCTGTATGTAGTATGCTTGACAAAGGGCCAGAGCAAACGTTGCACCACCGCAGTAAAAATCTTTGCAAGGGCTTGCCCTGCAGACACAAGTCTCGTGTGCTAGTGTGGTTTTTTGATTCAGTTATTAGGAGGTTACCGTGTCCTCCATTCACTGTGCACCAAGCAAAGCTATATACCTGCGAGTGTCTACTCCAATTGACAGTCAACAGCAGCCATCTACACACCTATAGAAAGTGTAACCCATTTTTGGCCACCCCCTGGTGCCAAAGTGGTACATCACAATATTTACATGACTTACAGGTTCTGAGTCCCCTTTGCTAGGTGAAAGGGTACTGGGAATTCTTCTTCTCTGGCAGTGCCTCCACCTAATGGGATCCTGGAATACACCTGAGGATAGTCCCATTAGGAATAACATGAAACACACACTTTATTATATAAAAAAACATAACTTTATATAAGGAAAGTGTAATTTATAGGGAAAGTAAAACACATTTACATCACATCAAATATAACCCACTCCCATGGGAATCTATGGCAGTCCATTTCCTGGCCCTCCATGCCAGGCAAAGTCCTGCAACTCCTTTGGCAGACAAAGAGTCTCAGTCCCTTTTCCCCAAAGAACACAATAGGTTCCAAGTAGCAATTGCAGCCCAAAATAGCTTTCCCTCCGGTTAGGTACTGGCTCCCTCGTGGCAGGCATAAACAAAGCCCATATCACAAATGGAATATAGCTGGATCCTCTCTTCTTCTACCCTCCCCTGGCATCACTCACCCTGGGGATTCACTCAGACAGGCACTCCTGTTAGCCCCTACATCTTTGCATGAGTTCTGTCCACCTTCCTTCATGAAAGTGAAAGTAGGAATCCTCCAGCAGTAATGACTGCGAGCACATGGCAATCTCCTTTTATAGGGCACAGCAACACCTTGTGGCTGCTTTTGGGATCAGCCATGTTGCACCAATCCAAGAGCTCTGCCCTTGGAAACTCTAGGAGACCCTGTATCCACCATGAGGCTCCAAATGAAAAGGGGAGCTTACGCCTAAGGGTCCCTACAAAAGGTACATTATGAGGCATCAATTTATTCCCAAGCTAATTTATTTCTACTCATTCATAGAATGCAATATATAAATGGGACAAGCGTGCAACACACAAGGAGCCAAAACAGCTACCCGGCAACAAAGCATACTTCAAAAAATGTCTCTTAACATTAGGCAGTAAATTTGCATGACAAATTGCTTTAATTATGAGAAAATAAATAAATAAAATAATTGCATTGTTAACCTTACATGTACAATTTGTTGAATTATTTGCACAATAAATAAACACACACATAGGATAAAGCAGAAAGAAATTCATAGATAAAGTAACAGCCAGAGCAAACGATGGTTTCTGAAACTACTCCTTCTTAATAGCATGGAACAAGTTCCTGAATTGTCACCAGATACATAATAATTTATTAAGAAGTAAGAATACTCACATACAGGTTTAAGATTAGGCATCTTCATAAAGAGAACGGCCTGACATTGCTTGGTGGAGAAAAGAACAGTGACAATAATTATAAACATAAAGACATTGCATTTATATATTTTTTTATTCTTTGTTTGTTTGTTTTTGTTAAAATGAAACTGACTTGTCGAACTGTGTTAATCTGAAGACAATGGCACATTCCAAACTTGTTTCTCTGGTGACTAATCCGTGATAAAATGTAGAATTTTAGTCACATCCAAAACACAAGCAAAGGCCATAGAAAATTAGCAAGGGAACCCCCCAAATGAAAATAACTAATTTACACACTTAACACAAACACACATATTATAGGTTGATTATATTCCCAGAGGTAAAGCCTGAATGTCTGTCTTCTCTCAATTACTTTGGAATTCCAGATATATTTTCTCAGGAAATGGCACATATAGGGAATTTACAATGGTTCCTGTGCTTGTGACTTTTCCTTCAAAAGATTTTGAAAGATGAAGACCTGGAAGAGCCTCACACAAAAATGTGAACACTGCAGGTACAAGAAGCTGCCTGTGACATATACCAGCTGGGGAGCTAAAGGACCCTTGGCTAAAAGTAGAACAGAAAGCAAAATAATCCACTTTATCTCGACAGGCTTTTATGTGCTTGCTGCCTTTGAGCAGCTCTCAATGTACAATCAAAATGTTTTAGAGAATTTTGGTAACCCACCAACATTCAAAAAAATTTGAATATTCTGCTTTGTGCTTCTGTCTACGAACCGGGAAAAAACCCGGTGGCCCCGACCCTCGAGGGCCCCCGCCGGGCCAGACCCTTTCTCCGGAAGACCCCACTCGGCACATGCGCACGGTGATATACGCGCATGGGCGCCTCTATGCGTGCGCACAAGAGGCGCGCCAGAGTAGGGGGATGGGGGGGCCCTGGACAGTAGTCCTGGTGGGCCCCGGATCCCCAGTCCGACCCTGCTATGAACACAAGCAATGTGAGATTAAAATATTAAATATTATGGTGGTGGTGCCATAATCATAATCAATCTTTAACTATATAAATAGTTTAGAAAAAAATACATTTTGCCACACCCTTGTTCATTCTTTGCAACATAAGAGAATGAGCTAAAATGAGAGACATCTCAGGATAAAGCCACTTTGCAGTAGTTTACTATTAGATTAGATTACTATCTGCTTGCCAGGGTTGTTTTATTCTAACATACTATATAACTTGCTGGCACTGTATAAATAAACTATGATGATTTTTTCGAGTGAACAGGGATTCTGCTTTGGGACCCAGACCTCAGAGGTGGCCCCTCTGCAAATGATTTATTTGGATTAATAGATTTCCTTTACAATTTACATCATGGATATTACACGATCTAGCCCCAGCTGCTGTTATCCTGTAATTTCCATTAACAGATGATAGTGTGGGGTCATAGGCTGATTGGGATTGTTTTTAACTTACCTCTTGTCTATGTTCAGCTTTGGTTTTTTTAATGGAACCTGAAATGATGTAAGAGGAGGGAGGTTTCTACTCTATACTTTTGGTTATTTATAGCCTTTTTCCAGTGGAAATTGTGGGACACAAAAGATCAAGAATTACAACAATTTGCAATTGGTATTGAAACCAGGATCTCTAGCAAAGGGAGAAGTTTTAAAATCCTAACATGCTGGCATAGCTTGAGAAAATGTATAGTAGTTGAGCCCAGAGGTATTGCTCTACCTGAAGGATAATTAGGACTGCTGTTCTATTACTACTTTTATATAATTACAACATACTAATGAGTTAATAGGATCAAACTCTTTTTCCCTTACAGTAGAATTAAATCTTAAAAAAGACTTAGGGTACAATTTCTTTACATGTTGTTTTGGCCTTCTTATACCAGCCCAAGGCAACCACAGGCCTTTAGCAGTGAAGAATTGTGTTTATGATTATACTCCTAGTAGCAATCACTCTCCTTTTCTGCTCCTCTTTGTTGCTGGATGGGGATCGCAGTGCGCTGGGCCCTTCTGAAGATTTCTTTGCAGGGGGGGGCAGCGTACTCTAGTTATGCCATTGCACTCACAGTTGCATCACATACATGTATCAGTCATTTCTTGTCTCTAGTTAGGTTACAGATCCTTATGTTCACTTCCTGTTCTTATTGATGTGTGTGATATGACCAATCACTAATAATAATGACCAAATCATGTAAACAAAGACAAGGAAAAAGCCTTCTATATTTCATTTAAAATATATTCTGTGCACTTTGGTTCTTTTTTACACTAGCATTATATACCTGAGGAGACAGAAAACTGAGCATGACACAAAAACTGAACCATGGATATAAAAGCAGTAACATAACACATATACATATACACTCTTTTCATACAGTATAATATTTGTGCATTTATTTTAAGGGAATAACACATTCTCAACATTCATTATTTATTGGGCTTTGTGAACTCATGTACTGTACATTTTTATTTCCCTTTAAATATAATTAACAGTATATAAATGTAAGTATTCAGTACGAAAATAATTCTTCCTATAGTGCATTATAAAGTGGAATCAACACACTATAAGAGTATGGTACAGTATACAGTGCATCAGTATACCTCTTAGGGCCTGGACATTTCTATTTATAAATTGCATTATTTCAACATATTAGCAGCTTGATTTTT
Source organism: Xenopus laevis (assembly GCF_017654675.1). Taxonomy (NCBI): domain Eukaryota; kingdom Metazoa; phylum Chordata; class Amphibia; order Anura; family Pipidae; genus Xenopus; species Xenopus laevis. The sequence goes on along the minus strand of NC_054376.1, from coordinate 90,208,011 downwards.
TTTTTTGGGAAGTATTCCTCGACAGCTAACATGACTATATTTTCTGGTATGAATTGAAAGCATCCATGGGTATTCCAATAAATTCATTCAAACAAGCAGGTGATAAAGAAGATGGAATGCCTAAGCATGTAATGGGCAGGCTAGATGGAGACACTAGGGGGCAGCTTTATCAAATTTCGAGCTAATTTTTGTTTACTTCGACTAGGGAATAGTCCAAATTCAATTAGATTTTGAAAAAAATGTGAATGTCTAAATTTATCATGTACTGCCTCTTTAAAACTTCGACTCCGACCATTAGCCATCGAAAACCTGTAAAATTGCTGTTTTAGCCTATGGGGGCCTCCTAGAACCCATTTGGAGTCAATTGGTGGACTTTGAAAAATCTATTTTTTTTTTTGATTTTTTTTAATAAATTTCGGTTGGTCAAATTTCTAAGTTTTTTAGATTCGAAATTCGACCCTTGATAAATCTGCCCCTAAACCATTCTGCTGTTGGATTCTATTTTTCAAACAAGTATTAAACTGCAATAACAATGTTTAAAGGAACAGTTCAGTGTAAAAATAAAAACTGGGTAAATAGATAACCCCTCTAAAATAACAGAACAGTAGACTACTGCTTTTCAGATCTCTAACTCTGAGTCAGTCAGCGACTTGAAGGGGGGCCACATGGGACATAACTGTTCAGTGAGTTTGCAATTGATGATTAGGGCAAGGCCAGACGTGGTGTTTTTATGTTGCGTTTTTAAAAAAGCTCAGTCTGGCGTAAATATGCATAAACTGCACTACCACTGAAACCGCACTATGGCAATTCTCAAAGGGCGCTTGCAAGCTGAAATCTGCCACGGGACACCAGTATTGGCGTTTTTTACCAGAAACGCCAATACGTCAAGAAACTATTGAATCAATAGACTCTATGGGATCTGCAAGTCTGAAACCACACTTATGTAAATACACAGCATATTTTAAATATGGCAGCCAAATTCTCGCGAGATAAATGACGCATATATGCTTTTACAGCCCATGGTGTAATTACGCTGTGTATTGACGATCATTCCTACTCCATTTTACATGTAAATAGTTTTTCTATTTCTAAATAGCTTTTCTATTTTCTGTTTCCAGCCAGCGGAATTATGGGGAACGAGAATGTGTGTGGTTTCAGTGGCGTATTTACGCCCAACTGAGCTTTTTTAAAAACGCAGCGTAAAAACGCCATGTCTGGCCTTGCCCTTGGCATTCAGCTCAGAAAAAAAAGCAAACAGTTATGACCCATGTGGCCCCCCTCTAGTCAGTGATTGGTTACTGCCTGGTAACCAATCAGTGGGAACCAAGAGAGAAGCAAAGCAGGAAGTAGTGTTCAGGCTATTATGTTACACATCCAGTCACTCCAACCTTTATACATTACATTTTTAGCTAACTTACTATATTTACCCAGTTTTTATTTTTATACTGAACAATTCCTTTAAGAATACATGCATGTATTTTTATTTTTGGTATAATAGGCATGAACTACAAGTGACATAGCAATGAAACACAAAAAGAAGCCTTTCCACGCTGACAGCTGCTTCCCACTAACTTGAAAGGAAAACATGCTGGCTATGATAAACACGTCTGTCAGTAGCAGTGTTTCATCCGGAAATGCTTATAGCTCTGTTCCTATGTGACAGACCCCCTACTATCATGCGTCAGAGGCTGCATGTTTCTCATTCACATGAATAGCAAAAATCTGCTAGTGGAGAAGTATCACCATGGTCGTTGTTGTAAGAGAAGTCAGGATTACCTACATGCTGTAGACCTTAGTTCATGAAGATAATGAGCACTCAGAGGTGATTAACTGGAATAGTCTGAATGCATTTAGTTCCAATACATAATAATTCAAATTGTTAACGGCGCTTATAAGATGTGGAAAGTCTACTTGGTATGACTAGATATAATGATTAGAATACCAAAATACACACTTCATTTTGTAAATGAAAGCTAGAAATATATTAGAATTATCTAAGCATTCCCATGTATCAGTCAGATACAATCAGACTTGTATTCAACATATTGAACATGTATTTAAGAAAATATTTTCTGATGCTAATGAGCCTACCATAAAAATATTTATATATTTGTACACTTTTGGAAATGAATCCTAGTAAACAGATACAATAAAGAACAGACGGATGAACCATTAGCAGAGATACCCCTTTCCCAAGATCAGGAAATAAAAATAAAATGGTTTATCATTCTTAATTCTTTACAAACGTCCTGAATGGAAAATATGGCATTTTGACCATATTAATTTTTAGAGGTTAGTTCTCCTTTAAGCAACCCTCCAGCAAATGAACCAAAAATCTGAATTTCTTTTGTGCATCTGCTACAAAATTTGCAATCTCCATTTTCCCCATGACATCTGACTATTATCTCACAGAGGACATTTACCTCCAAATAAACTTTTAGTATCATTTAGAACAGGGATCCCCAACCTTTTGAACCCGTGAGCAACATTCAGAAGTAAAAGGAGTTGGGGAGCAACACAAGCATGAAAAATGTTCTTGGAGTGCCAAATAAGGGCTGTGATCGGCCATTTGGTAGCCCCTATGTGGATTGTCAACCTACATTGAGACACTGTTGGGCAGTGCACCTGGTTTTTATACAACCAAAACTTGCCCCAAGCATGGAATTCAAAAAAAACTCCAGCTTTGAGGCCACTGGGAGCAACATCCAAGGGGTTGGAGAGCAACATGTTGCTCACGAGCTACTGGTTGGGGATCACTGATTTAGAATAACATGTCTTAAGCTTTTTTAACTAAGGCCTAACAAGTGTCCTAGTCAACACTCACAGAAGTGTGAAATGTCACCGTGCCAGGCAAGAGAAGCATTATACAGATCAGAAGTCAGCACTTTTGGTATTACAGATATGGGACATGTTATCCAAACTGCTTGGGACCTGGGGTTTTCCAGAAAAAGGGAAATAACATGCCGCATGTCTGCTTAAAATAATTTTAACATTAATTGAATCCAATAGGTGTAGATATCAGGATTTTAGATTTAAGCCATAAATGGGTTTTATCAAAGAACAAAAGATTATAGAATAGGACACTGCCACAGAACAGCTGTGTTAGACTCTACACTTCAAGGTTAAAGGCCATTCTGTTATTAGAATGTAGAATGTTTGCACAGAACAAGGAATACATCTGTTGTCTCATGTCACAAGTATAGTGCAAGGCCAAGCAAGACACATCGTCTCAGAAACTACAGCATAGATACCATTCTGGACACTGTGTTGACACAGCAATTGTACCTTATTTGGCTATTGTACTGAGACTGTGAGTCTGTCCCTAAGATGGAAATAGTGACACAGTTATGCTAAAACAAGAATGATGATTGGATGTCATTGGATCAGCCCATGGAAGAAGAAATGGTTAAATAGTCATCTGTTGTATTGCTTATTGTCCCCCAACGTCCTCACGAGCTTTCAGGGCGTGTGAGCTATTATTTAATACTCTGTATTGTAATACTCTGTATTAATGTATACCTCAAATAAAGCTGTCTGGTTAATTTCCTGAGAGAATCTGTTTGGTTCAAGTCAGGCCCAGGGGGAACTTCGGGGCCAGGCTCGATTTGAGTAAGTATTTATTTAAATCCAAGAGGGACTTACTCATCGTGGCTGAGAATCTTATATCCCTGGAGGACTATAGGAGCATAAATCCGACATTTCTGGGGGCTTCGTTCCGGTCCTGTGGTTCTGGTCGTGACGCAAGGACAGATTGTCGAGACTCAGCTCGTGGTAAGTATGTTTCTTTTTAAATCTCGGGAAAGAATGGTGCCACAAGGTTCGCAACCTAGTGCAGATATTATTAGTCTACGGAGTGGTGTATCTAAAAGTACTGTTTCGTCAGGCAGCACAGAAGCTTTTTCCCCTGTTTTGTTACTTCTTCCTAATGTTTTCCTTGAATATGTTCAATGTTGGATCACTAAATATGGCGGGCCATTTAAACTAAATAAAGAAATAAATGAAAATGAGATAGAGGAAAGTCTGGATACTTTGACCTCATCAATGGAATTAAAAGATGGAAAAATAAAAAAGGGAAGAACTTTACAAGCACTGCTGGATTTAGTCTTGACTTCCCTTTCATTAACTGTAAAGCTGCAGGTCAGTTATAATTTACAGTATTCTTATATAGAAAGACTGCTGGTTCAGTTAAAAAATTGTAGACATTCAGCTGTCCTCCACCAGCACAGTATCAACAAACTGACAGCTGACAGTGTAAGATCATGTCATTTGAATAGGAGGAGAAGTAATAAGAATAGTTTTGTTACACAAGAAAGTGATCATTGTAACACTTCAACTGATGCAACTAACAGAGTTAATCCAACTGACTCTGAAATATCTAATATTGCACCAGTGTTATTTCAATATAAGGAAAAGGTTTTGGTGGGTTTCAACAATTTGAACAACTTGAATGCTGCAATTTTTCCCACATTTCCTTGTGAATTTCAAACATACAGCAATGTATATGTAAAAATCATAAGAGCAGCAATTATACATACAAATAAATTACACCAAAAGTGTAAATGTAGAAATGTAAACCTCGTGTTCTATTTTGACAACGGAGGTTAGGTTTAAAGTAGAAGAAAGCTATTCTGGGTTCTATGATCTCTGAAAAAGGTTGTAAATGAATTAAATTAAATAATTTTGCATTTATACATCTCTTTTTATATCAGAGTTGGGAATCTAGTATAATGTTTGTTTTATTTCTTGAATGGAAACCATCAGCACTGTTGTGATTTTTTCTAATGTATGTTTTATTTTGCAGGTGTTTAAAGCGTCAGACCAGAGAACCAGATCTGTTTGAGTAGTTTTAGATACTGTTGAAAGACATGCAAACAATACTTTAGGAAACATATGTTTCCATATTAAATTTTATGTTTTTAGTAATATTAGTTTGCATTTAAAATTTAGATGCACTATAAATTACTTTTCTTAATTGTTCTCTTTCCTTAGTAGAAGATTTGACAACAATGACATAGATTGATTAGTAGAAAAGTTTATCTCTTTAACAGCTGTTCAACCTCGAGGACAAAGATATCTTTGGCCGTCTGCAGGAGAGATCGGACATTTCTAAGTTTATGTCATGTTTCTTTCCTTCTTCTTTCTGTATTTGTTTTAACTTTCTATTGTTTAATTAATATTCCTTTTCTGTATAGTTACTTTTATATGTAACACATCACTAACAACTTATTTTTCTGTATATGTCTCACTTCTAATACTTTCTATTTTATTTTTATCACTCTACTGTCTTGTCTAAAATTACTAATTTCTCTAATATCACTAATGAATTTCCTTTCTTATTGATTGTTAACTAACATGCATGAATCACAGAATCCCTACTAAAATTTTCTAACCAATAATGTCTAAACACTTAATATAAAACAATAAGTAAAAACCATTTGGCAAAGCAAAAGCTCAAAGATTTTTTTTTTTTTTGCCATCACATATTATATTAACATATTTTTATTTTTTCATAAACGTTATCCTAAACATAGTTTACTGTGATATTTTAACATAAGTATTCCAGTATAATAACATTGTACTATGGTTTATATGGGATATTTTTTAATTTATGATATGATCTAAAAATTTGATATCTAAAATTTTTTTTTTTGTATACCATCTATAATTTGGGACATGATTCTAGACCACATGGAAGAGTGTCAGTACATGTTGAATAGTTCTAGTATCAATTAACTTTATTATTATCAATGTACCATCACTTTGAATTAATTACCTCTTTAAAACATTTATTGATATTGTTTGTTGTAACTGTAATTCCATCTCTAAGTACCATTCCACAATTCAACTACATATATCATATTCAATGGTATATATATATATATTTACAACCTATTTATTGTGATTACTTTAAATATAATGATGATGATGAACGATTTTACAACAAATGTTTTTTTTTTTTTTTTACATCAAGATATTGTAATTAATTATATTTTTGCAATCTATTTAATTTCAAAAATTTTAATGGAAAGGGTTAATTGATAGCATTGATCACTAGTAACTGTCAAACACAAGCAGGCCATTACCAGGGTAATGTTAATAACTTATTCTAGTCATATAAAAGTATTCTGTTGAAAACAACAATTCTACTTACTCAGCAATTACTTATGTGTAACTTCTCATGTTTATATTTGTGTATATGTGTGCATGCTAAATGTTTAAAAAACAAAAACAAAAAACAGACAGCCTATATATAAATTATATGATAAATGTTATACGTTTACCAAATATTTATTATTGCATTTTCAATAGCATTTATACCATGATTATACACCACAGTCATCATCCTGTTTTAATATAAAATATTTCTTTATTTGTGTACTCATATCTTCTATATTTTTGTTTCTTTGTAGATAACACCACCTTTACTTACTTTCTTCTATTCTTGGCTGAATCTTTTTGACTAGCACATGGGCATGTTTGTTTAAATATCTACCAGATAGATTAACAGCTGAATATTCAATTGCTGTACAATGGCTACACATGAGAATTATATCAGTGGTGAAGCACACAGAGAAAAGCATTCATTACACCAACTCTGCTACAGTATGAACTTTCATCGTCATTGCATTGACTAAAAGTGACATCTTGGACTGATGCTTTAAGAGACTATTTCAAAGACATTTCTACATTGCCATTCTATGATACACCATATCATCACAGGCTAGAGGACTAGTCCGAAGTGGTGCTGGATCATCTGGACATTGAATGGACTATGCATCTTCTCTGGATTTCTCCATTTTCATCATTGAAATGCCTTTATATATACTGTATATGCATATTACTGTGTTGATAAGTCCACTGTGATTGTAGCATTTTATATTTGTCTGGTAGAACCAATTTTTTTTTTTTCATTTTTATATGTATTTTTTGTTTTCAGCCCGCAGTGCTAGCTTAAGGATTTTGCTTATATTAGAAGAAAAAAAGTGGGGGAATGTAGATATCAGGATTTTAGATTTAAGCCATAAATGGGTTTTATCAAAGAACAAAAGATTATAGAATAGGACACTGCCACAGAACAGCTGTGTTAGACTCTACACTTCAAGGTTAAAGGCCATTCTGTTATTAGAATGTAGAATGTTTGCACAGAACAAGGAATACATCTGTTGTCTCATGTCACAAGTATAGTGCAAGGCCAAGCAAGACACATCGTCTCAGAAACTACAGCATAGATACCATTCTGGACACTGTGTTGACACAGCAATTGTACCTTATTTGGCTATTGTACTGAGACTGTGAGTCTGTCCCTAAGATGGAAATAGTGACACAGTTATGCTAAAACAAGAATGATGATTGGATGTCATTGGATCAGCCCATGGAAGAAGAAATGGTTAAATAGTCATCTGTTGTATTGCTTATTGTCCCCCAACGTCCTCACGAGCTTTCAGGGCGTGTGAGCTATTATTTAATACTCTGTATTGTAATACTCTGTATTAATGTATACCTCAAATAAAGCTGTCTGGTTAATTTCCTGAGAGAATCTGTTTGGTTCAAGTCAGGCCCAGGGGGAACTTCGGGGCCAGGCTCGATTTGAGTAAGTATTTATTTAAATCCAAGAGGGACTTACTCATCGTGGCTGAGAATCTTATATCCCTGGAGGACTATAGGAGCATAAATCCGACAATAGGATCATTTTGTCTCTGATAAGGATTAATTATATCTTAGTTGGGATCAAGTACATACAACTTTTTTATTACAGAGAGAAAGGAAATTGTTTTTGGAATCCTTATTCGTGTGAAGCTTCTTTTCCATGGTGCAGCCATTAGAATTAATTATCTTTAATGTTTGTGGATTTTTCACACTTTGCCCACATTGCCCACACTTCAGCCTGCACACTTTGGGCATTCGGGCCATATCTTGGTTCTGTTCAATTCAGTCCTCCTCCTATTATTCTGGAGAGATATTTGCTACATGTGAAAACAGTCTAGAAAAGTCTACCTGAATGATTCAATGCACCTACTCAGTGTGGCTTCAACTGAAACAGTTAAAAATTAGTAAATAGAATAAGAGCAACATTTTTAAACAGGCATCAGGCAATATAGTGAATGTTAGTGGTGCAGTGCAATAATGCAAGATTCAGCAATGGGGCAGGGAGTCTGAAGAATAAAATTTGCATGCACCTCTGGAACAAAGTTCAATGATGCATCATCAGAAATGTGCCCAAGATGGGCTCCACACTGCAACAGAATACAAAGAAAGGATGTTACTGTTCTGCACACTGATCAGAGACATGGCTTCTACGTGAAATACTGGCTAATGATACAAAGAAACATTCATGTTCTATAATAATGCTTGTTTGGAAAATACAATAATACCAAATAGGCAACCATTATTTAACACATTTTGCATACTAGATTAGAGATTACTGTACATACAGTATGTAACAGAAATGAACATTTTTTCCTGCTTTTTATAAACATTACCTTATTTTTTATGAATAGCCTTCACATATTCATTGCACAACTAGCAATTAAGCAGCTTCTTCTGTGGGATAATGGAGATATGCCATGGGCAGAGACATTCTGAGCAAGGCCAGAAAATGCTACTTTTGGGTTGAGATAGGGCAAAACTGAGTAGCAGCTGTACACTGCAGTTTTACAAGCATCTGGACTCCTAGGGAATATCATACTGGCAATTGCAAAAACGTATTTACATGTGCTTGCTTTACATTTATTTTTTATTAGAATCATGCCCTGTTATCATAAATCAGCCCTTCATAAACAAATATGTGAAAGTGACAGATACTGATTTACAGTACATATCACTGATCATTCTCTTGACTTTCAGGTAGTCAGTCTTTCTGAATACAGCAAAAGTAAGACAATGACAAAGCTGTCCTGGAATCTGGAGTGATGCTACAACATTAAATCAAGATAAAAAATCCATCAGCGGAGGAAAACTCTTTTGCGGGCACTTCAACAATGTCCCATAATTGGTAACCTGGACAGAAATCTCAGCGGCATGACCATGGCATGTGGTTTCCACTATCATTCATGTTCACCAAAGCATCAAATGATTACTTATACCCTATTAACCAGAAGATTGGGAGCTGGGAGAACTATGGAAAGTAAGTCATCAAAGCTTCATTTTACAATTGTTTTAAGTAAAAAGAGGAATTTGCACATTGAAACAGTACTATTTATTTCACTGAAGTTCACAACAGGCTGTTCATTATGAATGAGACTGTCCGTTCCTGCTGTCGTGACCAGCATTTGCTCCCTAACCCTAAGCATAATGGAACAGTAAAGGCTGAATGAACTCAGGAACTGCACCTGTGTAGAGGAACCACTTTCAGCCTTCCCTAAATCTCTCATTTACTCGTGTTTTCTTTATTTTGGCAGTTGCCTATATATGTTGCTATAGTGCTGCTGCCTCTTTAAGCATGATTCATTACTTAATTGTGCTTATGATATATATACTTAATGTTACAATAATACATACGTTTTTCTGTATTCAAAAGTGTAGCCCACCTCACATTACTTGTTGAGTAATATATTTTATTTTTAGAATGCAAAGAGGAGTTTGTATTTTGACTACGGATTGTTTTGTTTCTAAATGCTAATGGAATGTTATTTTCTGTCAACTTAATACACTGAAAATATATTGCTAGTTCAACAAGGTGTAAAGCTTGCCATAAAACACTATGGTCTGTTTGGGCCTCTGTTGGTGGCTTTTTGGCTTGCAAAATATATAACCATCAGTTTGGTATTTATATAATGAAGTATAAAGTTTCCTTTTATTAAAAAAAACAGAAACCCCTCCTTCAACCTTCAAAACTCATATATTGACAGAGAGTGTTATTAATTACACAGTATATGTGTTCTGTTTCTGTACAAAGCGATTTGGATCAAGTACGCAGCTAACAACAGTTCTTGCAAAAAAAGCAATCCGTCATTTTATGTCCTGATTCAGTGACAGAAGAAGTATTGTTCTGTGTATGACAGAGAAGAGATAGAACCGAAGGTTTACCTACGTATGTGAAATCTATTTAGTATATGTCCCAATTTAGCCTCATATATTTGAACAAGGCAATAGATCCCATACTACAATGCACCATTCCTGAATCAACCCAGGGGTAGGGGCTACATTACTAAAGTTTGACATCAGTTATAAATATGGTATTAACTTTCTGCATATGAACAAAAAAAAAACAAACCAATAAATACAGTTTTTACAAGCAGTTTTCCCAAGGATTATTTATTCAGTATATAGGAACACATCTTTAAACTCCTCTGTAAAGTGTTAAAGCTCTGCAGATTTTTTTCTACAAATTTTAAGAATAAAAAGGATCTGACCCCCACAAGCACTTTTCTGCCAGAACAGAGATTTCCCAGGGCAAAGACATGCGCACTGCACAGCAGAGAGCTCCCTGACTTTTTTTTTCTTTCTGTATTTGCATATTGAGCTCATACTGCCGAAATGCTTGACCCTATTAGCCCCTCCTATTTAATACTATTGTCCAATTGGATGGCTCCAAAAGTCCTGCACAGCCCCTCTACCTCCAGTACATGCAGTCCAGGTAATATAGGTATAGGTAATATAGACCCTTTAATGTGCACAAGCAATTTAAAAAGTAATGAGAAGAAAACATTGGTGGTCAGCAGCTACCTGCGGTAACGATCTCCACGCTGTTTACGTGGTACGCAGCAACTCTGATGACTCTGCGGTGTCAAGCAAAGGTGAAAAAAATGTGGAGGAGCCGAGGGGGATGTGATGTCAGCGCTCTTAAAATGGTGCCCGCAAGCTCCCGAAGAAAGAGGGGACATGCGGGACGTTTAACTTGACTAATGATGGGATTAGAGAAGCGCTAATATAGCGGATCAGTAGGCGCGTATGTGGTAAATTTTTTAATGCCATTGTTGGTTCAAACCTTTCCTTCTCCTTTAAGAGAGTGGACATGTTCTTCTGGTCCCTAGGAGCTTCTCAATCAGAGCTTGCATTTTATACTAAGGGCCACACAGGGTCAGGATTTACAGCCTTCTTATGACAGTGCTGCTGCTTTCTTTCATGTTCAGGTATGTGACTATACAATGTCAATCCTCCACTCCTCCACTGCATTGCAAAACTCCTCTTCTGCACCGTTCTTTGCTGCTCATTTTTTAATGGTGCTTTTAACTTTTTCTGCCTTTCTTGGTTATGTGTGGCCCTTAAAAAATAAAAAGCATAAGAAGCATGGATTATTAATAAAAAGACAAGCTTACCGCTTTCCACAGCGGGTCCGTGTGCTCATGCCCCAGACCTTCAGCAAAGGGGAGCAACACAGAAAAAAGTTGAATAGCGGGCAGGCACCACTCCGGAACACCAAGTCAATCAATCAATGGAATCCAGGAGACAAAGTATTTTGAATAGTACAAAAAAGTCTTTATTTTACATTATGCATAAAACTAAAAGCCTGACGCGTTTCATGTCCCTCAAGGACACTTAATCAAAGGCTAACTTGTTTCTGGTACATACACAGTATTTAAAGGAAAGGGAGCCAATAGAAAATGTCCTGGCGCCCCCCAGGTTTGCGCCCTAGGCACTTGCCTACTCTGCCTACCCCTTGGCCCGGCCCTGCTGACAACACATTCAATATGAACCCTGGATTTACAGCACACTGGAAAGGTACATTCCAGGACGACTGTGTGCACAAATAAGGTTTAGCCAACATATACACTTACATGCATTGTTCAGAGTCACTCTACTTTATCCACCTGGTAACCCACTGTAACAGCTCAGTCTCTTGCCACTAAAAACATACCTGCATATCCTCAGAAACAGGCAATGTCAGGCAAAGCAGTGAGTGTAATCAGAGGTGTGGTCAGGGCAAATTGGGGCATGACCAAGACATAAAACCTCCAGGCTGGCATCTCGGCTTTAATGATGACTCACAAAAAAATTATAGCCCCATATGTTTCATGTCTCTTATGGGATTGACACATAAACTATAAGCCAAATTGAGCCATTTTGTGTGTCTTTTACAATACCCACAATCTTCACTTGGTTTCCAACAGAGGAACCCTAACCCTTACTGTTAGTTTTGAGTATTGAAGACAGCAGGATTGATAGAATGACATTGAGACAAGACAAAATAGTGAGTGCTTTTATATAATTATTGACAAGATATACTTTGTATTTGCCCTTTAAGATATGGTTCTCCAAATTAAGAAAACCATCTGCACAGATCCCATACCTGTATATATCGTGTGTATACATACCTAACTGCAACTGACTTCTACCCTGTGCATTTCATATGAAAAGTCATCAGTAAAAGATACCGCTTCAGGGTTAACCACATCATAGAATGAAGGCCAACCTGTGAGAATGGAATACCAAAAGATATGGCATTGTAACTCTCTGTAAACAATGTATCTATCTACATTGTGATAAATATGCCTGGAAGGATACTGTATTATTGTGCCAACCTGAAACACACACATTGCAGATTTGTGGTGGAAGGTGTTAAAGCAAACAAAATGCTAAATAAATATTTTAATCATTTACAAATGGCAATGCACACTGCTATTAAATTTTTGGGTGGTGCGTGAGATAAACATGACCAAAATTGAACTATAAACAAAAGTATTTCTTTTTCATACTCTAAATTTACTTCATTCATTATCTCCCATTACTTCATTCATTATCTCCCAATTCATCAAACACCCACAAAATAATTCATGTGTATAACACCAATCACATTAATAAATAGCATATTATATTGCACATTTGAGTGTCTCTATTAAATGAAAAAAGTCCAAAATGAAAAATATATTAATTCATGACATATGGAAATTAATTATCAAATTCATAGTTGTAAAAAAATCACATGAATTTGTGTTATGGAGTCCAAATTCATTACAGTTTAAAACCACACGGAGGTATATATTGGCCCAACCTAAATCCACTGAGTTAATATGTAAGCCAACTTGAAGCCAATATTATAGTCTTTATGTGGCTTGAAATAGGGACACAGCTCCAGTATTAAATGGCACAAGTTCATACAGCCATTACAGTTGGTGGCAGTTTGCAAATAAAGAGCATATGTTGGTTCCATTAGTGGGTCTGGTTATAATATTGGGAAACAATGATAGCGTATTGCCATATGAAGCAAAAGCGAAATCTACAAAGTCTTTTACCAGGGTAAGTTCTCTGGCTTATATTGGACACAGTTACTGCGCTTTTCTCCAATATAAGTTCCCCGCATGCTTTACCCTTTGTGGTGCCCTGACGAAGCCCAACCTGGTGAAATGCGCATTGGCGTCGAGGTATTGAAACACATAGCCCTTTCTTCATCCCTGTGTTTGAGTGGCAGTAAAAAGCAATCGTGGAGAAAACAGAAAAGCTACCAGGAGCATTTAAAGCAGCAACAGAAAGAGTGGTAAAGTATGTGGGTGTAACCCTTTCGACACCCTGTTGTCTGTGTTACACTCCACGTGTGGCGCTTACCTGATGACACGGGACAAATCTGAGCCACTCCGCAGTGGTATTGGGAGAGACTGGGTACCTGGTACTTACTAGCGCAGTGCCTCCACCTAGTGGGATCCGGGAATGACCTACGGTTGGCCCCAATAGAAATACAGTAATAAAACACACACACTATTGGTTAAACTAAATAACAGTTTATATAAAATAAATGAGCACCTAATACATGCAGCACTCCTAACCGGTGGCAATAGGGCCTCACTAACTAACTTGCTAGCGCAATCTGTCTAGCTAACTAAGGAAAAAGGTAAAGTCCTTTAATGTCCTTTAATACACAGTCTGTTTATCTTCAGCGCTCTTTAGGGTACTGCGCTCATTAGGGTCAGCGCCGGATTTCAGTGTGGGGCGCCCCTAGGCCGCGCGGTCCGACCAGGCGGCCACGCGGTCCTAGCGCCCACCACACCTCCCTTTCCCAGCGCGCCGTGAAAAAACGCCGGCGCAGCTGCTGTAATTGAATGGGGACGCACGCGTCCCCATAGTGTGGCTGGGCGGCATGCCACCCCTATTTTTTTGCCGCCCTAGGCCCGGGCCTATGCGGCCTTGCCGCAAATCCGGGCCTGATTAGGGTACTGTCCCTTTAAACAGGATACTCACTCTCTAAATCCTCTTTGGATACTTGAGAGCTCTCTTTAGGTGAATCCAGCACATTCAGTCATACAGTGCGATTACAAACCCGTTTGGATGCTCAGATAGGAATCTCCTGCTGGCTGTTTCTCCAGTCTGTATTCCTCTCACACTCTTTGTCTCTCCAGGCACAGTATGTGGCTTCCCTGTGCCAGCCTGATCCAACTGAATACCTTTGGTGCAGCGTCTCAGCTCTCTGGGCCCACTAGCAGCTCTCTTGCTTCCTTCTCTGTCCACCATGCGGCTCTCTATACCAGGCTTTCTTCTTTTGCCAGTCTCTGTGACTTCCTTTTCCTGCCTGCCACTCCTTAGCTGCTGTGTCATTTCCTACTGCACTGAATAACTGGTTGCTAGGTAACAGCTTACAGCGCACAGACACAGGCTCTCTGCCCTTACAGGGATAAGTGCAATGATTTTGCACGGATTCCCTACATGGGGAACTTAAAATAATTAATTATAAGTAATTAATTAAATTAAAATAATAATTGAAGTAAATTTACAGAGTGTGAAAAAGAGATACTTTTGGTTATAGTTCAACTAAATAAATATTTTACAGGTTTCTCCATAGTGAGAGCTCATTCAGTTACTGTGTTCACTTACATACTAAATAATAAAAGCTTGTGATTCCCCCAGGCAGAAGTGCTTTCTGAATGCACCAGGAGACGTGTTCTAGCTAGGGGAAGCATAACTGACCATTTATATCTGATTAATCATAGTATAGTATCTGATGGGCATTCTTCTGTATAGTTGGCTGGTTTTTTTCCAGCAAAGATGTTTGGTGGTGATCTTGCCAACCTGCTCTATCTCAGTACTTGCTATTTGCAGTTTGATGTGCTTGTCGTGAGATTGTCTGAACTTCATCATCAGTTCTTTAGTGTTGTCTGCATTTAGAGGTAAGTCATCATCTTTAGAGACCTGCTAAACTGGTTATCAGTTTCAAGGTTGAGGCCAATGGCTAAATCTCTATTGTTCACTTCAAACCATGCACAGAAATGTTTAACTGAAGGACCCTTATTGTTGATAGCACATTTCCTAACTATGCTGCAGCTTTCTTCCCTTCTCAGCTAGTTGGCAATTGACTTTGCTGGTTTAGTCTTTCTTTACTTTCCTTATGGTCATTGTCCTTTCTACAGGTACTAATATAAACTAGATAGGATGATGTTCTTTTAGTTGTTTTTACTGTGTTTCCATTGTTTATCCACAGGGTATGGTTAGAGTATACCATGACAGTTTTCCAAGGAATAGAAACAGAGGAACATAAGCTTATGTGGCTACTGAATGTATCCATGTATTATCGAATGTTACAAGCGGTGTCTTTGAACACAGACCAGCCTGTTGTTTCAAATCATCCATAGGCTGATCATAACATAATGTCTTAAAAACTCATGAGTTCTACTAAAAGTTCCCGGTTCATTCAGGATAATTAAGCCTCCCAAGTACATGCTACAAAAAGAAAGAAAATATAGTTGTAAGCAAGTATGCATTAACTAAAAGTTTTTAAAGTTAATGAAATTGCTCTTAAAAGACAAAGTCACCTGTCAATCTGAAAGGGCACAACAAAGGACAGTTTCAATAGCAGTTTCATTTACAAATAATTTAAAAATCATCATAGTAATCATAGTAATTAATGTGTACTGGAATGTTGATTAGAATTATATTTTTTCATTATACAAAAAATGTTATTTGGGTTGACATTCCCTATAATGCTAAACTTCATTTTCTTATATTAATTTCTTTCCAATGTTTAAATCATCAATATGAAAGCATTGACTAAAACCAATTTCATTAAATTTTACTTTTATGCTAAAAATATAAAATAAACAATATTTCATCACAGTACAATTACTCAGACAGGCTGAGTCCTTGCCTGACTTTGGTGCTGTAATCACATGGAGGTAATCTGGCATAAAATAACAGAATCAGAAAATTACTTAGGCCTATACATAATATGCAAGTGTTTGTTTCAGTATATTGTGTCCTTCTCTTGATAGCTTATGTACATAGATGAAAGCCACAATGATTCCACTAAGTCTGATTATAACCAACACACGTGAGATGAAAAACAAAATAGCCCAATAGATGGAGCAAATGAGCTATAAAATAAAGTCAAAGTCTGGAACTTTATGTTTGCTACATCTAAAACTTTTACACTGCAATGTATATTCAGCTGATGTCTAATAATTCCACATAAACCTTTTTTCAAAACTAGTGACTAAACAGCAATAAAGTGTACTATAAACAAACTTTTATACCTATGATAACTAGTGAGAAACCTGAGCTTATTGAATAAAATAATTGCCCTCTGTTTAGCAAACAATTAGAATTACTTCATGGTACTCAAAGCTATGAGATCTGATGCTCTCAGTAACACAGAAAACAGGTCAAGGCAGTTCCATGCCAAGTGAAAGCTCTAATTCCTGGTCATCCCTCCCAACAAGAGTCCCTGATGCCCCCTTTAAATGCTTTTGAAGTTTGAACCTCAAACATATCAACAATAACAGCTTCCACATGAAAGCAATTGTCAGATCCCACTTTTAATCAATACCATATTTTGCAGATATTCAACTAACTTTACATTGGTGAACTTTTTTTTTCAAAGAAGTGACCATTATGGCATTAGTGCTTAAACATTTTTTTTCCATCAATATTTTTATTGCTTTTCAAACAAATGCAATGTATGCCAATGTGAGCCTAAAATATTGCATTGAGTATCAAACTTTTGTCCTTTTACAACTATTAATCAATAAAATCAAATGAGCCACCTATATAGTCGGGACACCACTGCATCCCAGAATGCAAATGACAGACTGATGAATTACAGAATAGATCACAGAAGTTTGACATACCACAAAAGTAAAATAATATGGAGGAGGAGGGTCAGATAGAAAGAAGCTGTCGAGCAATGGGATCACAGCGCCTATACTCCAACCAGGGTTGCCAAATCCACAGATATTTGTCATGGGTATTGTTGAGAAAACTAGCAAATTTTTCATTCACCATAATCCAATCCATTTTACGTTTGAAGGCAAGTATAGGAATAGATCCGGCCCTCCACGCCTTAGCAATGGTTTATTTCGCAGCCATAAACATAAACGTTAAAAGTTTATGTTGTATCTTGGAGAAACCTTCACATTTGCCATTCAAAAGAGCTATTATTGGGTCTCTTCTCACATTAATGTTGAAAACAGAGAATATGACAGTGTGTATCCTAATCCTATATCTAACCACCCTAGGGCACGTCCACCATATATGGTACATGGAACCAGTTTGTTGGCAGCCTCTGAAACAATTGGGATCTGCCGTGGGGTTACCTTTTGCTATCTTATCGGGTGTCAAATACCATCTAAATAGTACCTTGTACGAGGCCTCCAACAAAACAGTATTCATAGAACTGGATTTGGTGATTTCCCAACATTTTCCCCAATGATCCATATCGGAAGAAAATGATATATCCTTTTCCCATGCCCGGACATAAGTGTGATCCTTTGGATTTGACACGTTATTTAAGGCAGAGTACAATAACGAAATCGTACCCGTACGGTGGGAAGGGCGGAGACACCACCGTTCAAAAAAACAACATATTGTGCTCCGACCTTTCCAGGTGGTTTTTCAGCGAAGATATGTAATGTATCACCTGTAGTGCTCTAAAGAATTCTGATGGTGGGAGGGCATGCTGAGTCTGAAGATTAGCTATCTTAAACATTTTTTTAAAAAAAAAGTTATCCACTTCAATCTATGCTAGGAGCTTGTTTGGCACAGGCTTCAGTTGGTTCAGAGAAAGGATTAGGTAACAACAGCAAAAAGACATGATTGCAGAGCCTTAGACACAATAGTGTTTACTGGCACAAGGTAGTGCACATTATAGGAAAACAAGGAACAGGAATCAAATATAACCTGTAGTTCATGTCCAAGGAGGAGACAGTTAACAGATCTACTGAGGAGAAAGTTGTTGAAACAGAACACAGGTAGGTAGGTTGCCACCTCTTTTGGTTTTGACCCGAACAGTTTGGTTTTTCTAAGGCCTGTCTGGGTCTCAAGTTTCTGTTCAGTTTCCAGCTTTGTGAAAACCGAACAATAGTCTGGCCAAATAATGAATTATCAAGTGAGGTTAATTTCTTATTACAGAAACAAAAAAAAGCAAATCAATCAAAATAAGAAATTGGTTTTCTAAATAAGCATTGCTGTATTTCAGAGCTTTCTGGATAACTGATTTCTGCATAATAGATCCCATACCTGTAATTAAAGGATTGAGCTTACTCATCAGGCAGAATATAAATAAGAGATAGGGTTGCCACCTTTCTGTCCAGTTTATAACATTGAGTTGTGTCTAAGTGATGTGATAACCCCACCCTGGCGTTATTACTCCACCTAATTCATTGTGCCTGCCTCTTATGTCATCACTGCTCCACCCCAATGCTATCTGCCCCACCCCTTTGTTTGGGTTTAGCATGTGCAAAGGTGGCAACCCTACACTACAGGGATCTCACCATAGAGTCTATAACAATACATTTTATTTTTTTTAAAAAATGTTTCCTTTTCTCTTTAACACAACAGTACGATTTCCCAACTCAGCTGTATAAATCGCAAAACAATCCTCCTGGGACCTCCTGGGTCCTCAAGCACCAGTGTGCATACCCGTTCTTGTGCCAATGCGCACGTCCATTCACACGCCGATATGTGCGTCAGCACACATGGCGTCAGTGCTCACAATATCAGAGCACCCCACATTAGCGCGCACACGTCCTTCAGGTGCCAAAACTCCCTTTTAAAAGGACACTGGAGTGATTGGTTATAGGCCTATCTGTGTGTACTGCTCTGACCACTCCTGATCTTCTGTGAACAACCTTACCTGATTTCGGATTCTATAGTTGTAGAATAATAAAGATTTTGTTTGGCTTAGCTTCCCCCACTCCTCCAAAAATCAATATATATATATATATATATATATATATATATATATATATATATATTATATATATATATATATATATATATTATTATATATATATATATATAATTACAAGTTCCAAAGTAGAATGCCTTTTATTGGTATCTGTTGCCTGTAGGGATGCCATCTGTCCAGTTTTTATCCAGACAGTCTGGTTTTTGAAAGGGCTCTCTGGGTGAAAACTGCCTGTCCACATTTACAAATTACAAAACACACTGGTTTCCTCGGCACATGATAGTACTTCCCCACTCAAGAGAACACACTGGAGGCTCCCAAGGTTTACACTGGAGCATTTTTAATGAATTTATTCCAAGATCCCTTGAACTTCAGATTTTTGATGTCCCTTAAAGACAGGCCAGGCTCTTGGGCTCATTGGAGGCCCTAAGGAACTATGTGTATAGAAAGTCTAGGGATTATCCAGCATTACCCCCTTGTATGAAAGCCCCTTATACGGCCTGGATGCATATGGTCAGACTAACTAAAACCAAACAGCCAATACTTTCTCCTATGTTGCCCTTATGGAGGAACTCCCAGTTACAGCAGTTTTATAATGCGGAGGCCATGGGCTACTGGACCTCAAAAAACATCAAATATTTGGGGGACATTGTAGTCAACTCGAGGTTTATGGACATGGTATCTTTGAGGGATAAGATTGCTACTCCCAATTTACCCATGTTTCGGTATCTTCAGTTACGGCACATTTTTTCGGCGCAATTTGGCTCAGGAGATCTAGAAATGGTGGTGCCAACAGTCCTAGCACAATTAAGTAAGGAGGAAACGGCTAAAATGGTCTCGAGTTTATATTCACTCCTCCTGACATCCACTGCCTCATCCTTTCAGTCAGCCTATAAGCAATGGCAGGTAGACATGCCCGGTCTGAGTGACGACCAGTGGGATGAGACAACGGGCAGACTCTACCAATTCTTGATTAGCTCGAGAGACAGGTTAATACAATACAAATTTCTGATGCGGATATATCTCACCCCTAATAGGCTCCACAAAATGGGAAGACTACCCCGTCCCACGTGTAAAAGATGTGGGGTGGCGGATGGAACCTTTTGGCACATGGTATGGGCATGCCCGGTAATTTCCAGATATTGGTCCGATATCACACTGTATATTGTTGAGGTCCTGTCCCTCCCCCCACTGCAAACCCCCGAAATCTGCCTACTGGGTGTAGTTGACGATATGGTGCCACTCAGTAGTACCAGAATATTACTAAGATCCCTACTTTTTTATGCCAAGAAACTAATGATCATTCACTGGATGGCCCCCCACCCTCCCCAAAGACCGGGCTGGATTGGGTATGTGAACAAGATGCTCCCGTTAATTAAATTGACATATGAAGCTAGGGGTCACCCCAACAAATTTGAGAGAATCTGGGGTATCTGGTTAGAAGCACATTTATTGTCATTACCATGATGATACTGTATGTTTTGAGAAATGCAATGTCGTATGTTTTGCTCATACTTATGTTGTTTTCGCTGCTGGTGTACTTTTCCCCCCCCCCCTTCCCTTCCCTCTTTCTTTCTGTACCCTATCCCAGTTACACTTTAAAACAATAAAAAAAAAAAAAAAAAAAACATTGAAGGAGGATTCTCTCCTGAGAGATTCAGGAATGGCATTCCAAATATAAGGAGTCGCAAGAGAGAAGGGTTTGATATGGGAAACAGCAGTACTAGTGGGGGGTACAACCAAGCGGTTGCTCTGAGAGGAGCAGAGGTTTCAGGCAGGAACATATAGAGAGACTAGAGATGAGATGTAGTTAGGTGCAGAGGAATGAAGGGCTTTGAAGGTTATGAGGAGGAGTTTATAAGTTATTCTTTGTTTTATAGGAAGCCATGATAAGGACTTCAGCAGCGGAGGGGCCTGTACCTTTTGGATGAGAGGAGGATAATTCTGGCAGCAGTGTTTAATACAGACTGTAGAGGGGAGAGATGGGAGTTAGGGAGGCCAGTTAGTAGAAGGTTACAGTAATCTAGTCTGGATAGGATGAGAGCATGCATGAGTGTCTTGGATGTATCAGGTGAAAGGAAGGGATGGATTTTGGCAATATTGCATAAGAAAAAGTGTTAAAATATAACATAATGTGTTAAAATATAACATAATGTGGATTTTCAAAGATCTAATACACTAATAGATAAACTTTGCAGCTGGAGCACTACATCACAATAAAACAGTTTTTATGTAACTTCACATCCGAAGCAGAAAAGAACTGCAGAGTGCAGGTATCTGGTTGCTTTCCCAGGGGTCTAACATTTCAGTATATTGTTAACAACATATGGATATAGATTATGCAATGATAAGGTGTTCAGCATTCCACAGATAAGGACTGCCTGTATACACAGTCTGCAAGGAATATGTTTCTTTAACTGGCAAAGTTAAGACAAAGCATAGCCTTGAATGGAAACAAAACGTATGGTTCCCCCAAAACATAACTACCCCCAAGTCAATTTAAGGCAGGGTAAAGTACATCATTAAGTGGTACAGCAGGTTTCAGTGCTGAATATACGCAACATTTGCAAACAATCTCAGTTCTCTTTGTCTTAAATCAACAAATGAATAATTTGACAAATAAGTGACTTATAAGATTTGATTTGTGTTTTCCTTTACAGAAATATACTTTTAAGGAGTTAAGGAGTAGCTGTTTCCAGGGCAGCCAAAAATAAGCAGTGCCACTGTTATTGTGTATAAGGCTTTTTAAGATCCACCTCATCCAAGGTGAGCATAAAGCTAATGCCATGTGGGACATTTTGTGGTTTTAGAAAAGCCCACCACATAGAGGATTCTAGAAAAAGAAGTCTTTGATAGTAAACAAAAGAAAGTCATTTTCTACAATTAAATGTTCTTGATATATACTCCCTGTGTACAATGTTTGTATTCAAACAGGAGGGTTTGAAGAACAATGGTGCCACCAAGAAACAACCAATGTCTCTTTACAGATAAAACAGAATATATAAGCAGTTTAGAAAGTCCTTTATGACAGCAAGGGAATTTCCTTACACAGTATATTTACATCGTTAGACTAAAACAAAGTGACAATTTAATATAATTTTGTATGATTACTACATACAATATATGCATACTATATTTTACTAGTGGTGCAGATAGTATTATTGTTATGGTTACAATATATCAGAGACTATATACCCTTTAATATTCTAATCCTCTGTGTTTATGAATTTTATCTATATAAAGCAGGAGTGCCCATACTTTAATAATGCGGGGTCTACTTATAGTGATGTTGTCCCATTATGATCTACATCCATAATATCACTGTTAGCATTCTGTTCCATGGAAATATTACTTAAATATTATATTGATTTATAATAGCATTTATATTACTATTTTAAAAAACAACGAATTCTTATGTAACCTTAACAGAATAAATATCTGAATGAAAAGAATAAAAACAGAAGGGTAATTTAGTGCAGCTGTTTGTTGACAGTGTCTTGAGATCTACTGATCACCAACTAAAGGTCTACTGATAGATCCCCATCTACCTTCTGGACACCCCTGATCTAAAGGATAAATGTAAAAATGACCAATACCACTATTAAATACAAGTAAAACAAACAACATGCACGTTTTTAGCAAGTCTTGTGTACTGTTTCTTTAAAAATGTACATTTGTAAACCTTTGTCGTATTACAAGCACAGACATTCTATGGGAGGGGATAACTTGCCCCAAGATACTAATCAGTCCTGAAATTTCTGTAGCTCACATGTCACAAGGCCTCACCTTCAATTTTCTAGACATTTTAAACAAGCAAATGCTTGTATTTTCTTGTAACCTGGAATTCACCTCACTTTAAACAAAAAAATAAGGTAAAATCCTTATGAATGGTTAAATGGTCCACTATACGTGAAATTCTATCCCACTTTCCCTACATCAAATGAGTGATGAAAACATGATGGGATGGTTGCTGCAAATGCCAAACTTACAGGGAAATATAGGGGTGATTCATAGACACCAGCATGGGCAAAAGAAATGGATTCTGCAAAACAAAACAGCCAGGATGCACAATGAAAAAGGTTAAACATTTTAAGAACATTTCTGAATGAAATTACTCTAAATGAAATATAAGATATCATTTTCCTTGAAAACAGGAGTCAATCTCTGACCTTTCTCCCTAGATATTTTACATGCAGACCTCAAAAAAAACCCATCCATTTACACAATACAGTAACTGCTTTAAGGAGCCAGGCTGAAACTACAAAGACAGGGAACTCTAGTGAAGCACAGGAAATCCCTTAGGGAAGGAACTGGAAACGAACTGGAAATCCCACATAACACTTGGTAGAGAAATGCAATGAAGTATTGTCACCACAAATGGATAGTTATATAAGTGGCTACAGAATCACACCACACACTAGATGTAGACTGGGATTATTAGGACACTCACAGTAGAGATTTCCACATAATTCCCTAAGATTGATGCTTAATGATGCCCATATGGACCTTAAGTATAAGGTTACTCCATGGTAACTCAATCCTTCAGTTTACAGACAGATTAGCAATAGAGCAAAATGAATAAATAACAAACATGTCATTAAAATATGCATATTATGGTTGGACTGGAAATATGACGTAGGTGAGGGTATAACACAAAACTTCTTCTGTACATCCGTGAAACCATGCTGTCGGCATTTGCATAAACACTGCCACTACTTTCAACAATGCATGTTATGCCTTTTGAACATCTGGAACAACAGGTCAGATTTCATAATAGAATGCAGAATAAAACTACTACAGACTTTCTAGAGACGGCATCTTTTAGAAAGGTTATGCTAGGCTATGTGGAATATAGCAAGGATGTGTCTCACTACCCATGTAAAAAAATATTTTGAATTATTCCATTATTGAAAAGCAGAGGTGCCCAAAAGTGGCTGGAATCGTGTTTTTTTTTTAACCCCCCCCCCCCCCATCTTAATTACACTGAATCGGTTCATTGCAAAATACGAATAGATTGTTATTTCTGTGAGATTCATGCATTACTATGGTAAGACGTGTTGCAATATAAGCAGTTTATTTACATCCAGTGTCTAGAGCTGACCAAACATGGTCCAATATTGACAAACTGACCACTACTCACCCACCTCCACAGCTTAATGGCCTGGGCACAACTATTGCCACCCCAACCATGCCTATCTGGAAGATTTCTAAAAAGATCCCCTGCTATTTGCCTATAATGTCCTCTAATGTACTTGTAAAGTGTAATCATGTCCCCTCGCAGGCTTCTTTTTTCCAGAGAAAACAACCCCAACCTGAGACAGTCTACCTTTATAGACTCATAAGTTGATCCAGAGACTAGGAGAAAGTAAATACTCTACACAGATATTGCCCTTGTTGGAATCAAACCCAAAACCCCATCAGTAATAATATCCACCTTACCACTGCACATGATTCGATATACCTAGTACATGTGCCACTATTTTAGAAAGGTGCCATTGCCCAAGAACCTGCAGTGTAATGCTATTGTGTACCTTTTGTGCTGTAATGACTCATATTGATCATAACAAGCAAGCATATTTACTTGATGTACTGTGAAATAGCTTACAACATCTCAGTTTATGTTTCTGGACCAATATTATTACTTTTTCTTTTATTTCTAAGAATGACCTAATCACTCATTGTTGGTATGCACTAAATCATTCTGTATATAATCCGGATGGCAAGCCTTTGGAGCTGAGGTTTTATTCGTCAGCCAGCTCATTTGTGGGGTTTCAGTGCCAGTCATTCACATTCAGCAAACAGTCTGCTATCCAGAGAAGAGAGCACTGCCATTTAGTTAGACCCCATGTGTGGTAAAGAGACTTTTCAGGTCATGAATGGAAACAAGGAGTTACATCATTAATACATTTGGATCAGAGGTAAGCCAGGGCTTCTTGCCAAGCTCCATGGTATAAATTAGACAACAAAATGGTTAGACCTTGGCAGGCTAACATTCGTGCTGGAATCAGCTGAGACAGACTTTATTCACTAAAAACACTTTTGGAAAGAGAACCCTCTTTTTTTTAAGGACACAGGGCTAGCGGCCAAGGACTAAAGCCATGTGAGGGCAGTTATTGAACATTTTTGACATTCCAACCACAAATGAGCCAATAAATATTTTCTCCACATGTGCTTCAAAAAGAAATTGGAGCAGAGTGGAAAGGAACTAAATTATGCTACCTTCTCACCCAGCCAAAACGTCTATGCTTACAATGACCACCTTCAGAACCAAGTCTTTCTGGCAAGCAGCCACTGTCTGAGGTCATGGTTTTGCTTACTCTGATACCTTCCAGTAAAAAAAACACCTTTCAACTTCCACACATTGTACAGTAAACTAAAAACAGGCCTTCCATGCAGCAAGCAATATGAGTTTCATTGACTGAATGTTCAAAAAAAGAACAGAGATTCATCTTCAGATATTGTATTTTTCTGATTGTGTTAAACTATACCCTAGGTTTAACTACATGTTATTTGCATTCATTTTTGCAAACCCAACAACTGTTTCTTCATGTTTATATGTGTTTATGTGCGATATATATCTTATTTATATGCAAACTCCATATTATACTATGACAACAACTGCACCAGTGTATTCACAATCACTTAATGTGCTATTGCTACAGTATATGTGGATTGTGAGTGTCTCCTCACCATCCACATATAGCAATATAGCAGTATATATACAATGGTGCAAAAGTTGTTTTTGAACCCAGGGTATAGTGCACTTTGGTTCTGTGGCCATGTCATTATGCTGCAGAAAGGCAGGCTGTATTAGTCTCTGTCTCTGGTACTGAAATTCTTTCTTCTCCTCTCTTCTACTCTGCTACCAATTATGTCCAATTTGTCTATGACTGACCATAGGACATTTTAAAACCGCAAACATGCACCCTGCCCCCACCAATTAGAGTTGGGTGGGGGTACTCTCATTTGGAATTTTATTCCAGGTGAGATTACCTACTTGATTTATAACCTTGTATGCTGCCCTGACTATTGCCTGTTTACAAGCCTTGCCTGATGGTATCGTACTTCAGTCCGGTTTGACCAGATCTAGAGTTCTGAAAGCTTCATCTATAATATGATTGGACCTCTAGCCTGCTCAGTGAAGCTTATCCAGTTAAATCTTGGCAACACCTTAGTAGCAGAAGTGGGACTCATTTATCAACAATGTCAGAGGGCCATAGGGGCTTCCCCCACCCTCTCATAGTGAATGCTGGGTTTTGGAGACCTTATGCATGAAAAAATATAAAGAAATGATATTGTCAAGAATTTATTTAGAGTAATATCATGCCTGTGGAAAAAACAACATTCACTTCAGCAACGAGCCAAAGCAATGGTCTGTAGAAAATGCTGCGAAGTTCAGGAACTCATTTGCAGTTTCTGACGGAAATCGCAGACATACAAAGGCTCATAATTCATATACAGTATAAATATAAAAGGATCAGAATCTTATACAAAAATGAGAAAATAGACAGCTTTAATTTCTATGCAACCATGCAATATTTGATTTTTGCATGCTTTGATTTAAAGGTTTATTGTTTCAGGATATGACTATCCCTTTAAAACTGGGCACTGGGTTATTTATCTGGATTAAAATATAGATTTGACAAATTAAAGCTTTCTGGTCAACCTTATGTTTTGTTTTGTTTTTTAGTCAAAAAGAATGGCCGCTATTCTTACCTTTCTGTCCCTTTTTCTTGAGTAACATGGTATTGCAGGGGAGTCAGTCTCTCTCTCTTAATTTGTTGTGAAAAGACAACTTTGCAGGGTTTTTTTCCCTACGTGAGCCTAGAAAACAATGAGAGGATAGAAGGAGATAGTCTTTTAGCTTTAAATACAAAGTAAATTGTTATGTTTCAACAATACACGTGACGGCATCATCCTCAGTCCAAGAAAACAAAACTTTTTTGCAAGAAATAGCTGAAACAGGTCAATGCATTTAATACAAAGCATTCTACAGCTTGTGTGAAACAAGTAAATAATTCTTTTTTGCTGTTTGCTTAAAAATGCAGTGTCCCAGAGTACTACAATAAGGGGCATATTTATCAAGGGTCGGATTTCGAATTTGAAAAACTTCGAAATTAAAAAAGACCAACCAAAATTAAGTTGAAGGTTTTTTTTGGCTGAATAGATCCGTTTTTGATCGAATAGGTCCGTATTCGGCCGAATTCGGATCGTATGAATCGAAGTAATAGCGCATTCGATCGATTTGATCAAAGTTTTTCCCCCGCAGTCCACCAATTGACTCCAGATAGGTTCTAGGAGGTCCCCCATAGGCTAAAACAGCAATTCAGCAGGATTTAGATGGCGAATGATTGAAGTCGAATTTTTAAAGAGACAGTACATGATAAATTTCGATATTCGAATTTTCGAATTTTTTTCAAATATGGACTATTCCCTATTTGAAGCACACAAAAATAGCTGGAAAATTCACCTCGACCTTTGATAAATCTGCCCCTAAGAGTGCCATCTTCTTCTTTCTGGATCTTCTCTATGTGACAGTCCAGGTGTGTGCGCATGCATGGTACAGTAAAAAGTCAAACTTAAGATGCCATAATCCAGCATTTTTACTGCACATAAGCATACAGCCTAGCACTACAAGAGCAAAATAAGATCAATGAACAAAAGAAACTAGGGCCAGTGCACTGGCTCATGTAAGCAATTATAATAACTGTGAGGTGCCTAATATTTGCATGTCCTTTCCGTCTCCTTTAATAAAGAGCAAACCTACCTCTATGGATATAGCTCTATAAGGAATATGGCAAAAGGCATAATATTAACATTTAAGATGAACAACTAACAGATACTACATCTTACCCTGTAATACAAGTATTTTAAAACTTCCCCAAGCTTTTGTCACTGCTGTGGGTCCAAAATTGTAGGGGGACCATCAGTATAATGAATTATATACAACTCTGATATATATGCTCACAAAAACCGCCACCTTTCTACAATTTTGGAGGAACCTTTTTTGTTATTTCCTATGATGTTTATTAAATTCTACTGTTACTTACAAAATTGATTTAATATGGCACATTTAAAAAATGATGTTGAAATGGGCAGAGTTGATTAATACAGAACATGCAGGTGTTTGGAAATTGTTCACTTTTTGTGCAAAAATACCAAAAGTAAATAAAAAGTGCAAAATGCTGCTAATTTCCCAGATAATAATGTCTTGTTATTTACAGTGCCCTCCTTCAAGGACCTTAACAGGCTGGGTTACAAAATGTCTTTTTTTAAGTACAACTCAGGTATTTAGTGACTAATCAGCCTAATACCTGGTTGTTATTTTGTGACTGACTAGTCCCAAAAGTAGCAAGTGCATGGCCACACCACTTCCAAAATGTCAAAGATAAAGTAAGTCATTAGGATTAATTTGTGTTAGTGATTTAAAGAAATCACAACACCAAAATGCCAATGGTAAATATTGTAAACTGTAATACCGGCATCAACAGACTGTCCGGAAGGTATCCCTCATTTGGGAAAGCTTTTTGTGATCTATAGACATGTATGCCCCTCATGTTAGGCATAGTTTTGTTGACCCACTGGCAGACCACAACTGTGTCAGATCAGCAACAAAACTTAACATTTGTATATAACTTAACAGCAACACTTGCATAACACAGTTGTATGCTACCAACCAGTTACAACACCCAAACCTTGTGTTATTTATAAATACATTTATTTTTGTAAATGGCAATAATAATATATTTCTTTTGACATAGCATTATTTCACATAGTACATTCACAAAAACAGGAATTTCAATTATCAGTAGAGGTGAACTGTGTGCTTTAGATTTGAACAGGATTGACTAAAATATTAGTGTTACTAATGTGTGTGTGCACCTATAAACAGGCCAATTGTGTTTGCAAAGTCTTGAGAAGAGGGCTTACCATCTGTATGTCATTTAGTTCAAGAGACGTGACTTCAGGTTTAAATTACATGGTTTTGGATTGCAATTTCCTAACATTTGAAGCTTTTCTGCTTTTTTCTTTTTTTAACGTTAAGTCATAAGGAGTGTTCATAAAAGCAGCTTGGAGCACAGATGCTTGCAAATCATTTAAACAAAGATGTTCTCCATTTTAAGGGCGAAAAGTCAAATATTGTTAGTCACCGAATATTCATTTCAAGTATTTGCAGAAAAAAATCTGAACTCACAACTTGGTTGTAGTAAATAAATAGAACATATTATTCCATTACTATATACCAAAATATAAAATGAGTTTACACAATGTAAGATCACCCAAGATATATTTTTGTAAAGTACACATGGCCAAATATGCCTTTCTAAACCACAAAGCTTTTCTAAATTTGGTGGCTGGTGCTAAAAGTTTTTATTTTGCAGCATCTTTTCTTTCACACCATTAGGTAACAAGATAAAACATCCTAATTCTGAACATCAGCAGTCTATGGAACAGTTTGATGCTCATTTTGCATAGGTTTACCTAAGTATGTGGCATGTAAGGGCCCGAAATATACCTTGTCCTTAATAATTTTATGGCTTACATTTCAACTAATTCAAAAACACACTCCCTGTTTGTTTTTGTGTAGTAAAAATGGCTAAAACATAAGCTGACCCCTGAAAACCATATCTTTTTTAAAAGTACACATTGTGACAAATCCAAAAATAGGTAAATATGTCTTTCTACTCCAAACTACCTTATTGCAATGTTTGCTAAAGTTAGGGGTTTTGATGACATTTCCAAAAAAACTCCTGAAAGCCTTTCTTTTCATTTCTGCAATTTGCAGAATTTGAAACATACAAAAATGTCACCCTAAATATGAATGCCAGGGGCCAACTGAACAGTTTGATGCCATTATGTATATATATATATATATATATATATATATATATATATATATATATATATATATATATATATATATATATATATATATATATATACCAAAATATGTGGTCTGTATGCATATGAATTTTCTTGGCTGCCAATTAATCTTATGCAAACAAAGTCCCCTGCCTGCGTATGATGTGTAATTAGACCCCCCCTAACTGCTATGACCCCTAAAACCAACATGAATCCAACATATAATGATTTCTTCCTACTCCAAACTTCCAGACTGCAATACTTTCCTAGAGTTTGTGGTCTAAAGGGTTGCCTCTCCTTCTATGTAAAAAAAAGTCCTGCAATATTTGTATATATGATCTTCTAGTGTATTTATAAAGAGTGATCATGTCCCCCCACAAATCTTTTCTTTTTTATCCATAACAGGCTTGTCATTTTTAAAAGCATGTATGGCTGAAGATTGAAGCCTATGTTTTGCATCTGGGAATGATGCTCCAGTTTTTGCGTAAATAATTGATGCCCAGTTAAGCCACTTTGTTTTTTCTTAACACTCTGGATTTAAGGATAAAGAAATAACCATAGGTCCATAGGTTACCACTGTAACCTAGGAAATGACAATTTGCAGAATTTGAAACATACAAAAATGTCACCCTAAATATGAATGCCAGGGGCCAACTGAACAGTTTGATGCCATTATGTATATATATATATATATATATATATATATATATATATATATATATATATATATATATATATATATATATATATACCAAAATATGTGGTCTGTATGCATATGAATTTTCTTGGCTGCCAATTAATCTTATGCAAACAAAGTCCCCTGCCTGCGTATGATGTGTAATTAGACCCCCCCTAACTGCTATGACCCCTAAAACCAACATGAATCCAACATATAATGATTTCTTCCTACTCCAAACTTCCAGACTGCAATACTTTCCTAGAGTTTGTGGTCTAAAGGGTTGCCTCTCCTTCTATGTAAAAAAAAGTCCTGCAATATTTGTATATATGATCTTCTAGTGTATTTATAAAGAGTGATCATGTCCCCCCACAAATCTTTTCTTTTTTTATCCATAACAGGCTTGTCATTTTTAAAAGCATGTATGGCTGAAGATTGAAGCCTATGTTTTGCATCTGGGAATGATGCTCCAGTTTTTGCGTAAATAATTGATGCCCAGTTAAGCCACTTTGTTTTTTCTTAACACTCTGGATTTAAGGATAAAGAAATAACCATAGGTCCATAGGTTACCACTGTAACCTAGGAAATGACAGACAGTTTTTGTGTTAATGCATTAATATATGTTGCTTCAGTTATGGTTTTCTTTATCTTTATTCAATCTTTATTGTATTTAAATAGACCTAGATAAATATAAATAATAATGCATGCAGGAGTTTGTTTATCAACTCTCAATAAACTACAACCTAATTTTTAGGTGACTAAGGGGGTTATTTACTAAACTACAAATGCAAAAATCATTGTGTCAGACTTTTTAAAAAAATCACGAATTTTTCGGAATTTATTAAACCCCGAGGATGGAAAAGTTCGAATCTGAAAATCTGGCATCTCAGATCTGTTGAGGTTGCATATAAGTAAATTGGAGAAGTCCCAATGATTTTTAATGTGCGCTGGGTTTTTGCCAATACCCCGAAGTTTTCAGACTTTTCGAAATCGGACAATATGGTGAAAATCTGATTTTTCACGTTTTTTCCAGATTTTTTCCCGCAAACAAATTTTTTGGGAAAGTGTATTAATAATTAAGCTCAAAAAACCCGTGCGGATTTGGTCAGAGTTTTTTTCAGAAAATATTGAGATAAATTCAGACTTTGATAAATAATCCCCTAAAAGGAGCTCATATATAATGTCCGATAACCAATGTTACAATTTTTAAAAAGCCATGGGGGCAAATTTACTTATGGTCGAATATCGAGGGTTAATTAACCCTTGATATTCGACTGCCAAATGGAAATCCTTCGACTTCGAATATCAAAGTCGAAGGATTTGCTGCAATTCGTTCGATCAAATGATTGAACGAAAAATCGTTCGATTGAACGATTAAATCCTTCGAACCGTTCGATTCAAAGTATTTTAGTCCATCGATCGAACGATTTTTCTTCGACCTAAAAAACATTAGAAAGCCTATGGGGACCTTCCCCATAGGCTAACATTGACTTCAGTAGGTTTTAGGTGGCAAACTAGGGGGTCGAAGTTTTTTTTAAAGAGACAGTACTATCAAATGGTCGAATAGTCTAACGATTTTTAGTTTGAATCGTTCGATTCGAAGTCGTGGTCGAAGTAGTCAATTCGATGGTCAAAGTAGCCAAAAAAAAAAAACATTCGAAATTCAAAGTTTTTTTATTCTATTCCTTCACTCGAACTAAGTAAATGGGCCCCATGGTGTCTCAATAATCCCTCACTTTCTCCTTTTTTTCATTCTGTACCCCCACCCTTCATCTTTTCCTACTGTATATATTCTGTTACTCCTCCCTTACCCACCCCCTTGTCTTGATTCTGTACCCCCCACCCTTCATAATTAAAAAACAACTGGATTAAAATTCTGGATTAAAATTACTGTTACCTTTATTATCTCTTTAATTATACAGAATTTCTAGGCATCACATAAAAAATAATAAGAAATGTCAAGCCACTTTGGAGTTCACTGAACTAGATATACAAATGCAACTCCAGAAAATGATACTGCTTTTTCCAATACTTCTTAACTTTAAATACTTGTGCAACATTGAATGGAGAGTATATTATTCATAGATGCCCTTATTATATAACCTGTATACTTTCCTCTCTGTTGTTGAACAGTTTCCATGTTTGCCTTGCCTGTGCTGATCATTATAACACATTTCTGCATCCTTTTTAACTCTCACTCTGCATAAGCCTCTGTCTGTGAAGAGAAGATTAAGGTTTGACATGCAGGAAGGCTGCCTCTGCACATTCGAAAGACCCTTGGGTGTCATTCACTTTAAACCCTTAATTCCCCAACTGAACAAAACACCTTCACAATATGTTAATGCTAGTAACCAATGGCATGAAAGCCCCAATTTTTAGAGTATTTCACCCTTTATAAATCTCAAATGAAACTCTTTGCTCAGTGATGTTATTTGTATCCAGTGGGACTATTTATATTTAAGTCTTTGAAATAGTTTAATTCCAAACTGGAACTTCTGACATTTACTTGTACTTTTTATGAATACCTACTTATTCAATAACCACTATAAACAAATGAATATATATATCCTTTTACATGATATTCCACTAATTTATGGCTAACATTGAAATGATGGAGGTTGTTTATGAATAGCTGGTGAATAACACATTACAAATGTATGCTGGATTTGGTTCAGGAGAATCCTCATATCATAGTTTATTTCATGAGAGTCTGTGGGGAATTCTGGAACTGACTATGGAGACAAATTTTTCTCATTTAATTGAATATGGCCCAATATATATTTAAATCATAAACCTTTTAAAAGCCTTTTGTGGACATGACATGGGATTTTCTTTAGAGGTTTGCTTTAATTTTAGATATACAACTATATTTAATTCTCAAGTCATGTCATGTTATTTTCTATTGTTACAATGTCTGTCATTCCTTGTTTACTGAAGAGGAATTTTGGGTAACAATAACATTAATAGATTGCAAGTTTTCAGCACATTGCAATTATTGCTGCTTGCCTAAAATGCCGAGTTCTGCCACTATGTGGTCCAACCAGTAAAAAGTAATAGCAGACTAAATCTGTAGGAAATGGCATTAGTGATGTTGCAGATGCCACTGAATATAGAAGGCAGAGGGTATGAACCCAGACTGCTTGGCTTGATTTACATAAAACAGGTTAAAAAGCAGCCTGAAAAAGATTGTACCCCCTATTGTAAAATAGAAGTATCCAACTCTTAGGGGCAGATTCATTAACTTCGAGTGAAGGATTCGAAGGTAAAAAGCTTCGAATTTCGAAGTTTTTTTGGGCTACTTCGACCATCGAATGGGCTACTTCGACCTTCGACTACGACTATCGAAGGATTCGAAGTAAAAATCGTTCGACTATTCGACCATTCGATAGTCAAAGTACTGTCTCTTTAAAAAAAAAACCCTAGTTCGGCAGCTAGAAGCTACCGAAGTCAATGTTAGCCTATGGGGAAGGTCCCCATAGGCTTTCCTAAGTTTTTTTGATCGAAGGATATTCCTTCGATCGTTGGATTAAAATCCTTCGAATGGAACGATTCGAAGGATTTAATCGTTCGATCAAAGGAATAATCCTTCGATCGTACGATCGCAGAATTTGCGCTAAATCCTTCGACTTCGATATTCGAAGGATTTCAATTCCTAGTCGAATATCGAGGGTTAATTAACCCTCGATATTCGACCCTTGATGAATCGGCCCCTTAATATTCTTGAACTACAAAAAAGTGTTTGGTCTGCAGACATGACACTCCTTTGTAATATCCTCTAGTTAGGGGGATACATTATTTTTTTTATAATGTGCAAGTCATACTTTGAAGAGTGTGACAGAAATGTCATCATTAAGCACCAAGTATAAGAATCTATTTTTCAGCATTTTTATTGTTTAATACAAGTTGTCTTATTTTTTTCAGAGCAGGGGATGCACCTTAATGTCTAATGTGTAATATAGTGTGGTGTGTTTGTGCCATTTATTACAGTCAGGGAGTTCTAAAGCTATGAAGAGTTAAAGAGCTGCCCGACTTTATTCTTTATATAATTAACAGCAGAGGTAGAATGTTTTTTTTTGTAAATTATATTTTATTTTTCATCAAAGAAAAAATAAAGCATTAACATGTTTGATACAGTCATTAAATATGGATGTTAACCAGCAATATGAGGTCTCAGTTACATATTAATATCCAATACTTATGCTCATAATCCATGTTATACATGTTAGTCTGTATATATAACAGTTGGCATTAAAACATTTATATAGAATCAAACATTAAGTGAAAGAAGGAAAAAAGAGAAAAGAGAAAAAAAAGAGAAAAAAGAGAAACCAACTAAAGAGAGAGCGGGTTGGGACCAGCAGGAGAGCGGGTCCTAGTTTGGTGGATGTAATTTTTATTACTAAACCCAGCGCACATCAAAAAATCATTGGAACTTCTCCCATTGACTTATATGTAACCATGACAGGTCTGAAATGACGATTTTCCGATTCGGACTTTTCCATCCTCGGGGCTTAATAAATTCTGAAAAATTTGTGATTTTTTAAAAGTCCAATTTTATAAAAAAAAATTTTTTTTCGTGATTTTTGCATTCAGAGTTTAGTAAATAACCCCCCAAATGTCAAGGTCACAACAGCAACAAATCATATGTGAAGACTTAGGGGCCCATTTACTTAGCTCGAGTGAAGGAATAGAGGAAAAAAACGTCGAATTTCAAATGTTTTTTTTGGCTACTTCGACCATTGAATGGGCTACTTCGACCTTTGACTTTGAATCGAACGATTTGAACTAAAAATCATTTGACTATTTGATCATTCAATAGTCGAAGTACTGTCTCTTTAAGCAAAAACTTCGACCCCCTAGTTCGCCACCTAAAAGCTACCGAAGTCAATGTTAGCCTATGGGGAAGATCCCCATAGGCTTTGGTAGCTTTTTTAGGTCGAAGAAAATTCGTTTGATCGATGGATTAAAATCCTTCGAATCGAACGATTCGAAGGATTTAATCGTTCGATCAAACGATTTTTCGTTTGATCGTTCGATCGAACTATTTGCGCTAAATCCTTAGACTTCGATATTCGAAGTTGAAGGATTTAACTTCGATGGTCGAATATCGAGGGTTAATTAACCCTCAATATTCGACCCTATGTAAATCTGCCCCTAAATATGTCTCATAAAAAGTAAACATATACCCAGTGGCCCTGTTTTTATTTGTTATATGTTCTGGGACATTTGTTTACATTCTTTTGGTTGAAGTTGATTATTTTCATTTCAAGCTCTGCTGCCACCGTAGCCAGAAGGAAGCTGTGCATGCTGCTTACAAATGATTCATTATCTAAAACACAAAGACATTGCTTTCAAGATAAAATGAATGTTAATGCAGGTACTGCATGGGAACACGCACACAAAAGAGGTTGAGGTTGCACTAACCCTAACTGTAGATGGAAAAGAAAAAAACTCTCCTGGTAGAGTTATTACAGCTATAGGGTCCAAGCAGGTATGAATGCGGGTCTGGGTTGCAGATTGCAGGTTGTGGGTACGGGTTGGGTACGAGTTCCAAAAAATGGACCTGCGCAGGACTCTACCCTGTGGAATGGCCATCAAATAGAATTATTAAATGAAGGTACAGACTTATCTGCTCAAAAGAAAATTGTTCCTAAATATATTTCGGGTGAAGTCCATGTCAACATGAGACGGGGCAAAAGGTATCCATTCCCCATGACCAGTGCTCTCACTTTACTTAAAGAGATACTGACACTGAAAAACTACTCTTCAAAATATTAATGTACATTAAAAGTTTCCTATACTGTAGGTCTTGTTGATCGTTCTTCACAAATAGGTCTGCTTTTATAAGTTATTGGTACTTCCTAAACCTGATCGTTTTGCCAAACTGACTGTCCTTTTGCAACATGTTAGTTTCTAATGCCAACAATCTACTGCTCAAATATGGCAGCCCCCTCATAGAGGAAGATTAGGGTTCACATTGGTAACGTAAAAGTATCAAGCAAATATTTTATGGCAAAATGATAAATAGCATGCAAAGACAATGTTATGATAGATGTAAAGTGTGGTGTCAGTATTTCTTTAAAATATGAATCTACATTGAATTTGCATTCTTAATGATATTTTTATTTCATATCCGCCAGATATATTAGTTTTTGATGAGACATTGTTTTATGTTAGAAAATAAATGAAGAAAAATAAAACATGAAATATGCTGCTTGCAAAAGTATTCAGCTTTAAAGGCACCCTTAGCAACAGCCTTTAGGTTAAGCAAAAACACGATTTGAACACATTTAACTTTGACACATTTTCATGGCTGATTTTCTCCAGGTTAATCACATGTTATTAGTTCACTTCAAATAGTGACACAGATCTTTAGATGCATTCAGATTAGGGTTGCAACTATGTCCGTATTATATACCAGCCAGTACTCTAGCAGGGGCGGCGGTACAGTGACTGGAGCAGGGACTGGCACAATCATGTGTTGGCATAAATAGATAGTTGGGGGAAATAGCTGTGCAGGGTGGAGGGGGCAGGACAGGGAATAACAAGTTTACCAGCAAGTAATTGCCAGTAATTTTGTAAAATTAGCTGGCGATATATCGGCTAAGCCAGTGACGTACCGTCAAGGCGGCGTTGACCCTAAGTAAGATCAGGGTGAGCCACTGCAGCATATTTACATTTTTGAAACATTTCATTTTAACTTGGCCTTGTGGTTGAAATCATTGCTGAAAGATGAGCTTTATTCTATGAATCAGGTTTTATCAGGCTTAAAAAAAGGTTAGGTACATGTAAAAGTTATTTTACATATATTTTGGACCGTCCATCCTTCCTGATAGATGAAACAGATCTGATGCTTTTAATACTTTAAGAATTTAGCAAAGAAATTCAGCAGGGTGTTTTCCGAGTGGAGTGAACACTGTATGTAAAAGGAAAAAGTTGTTTTTTTTCTTTAAAGAAATTATTTGGAAGACAGCCTTCCGGTAATTGAGTGATTTTCTCTCTGTTTTGCATATCTGTTATACATATTTATAATGATTTTCCAACGCAATCAAGGAGACCGAAAGGGTTTCCTTTTTAGCTGCTGACTCTCCAGTCCAGAATCAAGAGTCAGAGTCAGATCATGATCAGTTACTGGATTATGTATGGGACCAACTGATGGCCTGCCCAACCAATATCTGAATATGGATTGTTCAGATATAGGGCATTATGATTGGTTCCACCACTTTGGTGGCCAAATCGAGCAGAAATGTTATGGTGTATGGTTAACAAAATGTAAATATAATGAACTAATATTTATAGAGTGGACAGACAACCAGGCACATCTGACAGATAATGGAGAAGGTAATCATGGAAACCGGAGAAAACTGGTCTATCTACTCCCCTGACCAAACTAATTAACAGCAGGCAAGTGTTTCTGTTCAGATACATTAGAAAAATCCAACAATAAAGTTTCTTAATGGAGCACCCAACCAATGTTTCAGTCATTCTTCATGGATGTAATTTAATATGCTTTACTTCAATAGTAAAAAAAACCCTCTGTATTAAATGGTTTTCAGGCAATTGCTGGATGACCAGGTATTTTGAAGGATACTGAATTGCTCCCTAAGTTTTGTTTTCATTTTTAAGGTGTTTTTTGGTTTACCAAATCCTCCCATGAAAGTAAACTCCAGGTTTTTCTGATTATAAAACAAATTTAGCCCTAGAGCCTTTAATTACATATATTTTTATCTGGAGAATGTACCAGAATTTATCAGGTAACCTTGGCTTTAGTAATTATTCAAGCGTAGAAGACGGCACTTGGATCAGTGCCATAGTCAAGAAAACATGTAAAACAGAAATGCTTTGTTACTTCTGTGTAAATATAAATGTATGTTTTGGAGCAACAACAAGTGGAAATGTATTTCTTTAATGCTTTGATGTATTCAATTGTAGGTACATACTGATGACAATTACTTGACCAATACTAAACCCTTTTAGAAATACATTGCAAATATTTCTTTACAACAAAATCAGCTAGACAATGGTTTGGGAAAAGAATGTTGTTCAATTCTATACCTTGAACTTTTCTGGCGCATGAAGCTCTTACTCCTTCCACTGAAATGTGTAGGAGACCCCTTGAGCTAAACGAGTGAAGGAATCATGCTTGCCAACCAAATGTACCTTACATTTTAATTATTCTTTCTGATGCATTTGTTAAACTCCTTTGACTCATCATCATTTAATGAAAAAACAGTGTATATATCCAGCACAAGAGAAGATATAATAACACCTAGCATAATGGAAAGCATTGAGGAGTTTCTGGAAACCAGTTTCAGTGTCACACCTAAGATGTTGACTGGGAGAGTTGCAAACATTTATGAATGCTTGCCTTTAAAAAAGCCACACCAAATTCTATCTTTTTATAGAGATGAATATTTTATATGCACAAATCTCCCAGTAACATTGCTCCTAGGATATACTGACCAGCCTGTGAACACGGGCCATAGTACAAATATGGCCACTTGTACTGACGTCAGCACACAGTAGTCACACGCACAGTAGAAAATTGATCCAGTGACACAGATTTCATCACACTGTAGCCGAAAATATACTGTTTTCATGTGGTGCAATAATCTTGTTACCATCACCTCCAGTTTTTCCAAAACCTAATGGCTTAGAGGCATAGATTTGACCAGGGAGATACAAATTGAAATTTGAAAAAATGGCAGTTTACTCTACTAATGAATTTTAAGATTTACTCTACCCACATTTTCAGGTGGTGCGTGAGATAAACATGATCGATTGAGACTAGTATAGACAAAATTATCTCTTAGTCCGCACACGGTAATTTGACTTCAATTTTTTAGCCTTCATTAAATTAATTTGAGATCTCCCAGTTCATCAATTGCCCAAAAAGTTCAAAATGAAGTTGTAAAATGCAAAAATGTAGACTGTAAGCCCTACGGGGTAGGGTCCTCTAGCCTTTTGTTTCCTTGACACTGAGCACTTAATCTGTATTGTAATTATATTTTATATTTATGTGAATTGTACCGTATATACTCGAGTATAAGCCGTCCCGAGTATAAGCCGAGGTACCTAATTTTACCTCCAAAAACTGGGAAAGCTTATTGACTCGAGTATAAGCCAAGGGTGAGAAATGCAGCAGCTTCTGGTAAGTTTCAATCAAAAAATTTAGGGTTTCTGCTCCAATTGGAGGTGCCGGCGTCTCGTTTTTGGATGCCGGCGACCATTCTTGGACGCCGGCGAATATTCTTGGAGACTATTCTTGGACGCCGGCGACTATTCTTGGATACCAGCGACTATTCTTAGGCGCCGGCGACCATTTTTGCACTTGACCCGAGTATAAGCCGAGGTAGAGTTTTTCAGCATATTTTGGGGGCTGAAAAACTCGGCTTATACTCGAGTATATACGGTATTTCTAATAAAGCACTTATTGTTACTTTTTATTTCAATGACCCCTTGTTTGTTACTACTAATTTATTGTTTTGCTGTACAAGTGCTTTGCCCTCAAGGAGCGCTATACAAATATAAATATATATACATACAAAACTCAAATAATTAAATCACATGCTATATTGCACATCAAATATCTCTATTAAAGTGCAGAGTGCACATGTTTTGTTTTTTAAAAAATGTATTGATCAAATTCATATGGAAGTTCATTATCAAATTCTGAATTGTACAAAATCACAGCAAATTTCATTCAAATATTAGATTTTTGCATTTTACATTAATTCATTTTGAACTTTTTGGGTAATTAATGAACTGGGTGATCTCAAATTAATTTAATAAAGGCTATAAAATTGAAGTCAAATTACCGTGTGCAGACTAAGAGATGCTTTTGTCTTTAGTCTCAAATAGATTCGACCAGGCTCAGGTCCAGTGACAATGACACCAATGCACGTTAGCTCAATGACAAAATAAATGTAAAAAAGTAATAAAACTACAATTCTCAGCACAGGAATTTGAGTATTGACGTATGTGGAGCACACATTCCTTAGGCAGATGTGTGGTGATGCCACACCATCAATTTTTAATATTAATAATTTTAAGGTTGGTCAAATCTCTGCTAATCCAGTATGCAGTTAAATATGTCACAAAAAGTGGTGTGAAGTTTCCAGTATTAACGTTTGGACAATTTGCTATTATGTAAGTACGGAGCCGTAGCATAATTTACTTTATTCTCTACTCAAAACAAATAACAAACATAACATAATCTCAAATTCTGTGAGAACATAAATGTCTTCAATTCCAAATTGCTACTTGGCAAGTGCTGCTGTTTTTTAAAAAAATGTTTAAGATTGGAGAGACAATATTC
This sequence comes from Xenopus laevis, assembly GCF_017654675.1. Classification (NCBI taxonomy): domain Eukaryota; kingdom Metazoa; phylum Chordata; class Amphibia; order Anura; family Pipidae; genus Xenopus; species Xenopus laevis. The sequence goes on along the minus strand of NC_054376.1, from coordinate 90,167,109 downwards.
AGTTTGGAGTTAATTTGGTTATTTGTGTTACAATCAAATATAATTGCATTGATAAACAATCGTGAAATTCTGTATGAAGCCACTGTTCTTCTATACAAGCTTTCTGATTCAAGGTATTTTTTCAAAGCAGTAGTCCATGCACAACACAAGTGATGCAGGAAAACGTTGAGTGGGAAACACAGAAGAACACTATGGAGGCGAGAGTCCTTAACAAACAAAATTTAAGGAAAATAAATATGGGAAGAGTTCTTTAAAAACCTGGGTGGTCTGCCGCAGAAAACATACCTGAGGAGCGTCAGCATGAACACTGCACAGTGAAATATGTGGGCACAAATAAGAGGAAATAGTGGATTAGCAGGGCGGTTCAGAGGTGGTTGTAATCTCTAATGAACATTGTTTAAAATGAAAGGTGGTTTTCATTCAGTTATTTATTGATAAGTTTTAATGAATCGCAACTGGGGACTTTACAATCCAACTTCCAATAAACTGCATCTTCCTGTGGTCCAACATGGCTGCAAAAATTGCTTGCTACTTCTGATATCTGGAATGCATTAAAGATCTGTTTAGCTACTTTCATTGTTTCAAGTGCTGGAAAAGATCTGTGATATATCAGGAAATAGTCTATTTGTGAGCAAAACTTTGTAAGCATGGGAGATTAACTCTAAAGAATACAAGAATGGAGTCGGTTTTACATACCAGCAGTTTTCTTTGCACTTTAAGTAAATAACATACAGCTCTAGTGCCATCTAGTGGAAATATTTGATATTCTTTAATATGTTTTTTCCATTACACTTTTCACCTGATCGTATTTGGACATAAAACATTGCTCTGTAGTTAATTCTGGTAACTATCCAGCATTGATTATAGATTAATCAGTTTTTTTGCTGAATACTGTAACAGTTCTATATACAAAATGGGAATACATTATGGAGGCATAGAAATTTTAAAGCATTCAAAGGATGCTAGCATATAAATAAAAGTACTATAATTAACCCCTTTGATATTCAAAATCTTGAGATGCTTGGAGTCATGATTAAAACACCCATAGGGCTGTGTGTTAGGGAGGTCTTGTAGGATTATGAAGAATCATATGCTTTAAATAGCACGGACAAGAGCTGAGTGAGAATAAAAATAAAAATAATCAGTATTAGAATTAAAAGGAACCCATTTATTGCAGCAAACGTGAAGGTAGTGGCTTCTTCTAATATATGTACAACAATTAACATTAATCTGCTATAGTCATTTTCAGCTAATACATTTTGTTGAACACATGTTGAATATTTTGTTTAATTTTAACGGGACAAGAACTAACCCCGACCAATATGAATCTCATTTTTATCTATATTTTTCATTCTCTATCAAGAATGATCCAGATAATCATGGCTTGTGCTTATTTAAAGTCTCTTTGCAATCAGCAGTTAAAAGTCAGCAAAGCACAGGATTATGCTAAATATCTAAAGCTAGCTATAGCAATGTTCTTTCATTATAACTGTTAACATCATTAGTTTTAATTTAAGATTATTCTTTGTTTTTGTATAACACCACCACCGCTTCTTGCCATGGATAACTTTCTATGATATTCAAAAAAGTAGTAGCTTTACTGTGGCATAAGGCTAGGGGGTCTCATAATTTTCTGTTACCTTGGAGTGCTATTCAGCCACTGTTACTTTAAAAGATTAAGTCCAGTGTTATATTTACCGCACCCTCACCTTCTCCACTTTCCTGCACTGGTGGTGCTGGTTCACCGCAGGCCCGGCAAGGCCCCTCAACAAATTGCAGTATAATCACGGCTCCGCACACACTTCATAATCAGCAGGTTATTTATTGTTATTTTCACCACCATCAACGTTTCGGGGGGTTTTCACCACCCTTCATCAGGATAAAACACCCAAGTAACACAAACCCTTATAAGTGCAATGCTCCTCCTTCTATTCCCATGATGCAACTTCTGGTTAACCCTTTATATGGGTTAAAACTTTATACATTTCTATTAGTGATATTTACTCTTTTCCATCCTTATTCTCATATATCATCAGTGTTATACAATAATTTAAATCACACACATAAATGTTAAGTTATATAAATAGTATAAAACGTTTATAAAAAATATGAAAGTGCATTAGTGCCCATTACTCACTATCGGTGACCACATTAATTTTCTCTAACCACCACCCATTTTGATAGTCCTCACATGGATATTTCTCATCTAAAACAAAAAATGGAAAAGACACAAAAATCTTAAACTTTTATAATTAAAAGCATATTAAAAGCATTGTGCGTTATCTTATAAAAAGCATGTCAAGCTGAAATTCTCATTTAGACCTCCCGGAGTTAATGTCTTAAGTTGCCAAATCCAGAAGGCCTCTCGCCTCAATAAAAAATTTTTTACATCATTTTCTACATCTTTCCTCACTACCTCCAGTACCTGCCATCTCAATTGAGCAACATTGTGTCTCATCTCGAAGAAATGTTTCGCCAATACTGTTTCTTTATTGTATTTCTCCTTTCCTTTCTTCCTATCAGTGTCAGTATTCCCTTCCTTTTCTTCTGGTTTGAAATTCCTTATTACACTCTTATGTTCGTTCAATCTCGTTCTCACCGCCCTGGAGGTCTGACCAACATAACATAACCCACAAGGGCATTTTAACAGGTATATAACACGCTCCGAGATGCAGGTTGCGAAATGCTTTAATTTTATATCATGCCCTTGGCTCGGATGCTTGCAAATTTCTCCTTTGATGATCCCATTACAGTGGCCACAATTATAACATGGGAAAGTTCCCACCCTGTTATATACTGGTTTTTGCATTGGTTTCCTTCTAAAATCCGTTTTTACTAGTCCATCTGCTATAGTCTTTCCTCTCCTATAGCTAAACAGTGGTTTCTCTGTGAACAATTTACCATAGATTTTATCTTTTTGTAAAATTGGCCAATGTTGTGTTATTACTTTCCTAAGTAGGGTTGAATGGGGCCCATATGTCGTTACACATACCACATTTTGCTTCTTAGGGGTTTTATCCTTATCCCTTACTTTCAAAAGGTTGTCCCTATCCATATCTAGGACATCCTTTTTAACCCCTTGCAGATCGTGTTTATTATATCCCCGTTCATGAAATTTTCTCACCAGATCATCAGCTTGCTGTTCATATAGTTCATCTGAGGATGTAATACGTCGAGCCCTGATGAATTGGCTCTTGGGTAGTCCCCCAGTGACCCCCCTTGGGTGAAAACTGTTTTTATGCAATAAGTTATTCTTATCTGTGGGTTTTTTAAATAAATCAGTATGGAAGCCCCCATCAATCAATGTCACTTGTACATCCAAATAATTTACTATCAACGGACCCTCACACATAGTGAATTTTATGGTAGTGTGGATGGTATTCAGGTATGCGTGGAACTCGGACAGTAAAGCTGGTGGACCTGTCCATACCATGAAAATATCGTCCACATACCTTTTCCATACTGCTATGTGGTGCTTGTAGACCGGATGACTCAGTACAAATAAATGCTCAAAGTTATGCATGAAAATATTTGCATAGGCCGGAGCCATATTAGCTCCCATACTGGTGCCCTGTACTTGTAGATAAAAATCTGAGTCAAACCGGAAGTAATTTCGCTTCAAAATAAAATCCAAGCACTCACAAAGAAAATTCACTTCATGTGATGGTACTTTATCCCTCAGAAGGTACTCCCTACAGCATTCTATTCCCTCATCGTGTATTATTGAGGTGTACAAATCCTTCACATCAATTGTACAAACAATAGGTGATGGTGGCAGTAACGGCGTTTCTCTAAGGGAGTTGAGAAATTGTGTGGTATCTTTCAAGCAAGTGTCCAATTTAGGTATAATCTCCTGCAAAAAGGTGTCTACATATATTGCCAATGGTTGTAAGAGTGAGTCTACCCCCGACACTATGGGTCTACCCGGTGGGTTGACTAAAGTCTTGTGTACCTTGGGAAGGAGATAAAAGATCGGTACCCTAGGGTTTTCTTTCAGTAGCAAGGCTTCTATTTCTGGGGTAATAATCCCTGTCACACATGCATCATTTAAGAATATCTGTATATCCGTTCTCAACCTTGCAGTGGGATCATTACTTAGTTTAAGGTAGTGGTCCGAGTTTGAGAGCTGTCGTTCCACCTCCCCTAAATAATCCTTAGTATTAAGGGCACTAATGCACTTTCATATTTTTTATAAACGTTTTATACTATTTATATAACTTAACATTTATGTGTGTGATTTAAATTATTGTATAACACTGATGATATATGAGAATAAGGATGGAAAAGAGTAAATATCACTAATAGAAATGTATAAAGTTTTAACCCATATAAAGGGTTAACCAGAAGTTGCATCATGGGAATAGAAGGAGGAGCATTGCACTTATAAGGGTTTGTGTTACTTGGGTGTTTTATCCTGATGAAGGGTGGTGAAAACCCCCCGAAACGTTGATGTGTGGTGAAAATAACAATAAATAACCTGCTGATTATGAAGTGTGTGCGGAGCCGTGATTATACTTTAAAAGATTAAGTCATGGGAAGGATTCCAGCTGGTAGTGGGGACTAGTCTGGTGATTATGTAATATATGTATATTTATAGCTGGAGTAAAGCCCAAGCTACAATGTCCTGTTCAAGCTGGCTAGTGCCTTGTGAGTACAGCAGACCCTGTATCAATGGCTTTGCACACAATACATTCAACTGTACTGCAGACACATTTACTGGCTGAAATCCAAGAGATCAGTTAGCTGTATCTGAAAGAAATACATGATCTGTGGGAAGATGTTTAATGCTTTCCCCCTAAAGAACAGAGAGCCATCAACAGTTGCTAAGGCTTGGATGAATAAAACAGTGTTGGCCCTGTTTAGCACTTAACCATACTGACAGGTTCTCCGTGGTGGAAACAAAGTCTTTTCCCAAAATGCTATAAACATTTTAAGACACCAGATGGAGTTTTGAGGCTCAATTTGGTGTGTGCACTTTAAAAACCTGGTGAAAAACTTTCTGAAGAGACGTTAGATACCGGGAACTACTACATAAAAGAACATGCTGCACCATTAACAGATATCTCAGTTCACATGCTGAAGTAACTTCATTGCAGCCTATTTAGAGGATTTTCACACACAACATTTTTAATTCTTTAGCTAATCTATGGGCATGCACATAATATCTAGTGGTGATGTCTGGAAGCCAACACGGAGTGAAAGGGATTGCAAGGGGCTAATGTCTTTTCCTGCCTGAACACTTGATTGCACAAGTATGCTTCTTATCAAATACACACAAGTTGTAGACTGTGTAAACCTACTATAGCCACTCAGGTGTTCAAACATTACCAAATATAGGGTAATCACATTGTGTATGACATCACAATGGAATCTCTTTGTTTACTATGCTATATAAGTTGTAGTACTACCCATAATAAATTGGAACTTGCTTTGTAACACACGAGCCTACTGTGCGTTCTTTGCAAGACCCCTGCACAGTGTATCTGGAGGGTGTAATCAGATGGTTTCTGCCGTGCCAAGACGAACCGGTTCGCACAGGGATAGCACAAAGATAGCACAGTGAAAGCCTGGGATTTCTCCTGTTCCTTTCACGGAGCAGCTTCATTGTCCAATACATTTTCACCTTAGCTCCGAGCTGAATCTGACGCATAGATATACACACATCTTTTATTTGTTTGCGTCTTCTGTATATTCCAGTGCTTACAGCTCCTGTACCTTCTTTGTTCTGCATAATTGTTCAAACACAGCACAAGTGGTCATACAGACATATTACATGCTAAGGATGCTGGGAGTTGTGGCACACAAGAACAAACAGAAGATTACAGTGCTGAAGTGTAGACAGTTTGAGATCAATTTTGTCTCTGTACCTTATTTACTTATCATACCATATCTGCTATTGCACAGGTTATGCATGAGGAATTCAGATATATTGCATACAAAGAGAAATAGTTTAAGCATCAAAGCTTTAAAACATTATAACTGTCTCTATGCATGACCTAGTGGCTTTATTCTACTATATATATATATATATATATATATATATATATATATATATATATATATATATATATATATATATATATATAGATATATATATATATACATATAATACACAAAAGCCATGAATATCCTGTAAATTATATCCTTATAAACGGTGAGTAGTGATGTCATCAGTTATAAACGGTGAGTAGTGATGTAATTTCTGTCACATGGCTCACTACAATTTGTGTATTATAATAAATAAAGTACCCCCAGTTGTAAAATATGAGGATATTAGAAGTTACCTCGGAGTTCCATGACCTGTATAAAAACACATTCGGCCTTCGGCCTCGTGTTTTTATATGGTCATGAAACTCCTCGGTAACTAATAATATCCTTATATTTTACAAGAGGGGGTACTTTATTCACTATATATATATATATATATATATATATATATATATATATATATATATATATATATATATCCACACACATGGTACATTATGAAGGTCTCTTACATATTAAATAACACCTTATACTTGATCCAAACTAAGATATAAATAATCCTTATTGGAAATAGAACCAGCCTATTGGGTTTATTTAATGTTTCCATGATTTGCTAGTAGATCCAAATTACAGAAAGATCCATTATCTGGAAAGCCCCTGGTCCCAAACATTCTGGATAACAGGTCCCATACCTGTTTTAAGAACAACTATATCAGTATTGTATAGAACATAAAGCGCAGTAGCGCTACATAAATAAAGACATGCATTAATACATAGATATACCATACATACATTAGGCACTAGAGTGGCATACAACAATACATCTACCTGAAAATCATATTGTCAATTTGAATAGCAAAAAGGTCACCTCAAAGGAAACTATACCCCCCTCCCCAACAATGTAGGTCTCTATAAAAAGATATGGCAGAAAACAGCTCATATGCAGAACCCTGCTACATGTAAATAAACAATTTTCATAATAATATACTTTTTAGTAGTATGTGCCATTGGGTAATCATAAATAGAAAATTGCCAAAAAAATAAGGGCCGCCCCCTGGGATCATAGGATTCACTGTGCACACAAACAAACCATACATGTTAGGTTACATGATCCAATTAACAGACATTTTTGTATTTTGTTTTTTTTTAATTTTACATTTTTGTATTTTGCTTCCACACTTCTTCCTGTTACAGTTAAAAGAAGAGTTCAGTATAAAAATAAAAACTGGGTAAATAGACAGGCTGTGCAAAATAAAAAATGTTTCTAATATATTTAGTTAGCCAAAAATATAATGTATAAAAGGCTGGAGTGACTGGATGTCTAACCGAACAGAACAGAACTCTACTTCATGCTTTTCAACTCTCTAACTCTGAGTTTGCAATGAGTTTGCAATTGATCCTCAGCATGCAGGTCAGATTCAAAAGCAACAGTTATGACCCATGTGGCCCCCCTCAAGTCTCTGATTGGTTACTGCCTGGTAACCAATCAGTGGAAACGAAGCAAGTTGCAAGTAATGTTCTGGCTATTATGTTAGACATCCAGTCTCTCCAGCCTTTTTACATTACATTTTTGCCTAACTAACTATATTAGAAACATTTTTTATTTTGCACAGCCTATTTATCCAGTTTTTATTTTTACACAAAATCATTTTTTACACGAAATAATTCCATTAAAGCTGTAGTACTTCTGGTCAGGTGATCTCTGAGGCAGCTCACAGACCAACACAAAATGGTGATGAGAGATAAGAGATGTAAAAGGGCAATATTTACTTAAATATATATATACAGGTATGGGACCTGTTATTCAGAATTCTTGGAACCTGGTGCTTTCTGGATAATGGATCTTTCTGTAATTTGGATATTAATACTTTAAGTCTACTAGAAAATAATTTGAACATTAAATAAGCCCAATAGGCTTGGTTTGTTTCCAATAAGGATTAATTATATCTTAATTGGGATCATGTACAAGCTACTGTTTATTATTACAGAGAAAAAGGAAATCATTTTTAAAAAGGTGGATTATTTGGATAAAATGGAGTCTATGTGAGACAGCCTTTCCGTAATTCGGAGCTTTCTGAATAAGGGGTTTCAGAATAACGTAATCCCATACCTGTACCAGTTGTTAAGATTCTTGAATATATGCCACTTCATTTGATATAAATTATCTGTTGCTTAAGTATTCATTTTGGGGTATAGTTTTCCTTTAAAACTTTTTCACATTGTTTAATCCAGTAAAAAAAAATTTTTTTGGTTACTTTTTCATGTCAAATTGTTCAGATCAGAACTTGTGTATTGCCATTACAGTCAATAGCAAATCATTTTATATAATTTAATTACACATAAAATAAAATATATATATAATATAGGTATAGGATTCAACACTGATCTCCAAATACACTCTGACCTTCGCCTCGTTTCTCCTCTTATCACTTCTTCCCATTCTCGTCTCCAAGTCTCTCAGGCCTCTGCTTTTTTCTGGAATTTTCTGGCTCAAGCTGTCAAGCTTCTTTCCTAACTTTCAAATGCTCCTTAAAGACCCCCCTGTTTAAAGAAGCTTATCCAATGTACCTTAATTAATCAGTCATAACTGTATCATAAATTACAAAATTGTTTCTAAAATCCTAATGTCTCAATTGTACCCTAATCTTTAGTTTGTAAACTCTCGCATGTAGGGCCCTCTAATCCTATTGTACTCTGTAAACCCTTGTTTGTTATCCACCATTTATTTCCTGTTTGTTATAAACTAAAGTAAATCACTGCGTAACCTGTCAGCGCTATATAAATTAGATCACCATCTCTTGAAGGAGAATTCAACCTGCAGGCAAAAAAATCCATACCCCCACCCCACGTAGACCCTCCCTTCCTCCTCCCTCCAGACTAACTACCCCCCCCCCCGGGGAAATGCCCCATATTTCATACTTACCCCTCATCGCAGATTCTTCCAGTGAAGTTCCACACGTCCATCTTCTGCGTCCTCTGTAAGCTGACTGCGAGATCGGTATTTCGCAGTTGGAGCAGTTTGCCGATTTGCGACAACTGCGAATGTGCGGAATTACATGAAAATTGCCAATCTCGCAGTCAGTTTACAGAGGACGCGGAAGATGGATGCGTGGAACTTTGCTGGAAGAATCTGCGACAGGCGTAAGTATGGAGTATAGGGTATTTCCCCAGGGGGGTTGTTAGCCTGGGGGAGCAGGGAGGGGGGTCTACCTGGGGTGGGGGGTACGGGGTTTTTTGCCCAGAGGTTGAATTCTACTTTAAGTCTGCTAAAAATAATTTAAACATTAAATACATCTAAAAGGATTGTTTTGCTACCAATATGGATTCATGCAGCTTAGTTACCATCATGGACAAGCTACTGTTTTATTTTTATTATAGTTATTATTATTAATTTTATTATTACAGAAGAAATCATTTTTTAAAAAACAAGAATTTTTTGCTTATAATGGAGTCTAATAGTATAATATGATTCTATGGGAGATGTCCTTTCTGGAAAACAATTTCCTGGATAAGGGATCCCATATATACAGTCCAATGTTAAATTAATATACCCAAGATTTTATTTTATTTATTGCACACACATATTGTTTTTGCTGTTACACTAGAGCAGTCAATAAAGTTTGATAAGTGATTGGAAGTTGCACTTTAAAAAACAGAAGTAGGGCTAAAGAATTTCCTTATATATTTTCAGCTCTGCAAATAGCACAAGGTGCTGCCCCCCCCTTCAAATTTGGCACCCTGAGAAAATGTAATTACGTAGCCAAGAGCTGCAGTCTTTTTGTACTAAAAAGTCTTTCTATGGCATTTCATCAAATACAGTAGCAAGCAGCCGTGTGCCTACCAAGTGCAGCCATGTGGCATATGTGAAAGCCTGCAGGACAGACTACTCTAGTGCAACAGGAATAAATCCAGTGAAGTCAATCTGCAGGGCAGCCAAAGAACAAAGGTGCATTCTACCAGCTATAATGTGGGTGCCCCAGCGTTGTGGCCTCCAAAGAACTCTTACTGGGTAATTTATGATTTTTGTAATACCATTCTATCAACTGCAAAATGTGCTCCCTCTTGTGGACAAATCTCTGTAGCAATACTAAAGAAAAGGCTCACTAAAACACACATGAAGATGTAGACAGTGCACAGAAATGTATTGCCATACGGCAGTTGGAAGGGTACGCTGGCTGGTCAGCAAGAAAAATCTAAGCCTGTAATGACAGAATTCCATGGAAATTGCTCCGAATTACATTTGTAGTTTTGAAGATGCACATGGTCATGTGTGCTGTGATTTAGCATCTTTTTATATTATTTAAAGGCTTTAGTTACTCTGGACATTTTTTCTCACATCGCCACTGCTGCTTTCCTTTAATTTGAATTAGGGATGCACCAAATCCACTATTTTGGATTCGGCCGAACCCCCGAATCCTTCGTGAAAGATTCGGCCGAATACCGAACCGAATCCGAACCCTAATTTGCATATGCAAATTATGGGTGGGAAGCGGAAAACATTTTTTACTTCCTTGTTTTCTGACAAAAAGTCACATGATTTCCCTTCCCACCCCTGATTTGCATATGCAAATTAGGATTCGAATCCTGCTGAAAAATGGCGAATCCTGGCCGAATCCCGAACCGAATCCTGGATTCGGTGCATCCCTAATTTAAACAGGAACCTCTGGATACCGCAATAGTTTTAGCTAGGACTGCATTGGATCCACAATTTTTCATGAAAGATTCAGCCAAATACTAACCCTAATTTGCATAGTGTGCAGAAACAAATTTGTGATTTCCTTGTTTCTGTGACCAAAAGTCACATGATTTTAAGGGTTCAGACATGTTTATATAAACTATAGTAGTGTTTCTGAAGCAAACACATCAGTTTTACCACTGCAGGGCAACACTACATTATATTTTCATTCCTTTAAAAAACTTTTATTTTTTGGTGTTACTGTTCTTTTAACAGAAAGGATTTTTTATACCTGCCCTATAGATGTCTATCAGGGAGGCAGTTGAGGAGGGCCCATACACAAAAAGGTCATATGGAGCTGCAGCTCAAGTTTCCTTAACAGGACCCATAACAACAATATTGTGTTATACAAACGATTTGCCTTATTATATTGCCATCATCTGAATTTGTTTGCATCATTTAGAACTGAAAAGTGCCAATATCAGTGCAATCATGCATTTTCTATTGAAAGTGGTTGTTCATCTTACAAACATTTTTTTTTCAGTTCAGTTGTTTTCAGACCATTCACCACAAAGACTTTTTTCAATTTCTGTCCATCTTTTATTTTTTTACGGTTTTCCTAATATTGAAGTATAAAGTTGAATGTTCGTGTCTCAGTCTGGCAGCTCAGTGATCCAGGAGCAGATTCAGAACTGTGACCATTTCCGCATTAGTTGAAACATTTCTCAGCAGTATCACCAACTATTTAATGAAACTCAGGGATTCTGCTCAGCAGGGACAAATGTATCAATTTATAACAATTAGAGTGGACGACCCCCTCCCCCAGAAAGTAATTGGAAAAAGTCTTTATTTCTGGGAAACAATCTGAAACCAGCTGAACTGAAAGAAGTGTCTGAAGGTGAACAACCCCTTTAAGTGAATAGCAGACACAGTTTTGGTAGTTTATTTGCTAGGAGAGAATGCACATTGTATTCTTTAGCTCTAAGGGCTATTCCACACGGGGAGATAGCCACGCGTTTGCGGTCGCGGCGACAAAGCGCCGCGCCAGTCGCCGCGACCGGCGCAGGCGACAGTTTTGTATGGGCGCCTATGTAAAAACGCCTGTGCTAACCACACGAGGCGATGCGCTTTTCAACAGTCGCCTGAAAATGCCTCGCCAGGCTTTTTCAGGCGACTGTTGAAAAGCGCATCGCCTCGTGTGGTTAGCACAGGCGTTTTTACATAGGCGCCCATACAAAACTGTCGCCTGCACCGGTCGCGGCGACTGGCGCGGCGCTTTGTCGCCGCGACCGCAAACGCGTGGCTATCTCCCCGTGTGGACTAGCCCTAAAGGGATTAAAGGAAATGTTCACCTAATTTGGCCAAATTTCCAAAACTGAACAGCTTGTGCCATTAAAAACATTTTTCCTAACTGATACTGGTTTTCAGTGCCTGCCTGCTAAAAAACAAACAAAACTTCATTATGGTTATTTTGCATTGCTGGCACAATTCAGCCAATTGGATCAATTGCATGCAATTTAAAGAGACATGCTCAATAGCATGTTGCCCCCCTACCCCAGCTCGGTGATAATCACAGAAACTGCAGGACCAGTAAAGAGCAGCTGCACCGGTTGATATCTTAAAAAAACTTAATGAATAAAGCCAGGGTCAAATAAATTTTGTTTTATAACATTTGTTTTCTTATTGAAATTTATTTTGTATACATGAATGTCATAATATGACAGAAATGTTACGCATAGAGATAATAAAAGACATGGATTACTGTGAATTTATGTTAGTATGTACACATATTAGGTAAAAAAAAAAACATACAGCATTCCAGATTTCAAGTCTACAAGAAATTCTAGATTTGTATGTTTACGAGAGATCACATACCAGGTTTTCAGAGAGAACTGTATTGTAGGTGAGTTTGTGAGAGGTCGGGAACTTTTGTCTATCCATGAAATATGTTGGAGGCTTAATAGAAACTCAGATATCTTTATTAAACAGAACTTCTATGGTTAAATCCTGTTGATAAGCACAAATTATGGAGGGTTTAATAGAACAATTATGGAATCCATTATCTGGAAACCCATTATTCAGAAAGCTCTGAATTACAGAAATACCGTCTCCAAAAGACTCCATTATAATAAAATAATCCAAATTTTTAAAAATGATCTCTGTAATAATAAAACAGTACCTTGTACTTGATCCAAACTAAGATATAATTAATCATTATTGGAAGCAAAATCAGTTTATTGGGTTTATTTAATGTTTACATGATTTTCTAGTAGACTAAAGGTTTGAAGATCCAAATTACAGAAAGATCCATTATCCGGAAAACCCCAGTGAGCATTCTGGATAACAGGTCCCATACCTGTATTTATTTATCTGGAATAAATACAACAAAAACAATAAAACATTTTTTAAACATTTTCATTTATTAAATAATGTGTTTTAGATAGGATTTTAACCACTGCGGTCTTATTACTTAGTTATAAAGACAGACCCTTAGCTATAAACTGCGACTCCACTTTTTCCAAATAATTATTATTTTATTATTAAAATGTATGTTTAGTGCGCCAGCATATTTTTCTCTGTTTCACTAAAAATATTCTTATACACTTATTTTTTAGAGTACATTATCCCTTCAATTGTATTTCATAGAGTGTGTTCAGGACCATGGAGAGTTCTCATATTGCAGCGATGCACTTCTGCATCCCTTCTCTTGTGAATTGCATGCAGTGTTGGTGCTAGGGAATCCAGGAGAAATCAACAGGGTTTCCATTGAGGCCTACATCAATTGACACACCAAACTTGTGCTTAAATGAGTATGCTGGAAATTATAACATCCAAACACTAAAGATCTTTATTTCCTAATGCACTTACACTCGCTTAATGAACCTATACATTTTTTTGCATATTTTCCTGATATGCAAAAATTAATTGCACTGTACATTTACCCACCTCAGGTTGCCATTTTGGGTAATCAGGCCTAGGCAACAAATATAATGGCTGAATTTCTTTCCACCTTTCCACTTGAAAGTGGTTATTGCTATTGGTCCACTGACACTATTAGAAAATATGAAATAAGCCTAGATAATAAATTCTTGCCATGAACATAGTTCCGGACAGGCAATTTATGGATTCTGGCAGTTGTCAGAAGGGCTGCTGTAAGATGGCATAGGCAGTCACTATTGACTGGGCATGTGAGTGCTATTTGGACCTCTGCATACATGAAATGACAGGGCCCCTTTTAATCCCAGTCCAGACCTGCTTGTAACTTGTATTGCTTCCTAATTGGCTCTAGAGAGCAGCTCCATTTATTGGCTAAACCTTTAGCCATGTGACCAGCCAAAGAAGGTCTCATTACAGCTGCATTAGCTGACCCAGCTTGCAAATTGCAAATAGTTATAAAATACACACTTTAAAAAAAACAAAAAAAAAAAAAAACATTTTCCATTATGAGCCACTAAGTATATTAAATGGGCCCATATAAAAGAGTCAACTGTCCAGCATTGCTAAAGACATTGAAGCAACACAACAGAACTTTACAAACCACTTATCTTTATTTTCATCCAATGTATTGCCTCCACCGCCTGAGGAAGCTTGATGCTGCTGCCGTACCCTCCCCCGCACACTCACCTTTATGCACTGGAGGGGGTCGAAGAGGGGGGTTGACAACTAGTGAGGCTAGCGTTTGAAAACTGGAAATTCAGCTCTTAAAGTTACAGGAGCAGGATTTTGCTTCCCCTAGTAACTAGTGGGGTGATGCCGCTGAGGGGAGTTTCTCAAGTCGCCTGATGGCACAGCGCCCATGTGCATTTCACTCAGTAAATCCTATCTCTATACAGTAATCTTTTTCAAACATACTGGGCAGTACACAATATAACCAACTCAAGCATGGGATGCATTGCTAGACAATGTAGCAGCAATATCTACTCAAAATAAATGCACACAACACTTATATCGAGCAGCCAAGACCTATAACCAACACTGCTCTAGAGCCAAATATGCTAGGATTGGTTTGCCACCAATATGGTTGCACGCAGCTAAGTTAGCCACCAGTAAAATGAACTGTTGCAGAAATTTCTGGATAATAAGTTTGTAGATAAGGGATACTTTACCTGTAGCATAAAACACATTTTACCTGTGGTTTACCTGTGGCAAAGTTTAAGGGGACCAGTGGCCTAGCTATAGATGATGCAGCACAAGGCTTAAGGGGGCCAGTGGCCAAGCAATAGAGAATACAGAGCAAAGTATAATGGATCAGTTAACTAGCTAAAGGGGATGCAGAGCAAAGTTTAAAGGGGAAGGAAACCTAGTCGGCGCAAACCCAACACCCTCCCTCCTCCCCCCTGGCCTACCCGTCCCGCTGGGCAAATGCCCCTAACTTGTTAATTACCCTTCTGCGCAGGTCCAGTCCAGGGAGTTCACAGATGACATCTTCTTCCACGCGATCTTCTTCCTGCTGTGAACGGCGTTTTGGCGCATGCGCAGTAGGATCATTTCGCCGGTACGGATCTACTGCGCATGTGCCAAAAGTCATGCACATGCGCAGTAGATCGTACCAGAAATGATCCTACTGCGCATGCGCCGTTCAAAGCAGGAAGAAGATCGCGTGGAAGAAGATGACGTCTGTGAACTCCCTGGACTGGACCTGCGCAGAAGGGTAAGTAACAAGTTAGGGGCATTTGCCATGAGTAATTGTGGTAGTTATATATGGAATTGTCACTGTGCAATCCTCCTATGAGTTCTGGGTGTATAATACATGAAATTGTCACAGTGTCTGGGGTATGTGCAATTCTGCTTTAAGGTATCAAGAGTATTTATACATGGCATTGCCACTGTGCCATGCTGCTATGGGTTCAGGGGGATTAATACATGGAATTACCACTATGTAATCCTGCTATGAATTCTGAGGGGGGTTTATACATGGTATTGCCACTGTGCCATCCTGCTATGAGTTCTGGGGGTATTATACATGAAAGTGTCACTATGCTATCCTACTATGAGTTCTGGGGGTATTTAAACATGGCATTGCCACTGTGTAATTCTGTGAGTTCTGGGGTTATTTATATATGGAATTACCATTGTGCCAGCCTTCTATGAGCTCTGGGTGAATTTATACATGGATCGCCACTGTGTCATCTGATGAGTTCTGGGGGTATTAATACATGGAATTGCCACTGTGCCATTCTGCTATGAGTTCTGGGGGTATGTATCATTGTGGTATAAATTATGGCGGTATTTATACACGGTATTGCTACTCTGACATACTGCTATGAGTTATGTGAAATTTATAAATGAAATTTCCACTGTCATACTGCATTGAGTTTTGGGGTATTACACAGTACATGAAATCGCCACTGCATTCATTTATAAATTTCCTGAGGGTGTATCTGAAAAATTGGGCTTGGTTTATTGGACACATGTCTTCCCTTATGGGTGTGGACTACAAATTCATGAAGTGGAACGCTACGCTGAAATTCTTTCCTACCTTAGTTTAACACTGAAGATCTGACTTTTAGGTTTATAGCAAAAAACAATGCCAAGCCTGAGGGGGTGGGGGCATCATGCTACATATATGGTATAGAAGGAATCTTTTGGGGCTTCGTAAATGTGTTAATAGTAATAATCCATATCTATGACTTACACTGTATGCAGTTATATTTTAGCAGTGATGTAGGATATGAAAGAGACACTTGATCAACTTGATGAAGAAAAAATCTGCAGAGACAGATTTTCCCACAGCATCATGCCTCCCTTAAATAAGGGACTTCTAACTTTTAACGTCCTTGGAGCAGTTTCCTACCAGCTTGTCTTTGTGTGCTGTGACCATGAAAAGTCTTTAAGAACCCTGTGATTTCTTGGAGAGTTCAGCATCCACACAGCTCATGTCAAATAAACATCATCTTTTACCTAAAGTGATCTCTGGTAACTAAATTCCACAACAAACTTTCTTATGCTTAATTGTAGTTATATTTTACATTTTTTGGACTATTCTACTATATGGGAGGGAAGATGGTAATTTATGCTTAGGAAGCTTGTGTCCAATTTATTTTACTTACTTTGCTTAGCCATAGATGCCCCACACGGAATGCACCCTAAGCGA
Organism: Xenopus laevis; assembly: GCF_017654675.1. Taxonomy (NCBI): domain Eukaryota; kingdom Metazoa; phylum Chordata; class Amphibia; order Anura; family Pipidae; genus Xenopus; species Xenopus laevis. The sequence continues at coordinate 90,150,352 of NC_054376.1, read as the reverse complement.
TTTGAAGAAGACCCTATGTCCCAAACAGTTCTCACTTCTGCAGGTCATATAGTAGGCCAGATCTCTATTAATTATTAAAAGAAGCTCTCAGTGGCTAGTAGGCAAACTTTGCAGTAGATGATGCACCAGCAGAGAATGCCTGCAGCAGAGCATCTGGCACATGAATAAACTGCTAATATTCTGTTTCTTGGCGTGGGAAAGGAGGTCATTTGTGGTGCCACTGTCAAGTGCACGTGCCTTCTGCCTTACACCATAAAATGTCCTTTGGGTGTCATTGCAATATGAAACTATTCAAATAAACTCACGATACTTTGTACAGCTTGTCGGCTTTCAGCCCAGCGTTTCTTCCGATCACGTGACTCAGCGTGAAATACCAGTAGCAGCAACAAAGATAAAGACGCAATGCTGATTTTCAAATGGTGTACCTACGCTACTCCAAATTTTTATTGTGCGGAATGCAGCCAAACGTTTCAAGAGCCTCGTTCTCTCTTCCTCAGTGGATAAGTGCACAAGTGAAAAAAAACAAATACATGCCATACAAATAGCCATTAAGTGCCTCCACCCCCCCCTCACACGTTTAAACTGTCCAATCGGCATACAAAGAAGCTGTGCGTCATTTTCGTTGATGGGGTGTTATATGCAGTCGGCTAACTAGCTAACTGGAAGTGATGTAATGCCAGCCAGGACGTTAGTTTTTCATTCTACACTAAATTTTTTAATTAAAAAAAATTGATGCTACAGGTCCTTTAAGTGCTGGGTAAGCATGAAATGGGTTAGGCTATAGACGGTGTTATTATGGGTTTTAATATGTTTGTAATCAATATTAGTACCTATGTTTGGTCACTGGACAAACTCATTGCACAAATGTATTTACTTTTTTGATAAAGAGGCTTTGAAGCATTCAGTATATCAAAATAATTTCAGACAGGGAGATTTGTATCCCGCAAGCAACAAATCTCACCAAAATGCTTTCAGCAATAAAGTAAATCACAAATAGAAAAACATATGCAACACTTTGTTTTTCGAAGTCGCCTGAAGTTTCCTTGCAACAGCAACAATGGAAAGCAGAGGAACCAAAACTCATTTCATTTAAGTCTGTGAGCCTAAGGGGGTTAAGTTCCTACAAGTCAGACTGTAATTGTTATCCTTGCAATCTGTGCAGTCAGGTATTGTCTGGGTGACAAAAACAAAATTGTAAATACAGTTTTTCTGGGCAGTTAAGATTTTTAAACCCAACTGCACAACTCATTTTTCATTTCAACTTTATACGAATTTGATCTGGAGACTTGAATTTTCACTTGCACAAATTGAGGTTTACCTGCTACAGAGATTTTCTAGACTTTTTAGAATCAAAACGTAATTTGAATACAAACTCTTTTATGTAGTGTTTCTCCACCTTTAAGTTGCAGAATTAGCTTAGCAAGCCAAAAAATATTTAGAATCCATTACGCACTTTGATTTTTAGCATGCACAGCAATTTACAGTATATACTAGAAGCTATTGTTTGAATACAGTAGAATGGACTTTGTACAGATTTAGGAGATGGTGCCCAACAATCTCTAATCGTTTGTCCAAATTTGTCCCCTATGAAAAGAACTATATCTCCTGTCAACAAAAGTATTATGATTATTGTATTATTTGTAGCCATCCGGATTACTGGAATGAAAGCAAGACTGTCAATTGCTGCAGGGACCACCCAAAAGAAGAAATCCTGAAAGGATTTAGGGTGTTGGCCATGTACACAAGCTAATAGAGTTACCCATGGATGCATGAATAGCATTATTGTGGGCAAATTTTAACCAGTCATCACCCTGAGAGAGCCATAGAACCCTAAATATTGTCTCAGCGCTTGATTAACTTATTCAGCAGATCATTTAGCTTGAGGGTGGGTAGGCAGAAAACTGAAGCTTGATCCTTTGGGATTTGCAAAGCACTCTTCAAAACAGACTTGTGTTTGAAAGAGGAGCTCTATCTGTTATTCTCAAAAGATGTGGAAATCCTTGCCACTGGGCCATACAATACATAATGAATTTGTGTTTTCTCTCAGACATAGTTTTGATGTCACTGTTCATGTTCAAAAAATGTTCATATCTTCTTGCAATGTGCTTTGGACAGGAAGTAAGAACCTGAAATTCTGCAGAATTAACTGGAATTTTATTGAGAAAATAAAGGTAATATATAGATAACTTTTTTCTACAAAAATGTATTTTTTTTTTTATACCAAGCACACTGGGCATTACAATACAGTAAATTTGATTACCAAACGCACGGTCTTGTGTCCCCTAAATAGACATGTAAGAAAAAAAAAAAAAGAATACAATAAATGGAATTCTTAATTACAGCAGCATTGCCTCAAAGAAAATCACATGGTCACATTGACCTAAAGGTACTGAATGTAGATGCGGTCTTGTACCATAATGAAGCAGATATGTTCTTCAGATGCTGTGGTCACAAACCAATAAAGAAAACAGCTCACGCGACGGCAAGTGTGCACAAAACCGTGCCTTGTTTTAATGCAATAAACTTTGCATTAAAAAAGAAATTAGGCAAAGCTCTGCAATTTTTATTTTTGTTTGGTTTTTAGTGTGTCAACCTCCCTCATTATATCAAGCTTAGATGTACTTTGAGGGCTGAGTGTGATGGTGGATTTTTTGTTTTAGCCACTTTAAGGAGCCTTGCTTTGGATGAAACAAGACTTAGGGCCACACAAGGGCAGAAAACCACTAGCGGAAATCCACTGTCTGATTTCTGTCATACGGGGGGCAGCAGCCTCCTCTCTTCCACAGTGATTCGGCTAAGCATGAACAGACTGGATTTCGTTGAAGAACCGCAAGTCTCTGCATTGTGAGCCGAAATCCGACAAAGTCTGTTTGCGCCAGGCCGATTTAATGTGGAAGAGAGAGGAGGCTACTGCCCACAGTAGTGGATTTTGGCTAGTAGTTTCTGCCATTTTGCGGCCCTGGCCATAGAGCAACACAAACGCAAAAGACCTTCACAAACCTTTACGTCTGCTGCAGTTTGGTTCTGGAGTTGTCTATTAACACTCAAGCTCTTACTAAAAACCTTATAATATTTTGAATTACCAGAAACTACAAAATGCAGCATACAAGAGTTGCGTAAATTTCATAGGAAATTTTCAGTGCCATTTCTGGAAATATTTTTAAAACAAGTATGTTTCTATGGTTCTTGGTGGTAGATTCAGATCTTAGTGTACAGTTTCAGTTCAAGCTAAATTAGGGCCTTCAACCAGACACTGGCAGAGGCTGCATGCAGCGCTCTAGTTACAGCTGCCTGACCATCCAGAAACGTCAAACGTTTCTTTGCATGAAGTTTTTGGGTATTGGATATTCTAAATGTAATCCAGAGCAGGCAGTTAAACCAGAAAACTTCTAAATAAATACAGCAATTCACAATATTGCCCAGCATCTGCCAATTGTTTCTTTATTGCTCACAATAATTTGAATTTTCACAATTGGTATCAGACCTTGCACAAAACCATTGTCAAGACATTTTATATAAAACCTATAAAAGATATTTTTAAAGTTTTCTAATACTTTTAAAGGTATTTGGCTGTTTGACCTTTAGGGGATGGTGCAGCCAAAATTATTATATAAAATAACGTTATGTTATGAATAAAATAGGAAGCTTATTCGCTGCTTTAAAGCAGACATTTGCACGAAGGACTTTTGCCATTGCCATCACTTACTTTTAAATTAAAAGAAAAAAAGTTCTCCATTTCCTGCAGAATCAGCTAGATTTAACCTGTACTTCAGCTGTAATATAAATCACTATCTACAGCAGCAGAAGTCTAAACAGTTTACCTAAAAGGGACAGTTATAGGATATGGGTAAATATTTGTATAGACAAATGAAACTGTAGGAATTCAATAAATTATTTTCTGCATTTCACTGTAGCAAAAACAGTCATCAGGGTCACAAACCATCCAGCAATATCTGAAAATTGTCTTAAAGAAAGAAAAACACTAAACGGTGCATTTAAGCCATTGCATTTCAATCCATTTTCCTGTTAAAAAAATAAGCGAGGTCTTGGAAATTTCTCCCCACCTTGGAAAAAGTCTAAATGACCTCTAACACCAGAGAAAATGATGAAGATGAGAGTCAGGGGAGGGGGGAAGGAAGACAAATAGTTCCCCCACAAGAAAATTGTTCTGCTGTAATTAACAGTCATAACGAATGCAATATCTTCAAGAGCATGACTGAGAATTTGAAGTGCCAGTCCGAAGATTTAAGTGTAACAGTGAGTTCATGTGTGTGTTTGAAGGCTTTAAAGGAGTGCTGCATGTAAGGGCCTGAGGGAAGCGATGATGATATCGATCTAATCGCAGGTATTTCACAGTCACCAGCTTTCCTAGACAAAGGAAAGAAAAGAAATGACTGTAGTTACACAATCTGGAATGCCTAGTGGAAGGGAAAATGTACACTTACCATCAAACCATGAGCCGTGCAGAGCTTTAAATGCCTTTCCTGCAAATTCTGGAGATAAACATTTCACATATACGCAACCCTGCAAAAAAAGAAAAGAAATAACTGCATGCACTGATGGATGTGGGGTGGACTGAGAATGGAAAAAAGTAAAGAGGAAAATGTTACCTCACGTGAATTCTTATCAACAGCAATGTGAACAATCCCCTCATTATCACTACATTTCTCTAATATTGCTTCTTGAATTGCCAAGTCCCAATGATCTCCAATTTCCCTGAAGGAAAATAAACAATCAATTTCTGATCTGATTCTAAACAACGACATTTTAAAAAGCACAACATCCTGCATTGTTTGAAGGGCACTATCTTTGCATAAAATAGTTCTGCTCTGATAAACTTCAGTTACTCTTTACTGCTGTCCGACATGTTGGAGTGATATCGCCCCTCTCCCCTCCCCCACGATGCCCATCAGCAGAACAATGCGAAGGTAACCAGATAACAGCTCCCTGGTAGATATAAAAACAGCACTGAAGTCATGTCCCACAGACTTCAGTTACATTGAGTAGGAGAAACAATAGCTCAGAAAACAATTCCATAGAGCAGCACTGTTTCTTTCTCAAAGTAAATGACCTGAGCGGTCTACACACCAATATTATAGCTAAAAAAAAAAAAAAAAACTTGTTGGGTAAGGAATTAAATTTTATATTGTAGAGTGAATTATTTGCAGTGTAAACCGTGTAATATAGAAATAAAAAATACACCATAAAAATCATGACAGAATCCCTTTAAAACTAGGTGTTTTTATTCATGTCACCTACGTGAAGCCGACCCTCTGACACTGCTAATGGATCCTCTGCAATTGTTTCAGTCACGCCGGGCTGGGAGTGACGCAATCATTCCATAGGCTGCAGTCCAGTTTTCATTTGTAATTAGCCAATGAAAGGATTGCGCCACCCTCAGTACGGTGTGACAAACAACCGCAGAAGATCTGTTAGCAGTGTCAGAGGGTTGGCTTCACAAAGTTTGCGGTGCTGGGGGTGGCTTTTGGATGAAAATATTTATTGTGCAGCACCTCTTTTATACATACACGATTTTATGATTTTTATAGGGACGTGTCAGTATTACTTAAAAATATTGACAATTCTAAATTTTAAACAAAAGAGAAGGGGCTCTTAGACATCCAGTCACTCCAACCTTTATACATTATATTTTTGCCTAACGAACTACAGTTAGGCCCATAAATCTTTGGACAGAGACAAACTTTTCTAATTTTGGTTCTGTACATTACCACAATGAATTTTAAATAAAAAAACTCAGAAGCAGTTGAAGCCTTTATTAACACAATCACTTCATTTCAGGGGCTCAAAAGTAATTGGGCAAATTAAAAAACTGAAAATAAAATGTTCATTTCTAATACTTGATTGAAAATCCTTTGGTGGCAACGACAGCCTGAAGTCTTGAACTCATGAACATCACCAGATTCTGGGTTTCCTCCTTTTTAATGCTCTGCCAGGCTTTTACTGCAGCAGCTTTCAGTTGGTTTGTTTGTGGGCCTTTCTGTCCAAAGTTTAGTCCTCAACAAGTGAAATGCATGCTCAATTGGGTTCAGATCAGGTGACTAACTTGGCCATTCAAGAATATTCAACTTCTTTGCTTTAATAAACTCCTGGGTTGCTTTAGCTCTATGTTTTGGGTCATTGTCCATCTGTATTATGAAATGCCTCCCAATCAATTTGACTGCATTTAGCTGGATTTGAGCAGACAGTTTCTCTGAACACCTCAGAATTCATGCGGCTGCTTCTGTCCTGTGTCACATCATGGATAAACACTAGTGTCCCAGTGCCACTGGCAGCCATGCACGCCAAAGCCATCACACTGCCTCCGCCACGTTTTACAGATGATGCGGTATGCTTTGGATCATGCGCTGCTCGGATGAGTAGTGAAACGTCTTCATTGATTACTCAGCAAGTCCAGTTGTTTTTAGATTTACCTATACTAGATATACCATGACCTGGATGAATGAAAATCTATAGTCATTTTGGATCATGAGCTGCTCCACGCCTTCCCCATACTTTTTTCTTGCCATCATTCTGGTAGAGGTTGATCTTGGTTTCATCTGTCCAAAGAATGTTTTTCCAGAACTGTGCTGGCTTTTTTAGGTTTTTTTTTAAAGGACCAGTAACATCAAAAAAATTTTTTTTTAAAATTCGTTAGTATACAACGAAAAATAAACACTAAGACAAATTAAATTTTTAAATTGCAAAGCCTTTATTAAGAAATAACTTACCAAAATTCCACTTCCTGTCCTCTTCAGAAACGGCGAAAGGGCGACCATCCTTCCTGCAGTGATTTCTCCTCCCTGGCTATTCTCCTACTCAGTCCATGTCTCCCAGCACTCAGCGCTGTGCTCAAGGTAGAGAGTCGGGACAGCAGCAGCAGCAGCATGTCCAACAGCAGCCCCCACAGCATTCCATCCAACTGGTCCACGAGTCTGGAGGCTGCATGCTGCTGCAGGAGAAGGTAAGGATTCAGGAAAGGAATCCTCCGCTGCGATTGCTTTATTTCTTAATAAAGGCTTTGCAATTTAAAAATTTAATTTGTCTTGGTGTGTATTTTTCGTAAAAATTTGATGTTACTGGTCCTTTAATTTTTTTTTTTTTAGCAAAGTCCAATCTAGCCTTTCTATTCTTGATGCTTATGAGTGACTTGCATCACGCAGTGCACCCTCTGTATTTACTTTCATGCAGTCTTCTCTTTATGCTAGACTTGGATATCGATACGCCTACCTCCTGGAGAGTGTTCTTCACTTGTTTGGCTGTTGTGAAGGGGTTTTGATCCACCATGGAAATGATTCTGCGATCGTCCACCATTGTTGTCTTCTGTGGACGTCCAGGTCTTTTTGCGTTGCCGAGTTCACCGGTGCTTTCTTTCTTAGGATGTACCAAACTGTAGATTTTGCCACTCCTAATATTGTAGCAATTTCCCAGATGGGTTTTTTCTGTTTTTTGCAGCTTGTTTTTGCATGGAGAGCTCCTTTGACCGCATGTTGTCTGTTCACAGCAAAATCTTCCACATATTCGAACCCCCCCCCTCAAATCAACTCCAGTGCTTTTATCTGCTTCACTGATAATGACATAATGAAGGAATAGCCCACATGTGCCCATGAAATAGCCTTTGAGTTAATGGTCCAATTACTTTTGAGCCTGAAATTAAGTTATTGTATTAAAAAAGGGCTTTAGTTCCTCACATTTTTATGCAATCTTTTTGTTCAACCGACTGAATTAAAGCTTATTTTCAGATTGTTAAAAATAAAAGCTTTTTCAATTGGTTTAATGTTCCTGTCATTGGCATTTTAATCTGGCAGCGCAGTGATCCAGGTGCAGATTCTGAACTGTTATAATTTGCTACATTTAGGAGCAGATTTATCAAAAAACAAAATTATGCAGTTACACAGAACCAAGCAGAGATCAGATTCAAATTGCCTGTTTTCATGGATTTAAATGCAAATACATAATTTGCTGATTTCAGTCCATACAAGTCTCTCCACTTCAATAATATTAGTCAGAGAGAACTAGTAGCAAGCACATGTGCCCTCAGCCTAAGTGAGGAGGTCTACAGTGTATACAGTGTCTCCCCTACTGGTTCAACTACCAAAAGAAAACACAATATTGATAGAGGAAAAGAAGTCCTAAATAGGCCTATTCTTAAAATGTTTTAAACTTATCAAAATTGCCTATGTGAAATGGTCCTTCTTCATTAACAAAAGAATAAACAGGTTAATTTAGCAATCATGTGATAGAAGACTAAGCCAATTCCACTGTGTGCAGATAATTATAAAGGAAGGCACTTAAATCCTACAGTGTAGGAGCAGAAACTTCATAGTCCTGTGCATCAAAATATTCTAATAATATGCACCAACACTGCAACCCTATTAAACTTTAAATGTGGGTTTCCCAAAAAAAAAATGTTTTAAATCATCTATACTTACATAACTGGATCAAACATGTTACGTATTTTTAAACAGGGAGTCAGACTATTTGGAGGAGAATTTCTTCTATCCAAATGAAAAGCTGCAATTGGAAAAAGGCAGTGTTTATTTAAAGCACATTTTATTACTACTTTTTACAACTAAATGGAGTTCAGCGTTTAATGGCAGTATTAAATTAGAAATACCTTGTCCTTGCCAAACTTTAGAAGGCATGACTGAAATTTTATCACATGTTGAAGATGGCTGAATCCATTTCCACACCTGGAAGTCTGCTCCACCTATTTTCTGAGTTTCTGTGCGTACTCTAGATTCATTGGCATCCAGAAATTCCACTGCCCGGTCCCAAACTTTCTTCATTTTCTTCCTTTAGAAAAATCACAAAGCAGAAACTACACCTCAAGGAAAGGAATTATTAGGCCTGCAATGCAGGATTAGCTGTAGTTGACATGCTACATGGACTGTTCCCACACAATTATGTAGAAAGATGCTCCTATTCAGAGTTTCTCAGCGCCACCTTCTGCCCATTTGTATCTCGTTGGGTCTCAGAGCCTGCAGGAGCATGTGCAATTGAAGCAGATTCCTGACTAGCCCCTAAATCCTGCAGGCTCTGTGTCAGTGAACAGACCTGAAGAAATACAAATGGACAGGAGATGGTGCCTAGGAACTCTGCTTTGCTGCTCTGTGTTTTGAGCTCAGTTTTCCCAAATAGTTTTCTACATAATACAGTATGCAGGGAGGGAGAGGGGCAAGATGGAGGGCAGTTGAAGGAGGCTGGTGTATCTCGGGGGGTTTAGTTCTCTTTTAAAGGGATTCTGTCATGATTTTTATGATGTAGATTTTATTTCTAAATTACACTGTTTACCCTGCAAATAATTCACACAACAATATAAAATTTAATTGCTGAACCAGCAAGTGTGTTTTTTTTAGTTGTAATATTGGTGTGTAGGCAGCCATCTTAAATCATTTTGCCTGGTCATGTGCTTTCAGAAAGAGCCAGCACTTTAGGCTAAAACTACTTTCTGGCAGGCTGTTGTTTCTCCTACTCAATGTAACTGAATGTGTCGCAGTGGGACCTGGATTTTACTATTAAGTGCTGTTCTTACATCTACCAGGCAACTGTTATCTTGTGTTAGGGAGGGGGGTGATATGACTCCAATTTGCAGTACAGCAGTAAAGGGACTGAAGTTTATCAGAGCACAAGTCACATGACTATTGACACCCATAGACTTTAATGGGCATTGGTGACATTTCGCTGGCGGCGAATTTTTGGCGAAACGAATCCAATTCGCCCATCCCTATTTGTGAGTTTAGTCATGATGGTCCTTTGGAGGGGTCAAACTGTACTAGCCCAGGGGCCATATTAGCGATACATCACGTAGACTATATCCACTAGTGAAAAATTAAAAAGATATACATTAGGGCACCACCTGTGGAGTGAGATAAATCCCTGTTAATTCAGTATTTTTTTTTTTTTAAAGTTTGACTCGAAAAAGTGTTGGCAAACAATTACAATGGCACAAACAGTAAGAAAACTTATTTGAAGTACCAATGGGATTCTTGATTGTTGGCACAACGTTAGGGACCAATTAACCATTCCAGTTGAGGAGGGGAATGGGTGCTTGAGACTAGGGTATGTAATAGGAGTTCCATTTTAAATGTTGTAATACATCCGATTCCCATGTTCCTCTATGAGGGGGGGGGGGGCGCTGCCATATTTGTGCAGCAGGAGTGAGTTAGTATTAGAAACTTTAACTGACAAGCTGAGATGGGACAGTGAGGCTGGCAGAACTATCAGCCCAAAACAACTAGCATAACCTATAGGCAACTTTTAATGTACATTTATATTTTGAAGTGTTTTTTTTAGTGTCAGAATCACTTTAAAGGGGAACTATTGCGAAAATGAAAATATAAAATTAGCGTCCGCATACTGAAATAAGAAACATTCTGGATACAGTTAAATTCTGTACCATTTCTGAAATAATCACGTTTATCTTCACTATTCCTCTCTCAGCATCTGTTTCTCCTCATTCAGGAGTTGGGTGTCAGACGAATGATCCAATATATCTTATAGGGGCACTCATTTTGCCTAGAAGATGTATTAGAGCTCACTATTAAAATCACCGGAAATCCTGCAGAATTTGTGCAAAAGGCAGTTGTTTTGTTAGATTTTGTTTGTACTGGAATCAGTTATTTGAGTGAGCTCTAATGCATCTGCTAGGAAAGGGAGCCCCCCATAAGATATATTGGATCATTTATCTGACATCCAACTGCTGCGTGAAGACAGAAAGAGAAACCGATGCGGAGAGAGGAATAGTGAAGATAAACCTGATTATTTCAGAAACAATGCAGACTTTTTAATTGATCGTATTAAGAAAGTTTCTTACTTCAGTATGATGAAGCTTATAATAAATTATCATTTTCGTGCTAGTTCCCCTTTAAAGTATGAAGATCTAAATTACGGAAAGATCAGTTATCTGGAAAACACCTGTACCCGAGCATGCTGGATAATGGGTTCCATACCTGTATTTCCAAAGATACCTATGAGGGAGACACTTTGGAAGTACAGGCAAGATTGGCACCCCACATTTAAATTTTTCCATCTAAAGATTTACAATGAAAGGAAAACTGGCTTAATTACATTTAAAATATACAAACCTGTCTTGAGGCAGTATTAAAGAATCACGCACATGAGGGATTGGTGTATATGGCTCCAAACCTTTATTTTCTTGACAAGCCTCATTGTGACTTTTTAAGACATCTATTAATAAAATTGAAGGCAATTAACACCAAGTACAAAAAGAGAGCTGTAAGTCAAAATAAGACATACAAATATCATACCTATAATTTTAACAACCATGTCATACATTTGCTTTGTTTCTTCCTCTTCCTTTGCCCAACGATATCTTATGTATCGCCATACACCGAAGAGCACACCAACTCCTAAAAAAAATAAACACTGTAAGAGCAAACACCCAGAACCTCCCTTTGTGAGGAGATATTTATTGCATTAACTTTCAGTACCGTATATACTCGAGTATAAGCCGTCCCGAGTATAAGCCGAGGTACCTAATTTTACCTCCAAAAACTGGGAAAGCTTATTGACTCGAGTATAAGCCTAGGGTGAGAAATGCAGCAGCTTCTGGTAAGTTTCAATCAAAAAATTGAGGGTTTCTGCTCCCATTGGAGGTGCCGGCGTCTCTTTTTTGGATGCCGGCCACCATTCTTGGACGCCGGCGAATATTCTTGGATGCCGGCGACCGTTTTTGCGCTTGACCCGAGTATAAGCCGAGGCATATTTTGGGGGCTGAAAAACTCGGCTTATACTCGAGTATATACGGTAAATTACAGTCAAATAACTTAGTTTAAAAACCAAAGGGAATATTTTGAGAGCAGAAGTAAGAATTCTACATCAGTGCATATTATTTTCAAGAAAACGTTTCACTTGGAACCACAATCGAGATTCTCACCGTAGGAGCAAATTCCCCTGCCTTTGTTACAGAAGAAATCACTAGAAGAGCCATTCAAGGTTAACAGCGAGAAAAGGTTATTTCCAAAGTCTGTTCCAAGGTGGTCCATACTCTTAGGGGCCTATGTATTATGCGGTGTAAAACTAAACTCGCCTAATATACAAGTGTAAAAAGTGGTGTCAAATAAACTGCCAATGTCAGTGTTTTATTTTTTGCCATGCAAACACCAGATTTGCTGCTGTTATTTTACACATCTTCATACCTGTAAGAAAGATCTGGAAGACGTAACATTTGACTCCATTTTTTACATTGCTATGGCGAATTATTTTTTACACCACATAATCTGCACCTTAGTGCAGTCCACTAATTTCTGCAGCTCATAACCAAGTCACGAATAACTGTAACCATAATTTCCTACAGCTTTTAGATATCCAAAACTGTACATTTCTATAGTCTCAGATAGTACCTGCACTGGTCTCCATTTTGATAAGGCCTCTGAAAATAAACCGTATTATTAATGGTTTAGAATGCCTTCTCACCCTTCAAATCCTTCATTACCGTGCACCTCACTTAATCTCTTCTCTAATGTATCCATACGTTTCTGGCCGACACCTCTACTCTCAGAAACTGCTTGGTTGCAATCCCCACTAGTACTGCGGTTTTCCTGCTTTAAGCCTTCTTGTTCTATGGCTCCTTAAATTTGGAAGGGCATCCCGAATTCATCTTGAGAGAATCCTATTGCCTCTTCCAAACTAAACTCAAAGATTACCTCTTGGAGTACCCACATAACACTGGCACTTATAATGTCAACCTCAGTAACCTGCTTCACTTATATCCTCCTATTTGTGTCTGTAAGGTACCGTTGAATTTAGACTGTAAGCACTATGGGACAGGGACTTCCTGACTCTTGTCTCTTTGGCACTTAATTCTGGGGAATCTTTATTGCAACTGTACATTGTATCTATTGGTATTTATAACTGTTATTTCTATCATTGTAATGACCCCCAGATCTATTAATTGTTCTGCTGTACAGTACTGCATACTACATAAGTAGCACTATATATTATATTAGCTGTGTGGTGTGTGTGTGGTGTGTGTGTATATATACATACATACACACATGTAATATTATATATTGAATCCAAGACTCACCAACAAGAAGAATGGATGACCTGTGTGCTACAGTGATAACGGCACGTTTGATTCGGCACATAAATGACATCTTGGGCAGAGTCGACTCTAGGTATTTCACACTGGTTATGTTTAAAATGGAACCAGGATCAGAAACGCACCTATTGGTTTTTAAAGAAATTGTCAACACATATTTTAAAGGATTCTTTTCACTCCAAAGCATAATGAAACACTTACTTGATACCAATATCTCTTGTGGCAGAGTGTTCTAAAATCCATGCCAATGTGTTATTAAATTCATTTTCATATTCCTGACCGAATGTCTGTAAACAAACAAAAATAAGGTCATGAAAACAAAGATGTCTTACAGAAAAGGCTCCCTAAACATCACTCGTGTAATTGAATCGTTAAACCTGAGGAGGCTGGGCTCTCTCTGTGAAGATATGACACAGAACATACTGTAAAAAAAAAGATCCTTCTGACTTAAAGTATGAATATACAAATTATGGAAAGATCAGTTATCCGTAGAACCCCTGGTACCGAGCATTATGGCAAACAGGTCTACTACTAACTACTATGGCAGTTACCCATAGCAACCAGTGATTAACCTACAGATGGCTGAATAAGAGCTAAGCGCTGAAAGCAATCATCTGATTGGTTGCCATGGTTAACAGCCCAGGAGCAGATTTGCCCACTGTTTATAAATTGCCCCCAGTGTCCAGAAAACAGACAAAATATATTTATACATGCAGCTATAGGACGAGTATGGTATCACAAGATGATATTAAATTACATGATTTGGTATGCATAGTACATGATTTAGAGAATTATACATACATCGTTTGACAGAATTAACCCTAAGATACTTGAAAACTGGGTTCAAAATTTACAAATTAATTATTTAAGTATTAATTTGCACTAAGCCTCCTGTACTACTACACAATTTCAGAATAGAATCTGAAGATAAATCTGTCTGGAGCATAAATATACCTACCCTTAAATACTGCTTTGCTTCTTGGACAGATATATTACGGTGATCAGTGTTCCCACATATGTAATCACCTGGAAAGATACAAACTATTAGACAGTTCATATTGAAATGAATGTTAGGAAAAATAGAACTTGTGGAAACATTTTTGCTATCAGAGCTCACGCTAACATTTTTATTTTTGATCAACAGTACCAGGTATGGATATTTAGGTTTTACAGTTTATCAGTACTTGGTGTATAGGTAGTGTGTGTATATTGTTCCATTTCAAAAAGATTATGTATACAAAATACAGGCATGAAAACTTTCAAACTGTTTCCACCAAGACCATCTGTTTTTACAATAGCAAAACTCACATTCCGACAAAAATACCTGTTGGTCATGCAACAAAACACCAAACAAAAAAAAACCTCAGTAGCTTCATATCCTGTGGGTCAAAAAGGAGAACAATTTACTCCTCAATAAATCAAGTCACATAGTTATATAGTTACATTAAAGGGATACTGTCATAGGAAAATTTTTTTTCTCAAAATGAATCCGTTAATAGTGCTGCTCCAGCAGAATTCTGCACTGAAATCCATTTCTCAAAAGAGCAAACAGATTTTTTTATATTCAATTTTGAAATCTGACATGGGGCTAGACATTTTGTCAATTTCCCAGCAGTGACTTGTGCTCTGATAAACTTCAATCACTCTTTACTGCTGTACTGCAAGTTGGAGTGTATCCCCCCCCCCCAGCAGCCTAACAACAGAACAATGGGAAGGTAACCAGATAGCAGCTCCCTAACACAAGATAACAGCTGCCTGGTACATCAAGAACAACACTCAATAGTAAAAACCCATGTCCCACTGAGACACATTCAGTTACATTGAAAAGGAAAAACAGCAGCCTGCCAGAAAGTATTTCTCTCCTAAAGTGCAGGCACAAGTCACATGACCAGGGGCAGCTGGGAAATTGACAAAATGTCTAGCCCCATGTCAGATTTCAAAATTGAATATAAAATTAAAAATCTGTTTGCTCTTTTGAGAAATGGATTTCAGTGCAGAATTCAGCTGGAGCAGCACTATTAACTGATTCATTTTGAAAAAATAGTTTTTCCCATGAAAGTATCCCTTTAACACCACAGCCTAGCTGCTATGGTCATTGAGCACAGTAACCAGGCTACATTCGAAACAGGGGTACTGCAGAAAAAAAACTTCTACAAACCAGGCACATAATGGTAGACTTTATCATACTAGTAGAAAATAATTGGAAAGTTAACCTTAAAGGAACAGTTCAGTGTAAAAATAAAAACGGAGTAAATAGATAGTATGTGCAAAATAATGTTTCTAATATAGTTTGTTAGGCAAAAATGTAATGTATAAAGACTGGAGTGACTGGATGTCCAACAACAGAAAACTACTTATTGCTTTTCAGCTCTCTAACTAGTTAGTCAACGACTTGCTAAGGGGGGTTACACGGGCATAACTGTTCAGTGAGTTTGCAACTGATCCTTAGTATTCAGCTCGGATTCAAATGCAACAGTTATGACCCATGCGCCCCCCTCAAGTCTGGTAACCAATCAGTGGAAACCAAGAGAGCTGCAAGAAGGTTTGGAACAAGGATCATTAACTGTTATTTAAAAAACAACAATATATTCTGCAATAAATGGGTGCCTACATTTAACAGCAATGAAGCATACAAAAACAAACATTAATTAAAACAAAGAAGGGCCCTGTCCAAAAGAGCTTACAATCTAGAATTAAACAAGTTATGTTAAAAAACCATAGCGTAGTGGAACATACAGCCAAAGGCCAACTCTGCAGAATGGTTAAGCATTTAACTGATGTGAATTTCGTAAAGGCGTGTAAAAAGGGCCAAGAGGCCACTATACAAACACAAGACCTGCAATGATGATGCCAAATGTCTAAGCCCATGAGAAACCCAAATTGGTAACTATACGGAGTCTAGGGCTTAAAGGAACAGTAACATCATAAAGTGAAAGCGTTTTTAATCTTTTAATAAGTAATGTAGCGTTGCCCTGCATTTGTAAAACTGGTGTGTTTGCTTCAGAAACACTACTATAGTTTATGTAACAAGCTGCTGTGTAGCCATGGGGGGCAGCCAATCAAGCACAGGACACACAGTAGAATAACAGATA
This sequence comes from Xenopus laevis, assembly GCF_017654675.1. NCBI lineage: Eukaryota > Metazoa > Chordata > Amphibia > Anura > Pipidae > Xenopus > Xenopus laevis. Next base: position 90,134,197 of record NC_054376.1, on the reverse strand, counting down.
AGCACTGAAAAATTCCATGTTTACTTCAGAGCTTATTTGTTATCTGCTGTGTATCCTGTGCATATTCTCCTATTTCAGCTTTGAATGACTGCCCCCATGGCTACACAGCAGCTTGTTCATATAAACTTAAGTATAGGTGAAGTACAGCAAGATTGCATTAAATCTGCAAGTGCCTGGCTCTACTTCACTTATACCAATATATTTGCCTTCTATGGACAAAGGCAGGGCAGAAGGCACATAAAAGGCAACACTTGGAACCAGTTATTTATACAAACTTAAGTATAGTTTCTGAAGCAAACATTACTTTTACCACTACATTATATTTTAATTACTCTAGAGTTTGGCATGACTTTTGACCTTGTTGCAAGATTCAGGATTATCCCTTTAAAAAAAAGTGTTGGATACTCAGGATTTTGCAATTCAGAATTCAGCCTTCAGAAGGAATTGAACTGAGCCTGGTCTCACTGAAAGCACAGGTGTCTGCCTTATCCATTTCTTTCTAGGAGCAGCTAGTACTCAAAGAGGGCATCGGTAGCCTCCCTCAAGATGCTTCAACCGGAGAGAAATTAAGAGATTCCCTCGAGGATAGAGATGTCCCCTAGCGGTGGCAATTAAAAATAGATACCCCCAACCTTTATTAGCCCTCACCTTTGCCTGGGAATAATATTTGGGACCAACAGGTGCCCTTTCATGACAAGTCAAGGTCTTTTCCTGGGATAAAGGAAATGGGTACTACCTCACCAGTTGCTTGTTTTTAGCAGAACCTCCTCAGGTGGAGACTTCCTGTGCTAAAATATCACTATAATTGTCTCAAGGGAGCATAGGTGAAACTGGACAAATAGGACAATAGGGGAGATGGGTGTTTCTGCCCCCTGATCTTATCTAGTTCATCTACAATGAGCTTTGATTCCTACTTAACCTTAGTATCAGCCACAGAAACCTGCGAGCCACAAGAGAGCAGAAGTAGTACAACAGAGTGGAATCTAAAGATGGTCTGTGACAGCCAGTGCTGTAGATTTCACACACAAAAAAAAGGGGGTGTCGGGCACAAGGGCTGCCAAAAATGAAGTTAAAAATATGTTTATTGTAGATTCATTAAAAAAAGAACAACATCTCTACTGGCCCTACGCGTTTCAAGCCCCCTAGGGCACTTAATCATTTGGCGGCCCTTGTGGGATTTCTCGGAGTAACCGACGCCCCCTTTTTTCATATGTTGCTGGTTTATACGCTTCCTAAGCGGAGGGTCTGGGGCTGGTGCACCTGGACCACCTGTTGTACATGGTGAGTGATCAACAAAAACAATATTGTATATCCTGTGCATCTTCTCTTTTTGGTGGTTTAATACTGTAGATTTCACATGCCATGGTATTAAAGAGGTTGATGGGATACAGAAACGCTACGATATTCACCGAAGAAGATAACCAGGGGGGTGGTGCATTTCTGCCAGCACTATTTTCTAGGGCTAGAGCACCACCCAAAAAAATGAGAAAAGAGAAACTGACCAAACTTCTTGTAAATAAGATAACCAGGGGGGTGGTGCATTTCTGTCAGCACTATTTTCTAGGGCTAGAGCACCGCCCAAAAAACATTTATACAAAGACTAATATAGGATACCTGCTGTTTTTGATAGTTTCTCGTGCAGTTTCTGTAAAGTATTCATCAGGTTTTTCTTACTCTGCTGAAAGAGAATGAGAATTTGATTTTATAAACCGCCACAAGACTTTTGTTGTGAAGACAACCTGTGAAATAAATGGTTTTTTTCTAAATTAATGTATCAAATTGTCAAATGTCTCCAGTAAAGTAGCAAAGGCAATGTGAGAATTTCCTTAAATACCTACTTAAGTACAAAATAAAAACACCAGATAAGTCAATGGAAATTAAACCTCATTTTGGGTGTTATTTCTTTAAGATACTAAGCCAGTGAACCCCAATCTTTTTTACGCGTGAGCCACAAATGCGCAAAACTTTCTCCGTCCCGACATCTAGCTCCTGTTTAAAAAGGTGCTTTCACAAAATTGATTGTTCTGCACATGCGAAGCTTCCAAAGATTATTGCATGACACATGCCCCAGGTCTTGGTCAAAGGGCAGGAGTGCTGCATCATGGGATTTTTTTTCTTTAAACTGTGGAATTTAAACAGGCAGAAGGGTGGAAATACCATCGATGTAATAGGGCTGAAGTACTCATGGGAGGTTTAAACTTTTGTATTTGACTTTCCTTTAAAAACCAAGCTATACCATATCATTCAAAGAAGCTTAGAACTATTATTCAGCCTAATGACCATAAAAACCCACAGGAAAATGGCATGTGACCCCTGGGCTTTCATCTGGATGGTGGTACAAAATAATTTTTGATATTTACCATGAGAAGCTGAAGATAGATTGGTTGTATAGAAAGCTTAATATAACATTTTTATACTTACATCAACATTAAGGTCCTCAGTACTTGTTACTAGAAAAAATAAAAACTGTGTCAATATAAGTGCTCTAACAATTTTACAATAAAAATACAAGTTTCTCATAATAACAGTAAAAAGGGGACTTGCCACCTATTACATAATCCCAAATCCTTTTCTGACAAGGTATTCAAGGCCAAAATCTTGTGGGGAATGTGAGGAGTGCAATGGCAGCTAGGATGTGCAGAACTGAAGGTGATTGCTGTGCTCGAGGATGGGGAAGGTAATTTATGATGGACAGCGAAGAGTTTTAAATACATTTATAAAAAGGTACGAATGTAGGTTTAATTTGAAAAGGACTTTTTATGTATAGCTTTTTATATTTGGGTGGCAGGCTCCCTTTAAAATCCATTTATCTTGATGCGACAGTTTAGAAATGTAATCTTAGTAAAAAGAGTACTTTTTACATTCAAGCAAACAAAAAGCTACTGCCAGCAGATAAATGCATTTAATGACTGCAGTGCTACTTGAGAGCATGTTGTGATCAGAATTTCCATGCAATAGGATGTGATTCAAATGGCCATATTTATATTTTACTTTTTGTCATGAAAATAGCATCCTTAGAATTTCTCAAAATATTTGGATTTAAGTTTAACTTTATGTTATATAAAGAAGGATTCTTCATGCTGATGGAATCAGTACAGATTAGCCTGTAGTCGTCTGGCCCTAGGGCCAAACGATTGGATTACAACAATTGGAATATGCGCCAACATGATTAGGACCACATCAACTAGTCAATGCAGTCCTCGATCATGGTGGAAAATCAAACCTGCCAGATTTTTGGCCAGATATCATTCAGGGAGGCCCATCAGAGAGTCACCGGCAGATAAACTGCTGAATCAATCTAAAGGATGTGAATGGGCTGCTTGAATCTGCGCGTGTATGGCCACTTTAAATGTGGGGGAGCAAATTATGCAGATCACTTAAAATTCATCGAGCAAGAGTCCTAGTGATACCCGTATTCCAGAATGTATATTTAAAGGAGACATTATAAGCAATATATGGTGTTGCTTTTTCATGGTGCAAAAAATTATCTTTAAAAATAGCCCCTTTATTGTAGCTCCCTATTCTCTGGTCCCTGTTTCAAATGAGGGGTGGGCGTGTCCTTGCCAGAAGCACAGTAGGAGGGGGACAGCCAATCACAGCCCTGCAGTCACACAAGCGCAGACAGGTTTCAGTTCCCTATCAGGTCCTGCTAGCTGCTGATTGGTTCCTGTCCTACAGTGCAGTGAGCTGAGAGCTGCTGGCTCCCCTGCACAGCCTGGGAATTCAGGGAGCAGGAAGTGGAAGAGAAGGGAGGGATTATTAGGGTTTTTGCTGAAATATTCAATAAATCAGCCTGAAACACTACTTTTTAAGCTTCATTCTATGTCTAAATAAGTATAATGCACTGGTACATTCTTATTCTTAACAAAGTACTCTCATTTAAGAGTACTTTTTACATTCAAGTGAACAAAAAGCTACTGCCAGCAGATAAATGCATTTAATGACTGCAGTGCTACTTGAGAGCATGTTGTGATCAGAAGTTCTTGTGTGCCAGAAATCCGATATAAATAATGTGGGACATGAGGCAGTAAACTGTAGAACACAACCCTACACACAGCTGCCACCTTTATACCTATCTGCAAGGAGGAATACCCAAAGTTGACAACCACAACTCCATATGATAAAATGAAAAAGGAGACCAATACAAACTATTAGATTATGAATTATAAATCACAAAAGAAGAGAAAGAGCTGACCCATATAACTGCACCCTCCCATCCACAGCATCCAAAACTCATGTGTATTTGTTAATTAAAACGCAACTTTTAATAACACATTAAAATTGATGTCCAGTGTGTGCCTTTGACAAAGCCCACAATTGGCAGGTGAAACGCGTGTCAGGCACACTTTTAGCGACTGGTTAGGCAGGACTACATATAAGGACAAAGAAGGGCAAGCTGTACCGATTAGGAGGGAACACTCTGTGGGTGAAGGGGTTGGAGGCTCTTTGGGATCCGAGGGCCAGTATCAGCAGCAAAACTGTGGTTTTGATGTGCCCGAGGCACACTATATATTTTTCCAAGCGTTGTGGTACAGTCATGGTTTTGGGTTACCGGCATTAACTAATCAAGTGAGCCTAGATTACCACTCTAAGCGGATGAAGGGTTTGGCATGGTGAGTGGAATCCTTCAGTTGACGTTGCCGGCAACTCCATTCTATTCTATCACTAGGACATCTTGAATATGCTAAATGCTAATTTTGGCTGGTAGTACTATCTTATTAAATAGCCGTAATAGCTTACAACCTATAGAACCCACTGATCCTGCCCTGGTCGATCAGTTTTCCTGCTGCTGATTTTTTAATGGCACACACTGGGCATCAATCTTAATGTCTTATTAAAAGTTATGTTTTAATTAACAAATACACACGAGTTTCGGATGCTGTGGATGGGAGGGTGCAGTTATATGGGTCAGCTCTCTTATCTCTTGTGATTTATGATTAATTATCTGACTCTGCACACCACTTTATGTGACTGATGGTCGGTGCTCCCCAATCTCCAACGCTCACGTAGATTATGAATTATGCACCTCAATAAAGTAAGTAGATAGTAACAAATATTTGCCCTTTAGAAGAGGCTACTTTACCTCTGAAAGATAGACGGCCCCTGTAATAGATGGATGGCCTACTCAGGCAAAGTCCCCGCTCATTTACGGACTTCACCAAACGAACGAGCCTTTACCTGTATGACCAGTTTTACTTACACTGAGGCAACACTATTATGACTACTGACACAAGGGGTGCTTTGACTGCTGCCGCCAAAAGGTGGAAACTACAGTAGTAAAAACACCCTTTAATGCCTGTCGTCTTCCCATATTAATCTACTGGAAAAGCAATGCATGAAGGACACACAGCAGTGACAGGGTACAATACTGAAAAACACCCATTTGACAAAGATACCGGCAAGTATTCATAGGACTTTATAGAACCTGCTACATCTGCAGACTTCATAATAACCCAATAAACTCCTACACCAGTGCAAGATGGCATGGGACATACATTATTGAATTACATATTTGTTTTTATTATTGGGATTTTACACCAAGTAGGGTGTGGAAATGTATAAGCAACCTGTGTCTCGCTGCAGGTCTTCAAATGCAGCTGCAGAGCGATGTGCCCACAAGGTGGACATAGAAGTGTGCCATAAGGAATACTTACAGTTTTCATTGGCAGGAAGACTGGTGCCTCTCATCCTCAGGTAGGTGAGCCCTAGCAGCAAGAAAAAGAGGCAGGCAGCTGTGAGGAGGAACATGGAGAGGTAATGGGCACTGAATCTCCCTGCAGCAGACACCTCGTCCCTCTTGAATTGCTGGAGGAGCGCCTCCTCGGGCTCTGCGACCTTATGATGTTGCCTCTTGGAGTCCGGGTAGTGATAGTGCGAGTATTTCGTGTGGTTGGGGGCTGCTGTGTGGTTGGACTGAGGCATCCGTGGGGGGAGGCTGTTGGAGGGAAAATAGACCCTGGGGGGATCCTTGTTGTAGCCGCTCTCCAGGTGATTGTTGCTTTTGCGTTTCAAATTCCCCGCCCCGTCAGTGTCTGCCGCAGTGTGCGACTTCCTGGCGGCTCCGCGATGTCGATGAGACACACCAGCCACCTCCCTCGACCAGCCTGGCCAAGCGGCCAACTCATCCCTGTCCAGACTCTGCTCCTTGGCCTGTTTGCTCGACCCCCGCCTACTCCGGCGGCTCGCTTGCTCGTCCTGCCCCAACTGCTCCTCCTCATCAGTGTCCGAGTAATCCCTGCAGTAAGAGTGCCGGCTGCCATTCATAGTCCGACAATTAGACGCCTCTTCCGTTCCTTCCTCTTCATCATCGTCGTCTTCTTCACTGTCCCCCCGCGGCCTTCGCATTTCCCACCAACCCGGCACCTTCCGCCTATCAGCATTGGCGTCTGCAGTACCCGGCTGATGCTGCACCGGCGATTTCCTCTCGGGCTGGGGTGTGTTAGTTCTGCTCCTGCGGCTCCCGTGCGCTCCCAGCCCTGCGTCTACATCTGACTCATCGGAGCTGAAGCCAAGGATCGGGGAGGGTTTCCCTGCTTCCCTCGCTAGGCTCTGGCGGCTGTATCTCTTATGCGTCACGTCCCCACCGCTCTTGAGAATTCCCTCACTTTCTGAAGGCGCCGCCACTGTGTTGTTGTTCGTAATTACCCGCACTTTCCCGTGCCGAAGTCTTTGCTCTTCCCTCAACTTCTTCAGTTTCTTTAGGTAAACCGGCCGTGTGCTGTCTGTAACAGGGCCGGGCATTATCCCCGAGCGCTTTAACTCGGAAAAGAGCTCCTCATCCGTTAACTGAGCGGCCGCCATTTTGACCACTCGGTCGGGCTCTGTCTGCCCCTCCTTCTACACGCTGGCCCAGGCCCGGAAGTGACGCAAGAGAACGAGACTGTGCACTAGACCCGCCGTTCCCCTATTAGAGCGCATTCACCTGGCGCCTTTGCAGAAGTATCTGTGAAGTAGGGCGGGTGCACTTCAGTGCCATAAAAATGTCTGTACTGCTCGCGTTGTCGTGCCGACTTTTCTACACTATTGGGCGTTGTAAATCAAACTATAATATCAGTAAATAGGCGAGGGTTTAACTTTTAGTATGTTATCAAATGGCCTTTTCTATGCAACTTTTCAATTGGTCTTCATTATTTAAATGCCTTCTTCTCCTGACTCCTTCTAGCTTTCAAAAAGGGGTCACTGACTCTGTCTAAAAAGAAATGCTCTGTAAAGCTATACATTTATTGTTATTGCTACTTTTTATTACTCCTCTTTCTCTTCGGACTCTCCCCTATTAATATTCCCTATTCTCATTCAAATCAATGCATGGTTGCCAGGGTAACTTGGACCCTAGCAACCATGTTGCTGATGTAAACTGGAATGCTGCTGAATAAAAAGCTAAATAACTCAAAAACCACAAATAATAAAAAATTAAAACAAAGGCAAATTGTGTCAGAATCACTCTATATCATATAACAGTATAATATATAATAAAATATTTTAAAATTAATTAAATTGAAATGAAATGAAACGTTAGCAAGCTTTCCTCTATTCTACATGTAAATATACCCCCACCCGCACTCTTCTTGCAGTTCCCCTATTGCAGGGTCAGCAACCTTTACTATCAAAAGAGCCATTTTGCCCCCTCTTCCACTAAAGAAAATTAGTCTGGAGCCACAAAACATAACACAGCTTTTAAACTTTTAAAAGTTTTAACCTTTTTTAATTTTAAGTGCAGTGTGTATGTGTAGGTCTACTATGAAATAAATTAAACACTTAATGGCCCTATTAAATGCTAGTGTTCTCAGGGCTGATCCTATCAAATGTGGGGCCCAATTGGGACCATGTTGGCGGGGCCCCTAGACAAAGTGTTGCTGGCTACTGACACACCAAGTATTTAGGAAAATAAGGGCATACAGGCACAAAATAGAAAGGAAAGGGGCAGACAAGGTAAGAGAGTGAGAGGGATGAAATAGGGGCACATAATAGGGGCACACAGGGTAAGAGAGAGAGGGAGGAAATAGGAGAGTGGACTGGGTCAATTAGTTTGGGGCAGGCTGGGCCGATTCAGCTTGGGAGCAGGCTTGGTTGGATTGGGGGCAGACAGGGCCTATCAAGGTTGGAGGAAAGCTGGGCCTATGAGAGTTGGGGGCAGGCTAGACCTATGGAGTTGGGGGATAGGCTGGCTTATCAGAGTTGGGGGTGGGATGGACCTATTGATTTGGGGATGGGCTGGACTCTCAAACTTGGGGGCAGGCCAGGCAGCATCATGTGCTGAGGGAAATATTATCTGTGCTGCCCTGTGGTACGGGGCCCCCAGAGGTGCGGGGCCCTAGTGGGCCCAATTGGTCCAATAGGCCTAAGGCCGGCCCTGAGTGTTCTCATCTGTTTAATGTGACTTCTGTTTCTGAAGCTCCGTGCTGATCTTTCCTCTCTTGTCTTGAGTGTGTGACCGCGGTAAGGACCATGATGAATCATCTTGCTGCGGCTCGGTCTTGCCTGTCACTCCTGGGACGTCTATACAGCCCTCGCTCCTGCTGGCGGCTTCCTGAGTGTGCGAAAATGAGGTGAAAAAACACTTGGTGATATAATCATTGTGTCTAGAACAGATCAAGGTGCAATTCGGTGCATATCTTATAATATATCGTGTTTGAACAAGTGAAGCACATTAAGGTGCGGCTTTCTTTCGAGTACATTCTGGAAGCGATCATTGGTGTGATATCTTCTCTTCTTCGCATGAGTTCATCAGGCAGCATCAGCTTGGCAGTGACACTCCCTGTCCTAACTGTCCACAGTCCACTGGGTCTGGCACATCATACCTTCTAACTGAGGACTTTACTGGCTAAAACTTCACTGATTCTGAAGCCTCCAATTGAACCCCTTGTTGCAGCATCACAGAAGGTGGCACAGGTACTGACTTTTGGTCCTAGCTAAACTGGGCTTATACTCGAGTCAATACGTTTTTCCAGTTTTTGTAGGTAAAATTAGGTACCTCGGTTTATACTCGGGTTGGCTTATACTCAAGTATATACGGTACATTAAAGTCATATGGACATCTATATTAGAGATGTTGGTGCAAATGTTAAAGTGGCCACTTTTTATTACAAATGTCCAAGGAACCTAAATAAAGACAAAATAGATCATATAATGCCCAAAACATGAGCCCACCCTAAAATGAATGTTCCATACCCCTCAAATGTCTGGGGTAAAATGTTAACCCAAAAAAGTTTAATAGTTAGGAATTTTGCAGGCAATCCCGCTTAAAAAAAGAAAATGTCGCCAGCGTTTTTATAACTTTAAAGGAATTGTTCAGTGTAAAAATAAAAACTGGGTAAAAAGATAGGCTGTGCAAAATAAAAAATGTTTCTAATATAGTTAGTTAGCCAAAAATGCAATGTATAAAGGCTGGAGTGATTTGATGTATAATAAGTCAGTCAGGACACTACTTCCTGCTTTTCAGCTCTCTTGGTTTACAGTGACTGGTTACCCTGGTTACCAGGCAGTAACCAATCAGAGACTTTAGGGGGGGCCACATTGGTCATATCTGTTGCATTTGAATCTGAGCTGAATGCTGAGGATCAATTACAAACTCACTGAACAGAAATGTACCATGTGGCCCCCCCTTCAAGTCGCTGACTAACTCAGAGTTATAGAGCTGAAAAGCAGGAAGTTGGATTCTGGCTGTTTTATTAGACATCCAGTCACTCCAGCCTTTATACATTACATTTTTGGCTAACTAATTATATTAGAAACATTTTTTATTTTGCACAGCCTATCTATTTACACAGTTTTTATTTTCACACTGAACTATTCCTTTAATGCGTTTCCGGCAGACAGGATATGATGTAAGTGACATAAAATTGAGGAAGATCTAGCTTCATTTTAGCAGTTCGCCTGCTCTAAGGTAGCGAAATCAACTCTGGTGAAAGAGGTAACGTTCAGTAAAATTCGCACTTTACTGAATTTGCGGAGTAACGACCGTGCGTATGAACGATTGGAAGTGACATCATTGGAAGTAGGCGTGATCAGGAAAAAAACTTGATATTGAGAAGACCCGTGTCCCGAACCGTGACCTGCAACCCCAGAGAACCACTGACCCTCTTCTATACCTGTTCCCGAAAATTCTACCTGCAACCCACAGGGTACCACAGGTTTTTGCGGGTAATCCACGGGTACCCGACCTGCTGCAGGACTCTAACATGAGTTAGTTCAGTAATCTGAAGAATTTGTAGTTTTCTGGCATCTTTACATCAGAAAAGTGTGAATTTTCAGCTATCAAATCCAAATTGACATCCGAAAAACTTGTATGATCCGTTTTTTTCACGATTTTATCTTTTTTTTCCTGCACAAGAAATTTTCAGAAAAATGTATTGATAAATAGTGGGGAAAAGATTTGGTACGAGTCATTTTCAGAAAATAGTGAGAACTTTTCAGATTTTGATAATTAACCCCCTTAATAAATCAAAAAATTTTAGAGCTCTTTAGAAATAAAGGAAAACCACACCTTTTTTTGAGATTCATGGAAAAAAACAAAATTCGGTTCTTAGTAAATGGGCTACCACATTGTTCATCATGCAAAAGTTTTTGGGTGGAGATGCTCTTTAAGGATGCTCTTTAAGGCAGAAAATAAGCTGTGAGACACAGTCATGGAATGCAAAGTTTTGAGCGATTGTGGGTACCATAACAACCGCAAATGGGCCACGTGTAGAACAGGAAAACATGCAGTTATGGAAACATGCCTCTGAGGAAGCCAGCTGATTGGCGAAACACGTGACGTCACACAGAGACCACAGGAAGAGCCACGAGGGGACTATACACAATGTCACAGGCAGGCCTGGACTGGGAGTCAAAATAGGCCCTGCCATTCCAAGTACGCAGGCCCAAACAGCCCCCAACCAGCCCACTCTATGGTAACTTTCTATGGAACCATACAGCAGCCCTTCTGGCATTTGCCAGGACCCACAGATTGCCAGTCCGGGCCTGGTCACAGGTCTCTACATAGGAGCCAAAATAGCCTGTGAAACATATATCTATGTGTGACTGAACTTCAAACAAATGTGCAAACCTGTTTTTAAATATATTTTTTTAATAAATGGTGTCACACTATTCTGGATTTGTATTTCTTTATGGGAACATGAGAAGTTGACTTGGAAGGAGTGAGAGATCTGCTAATACTACAGGCAATATGCTATAGTTCCAGTTTGTAAGTAGACTTTTTGGCCAAATGGTGGTGGTAACAGATTGGAAAAATCGTGCATATCACCACTAAAAGTGGAAGTTTTTTTTTAAAGTTTTTATTTTTAAATTTTCATAAAACAAATACAAATCAACAGTAAGAAGAAAGGGACAGAGAAGAAGAGAAAGGAAAGAAAGAAGGTGGTAAGAGGAGGCAAGGGTATTAGTTATTTAATACCAGGATAGCACTAAGATAGCATCAAATAGCTTGTATATCCAGCCAGGTTCCCCATATGGCTTAAAATTTTGCAGGGCATCCCCTCATTAAGTAAGTAAGTTTCTGTCTTGGGAGGGAGTCATTTACCAATTTCAGCCAGAACTGCAAAGAAGAGATTTCCAAGACATTAAGATTGCCTTTTTTGCATAGAAGAATAGCTGTAAGTAGCATGTTCTGGAGTAGGACCGGAGTTGTAATTCCCCTGTTAAACCCAGCAGACAGAGCTCTGGGGAACAGATATTCGGGAGAGCGAGTTTTTCATTTATGTACTGGAGAACACTGTTTTTTTCCAGTGCGCTATGGATTTCCCATGAAAGATCATGCCAGACTAATCTGGTTCTGCAACTGTCTGATCTATTGATGTTTTATTCTATCTAAATTTCAGCCAGGTTTAATCAGAATAATCTTTTTTATTATCTATCATAACATTATCTTTGAATGCTATTTATAATTTTGCCATAAAAGTATTTGCCTGATGCTTTTACATTACCTTTCTTACTACCCTGTTCCTCTATGAGGGGGCTGCCCTATTTGTGCAGCAGTAGTCTGTTAGCATTAGAAACTCTGACAGGTTAAGAAGGGACAGTCAGGTTGGCAAAACAGTCAGGTTTAGGAACTTCCAGTGACAATTACTTACAAAAGCAGAACTATCAGCGAAAAACGATCAACATGACCTATAGGTAACTTTTAATGTAGATAAATATTTTGAAAAGAAAATTTTGTGTCAATATCACTTTAAATCATGAATGACTGAACTCAAAAGGTAATGGGATTTATGCATTTTGGCTAGAGGATATACACTGTTATAATCAATAGTGTAATCTATTGTTATGTGAAAAACAAGAAAGTGCAAGTGCATTATACTCTTTTAAATAAATATCGAACATGCTTAAAAGGATAGTGTTAGGGTTGATTTATCGAAAATGTCTGCAAAAACCCTTCTAGTCCCACCCATCTGTCCATTTCCTGCTGCCTCCTTTCCCAGGCTGTGCAGGGCAGCTGACAGCTCTCAGCATAGTGCACTGTAGGATAGGAACTAGTGATGTGCGGGTCGGTGACCCTCACCCGACCCTAACCCGCCCTTCCTCAGCCTGTGCCTGACTTCCGGGTTCCTTTTATGAACCACGCGTCTATAAAAACATAAGTCAGAAACTGGCAGTGCAAGGTGGGAAGAACAGGAAGAAGAGTTCAACCCGGACCCGCCTGCCACCTGAAAATGGGGGTGCGAGGTCGGCCCAGACCCGCCTGACCCACTGGTATCGGGCCGGCCCACACATCACTAATAGGAACCAGGCTGACCTGACTGAAGACTGTCTTCACTTGTGTGACTGCAGGCCTGTGATTAGCTATGCCCCTCCTACTCTGCTTCAGGACACACCCACAGCTTATTTGAAACACAGGGACTGTAGCAAATCCCTAGCAAGCTCCAATAAAGGGCCCTTTCTTACAGAAAATATTAAATTTTAACCCAAAGTATTATTCATTATTGTCTACAAGATTGGGGGGGGGGGTGGCTATAATTATCCTATATGTCTGCTTTAAAGTGAAGGAACTTAAAGGGCACCTGTTAGCAAAATATAGAGCTCACACTCTGGTTGGGGGTAACAATAGTTTTTTTTTAAATGCCCCCGCCAGTGCTAAACCATTTTCACCAGGCTCCCGGTTCGAGCGGCCATGTTGGAGCACATGCATGTGCATAAGTTAGCCAATGCCACAACTTTAGAAGTGGCACGAGAGTCCTAGTGCTGGCGAGGGCAATTTAAAAAAAAAATCTCCCCCCCTGGGGGGGGGTTTGCCTTCCTCTGGATTAATCAACAATTAGGCAAGTTAAAAGGTTGAACTTGATGGACGTGTGTCTTTTTTCAACCCAATTTACTATGTTACTATGTAACAAAATTCCTTTGCAAATAAATAATAAAAAGTAGCAATAACAATACATTTGTAGCCTTACAAAGCATTTGTTTTTAAGATGGGGTCATTGACCCCCATTTGAAAGCTGAAAAGAGTTAAAAGATGAAGGCAAATTGTTCACAACGATAAATATGAAGCCCAATTCTAAAGATGCTTACAATTAGCCATTCTATAGCCATACTAAAATGTTACCCCCTTCAAGCACTGATATCAGCAACAGAGTATATCCACAAGTGTAAACATGATAGCTGTATAAAAAATAGACATTTGCAGGCATCCATAAAGCTTTACAGACAATGTTTAATCTAGGAAAAATCCCAACCGCTTTTCAGAGTTTGGTAACACCAAAAAGTGAAAATATTTTATTTACGTTTAAAGATCTCATTTGTCTATCCAGCGTCTGCAAATAAAGTATTTGTTGGAAACAGTTGCATAATTGTATATTAGAAATATTTTCCTCTTGTTTGTGTGTAGAGAGCTATTAGGGACATCAGACACATCTGTTGTATTTTGTATTCTTTATTTTGTACTGTATTGTATTCTGCATAGTGTATCTGTTATCTGCTTTACAGTTGTGGGACCTAGAGCCCTAAAGGAACTTGAATGGCAGCCCCCATGAGTCCATAAAAACCTATTTGTATACCGGTAAGTTATATGACAGCTTCTAAAGCAAGCCAAGAATTTATAACAGTTTATGATAATAGCATATTTGTATAAGAACACACTGGGTGATTTCAGATTTAAAGTGACACTGACACTAAAAAAATATTATTCAAAATATTAATGTACATCAAAAGTTACCTATAGCTCATTTTGATCTTTTTTCACTGATAGGGCTAACAGACTACTGAAGCTCAAATATGGCAGTACCCGAGAGACACATGGGGGATCATATGGGTAATGTAAAAGCATCTGTAAATACTTTTATGACAAAATTATATATCATGCAAAGACAATATTATGATAGATGTAAAAATGTAATTATCTATTTAAGTTACATATAAAGTTAGTCACAGTGGTCCTCATAATATACATAGATTTTTTATTTTAGTTGTTTATCAAAAATTTGCAGTTTTAGACTGCTAATACTAGATTTTCAGTGTGTCAGTGACCCTAACTCTCTATACACATTCTATGCACTTCCTGTATAGTCAATGAAGTAGCTTCAATTCAAATGCTCTCAAGGGACAATGGGCAACACTGCAATGTACATGTGTATGTGACAACATCCCATAATCAGCTTTGTATCCTCTACACTGCTCGAAATACTCCTGCCCTAGCTGGCCCAGTCGCTGTGCTTCCAGCACATAGCAACTTTGTCTCTTACTCAGGCTCGAACTGACTGTGGTTCTGGCAAATGGTGTGCAGGTGAGTGCTGTTTGTGCCTCTGTGTACTTAAATTGCCAGGGCCTATTTTGAATCCCAGTCCAGACCCGCCTTACTATTCATGCAGAGAGCACTTCTGCCCAGGTTCTGGCTGCGCACTTACCCCCTGCACCAGATAAAAATTCCAGCACAAGGTGCAGAGTTCTGCATTGATGGGTGCAGGCCAGCCTTGCTCTTACGGACAGTGTAAATACCCCTTATGAAAAGTGCAAAAAAATTACAGATTGTCTTTTTCTATTTTGCACATTCTAGTCATAAAAGCCATGGTTTCTGGTAAATGTTTTTTTAATTACATGGACCAGGGCAGTATTAAGAGGTTGAGGGGCCTAGGGCAAGCTATCCAGTGATGGTTGCCCATGTTGATAGAGGACTCTATAAACAGGCAATTCTGCATTCAGCACAGGGCCCCCCACTGTCCTTCTTAAACACAGAGCCTAACTGCCAGTATTCGCCACCCCTAAGTACAGATTGCAAAAAAAAAAAATCATGTTTACGCTCAAAATTCTTTATTGAATGCAAGTGTCCACCAGGTGGCAACAGTGCCTAGTTATTCAAGATTGTAAATCTAGATAATGTACCAAGGAAACTGTCTGCTTCTCCATCTCCTGTTTCCATGTTTATTGCTCTGCATTATTCTTTTTTTTTATCCTTGTTTATTGCTCTGCATTATTCTTATATGCCGCTATATCCTTCAGTGGTGTAAATGTGGTACAAGTGGTTACCAGGAACATTTTATAGATACAGGCAGTCCTCAGGTTACATACTGTACATGCGACTTACATACTGAAGATGACAAAGGGTGTCAATTTCTAAAAACAGAATCAATAGCAATCAATGCTGTAGATAGATAAGGGAAAACACTGTCAGCATCACTTATGTGGCTTCAGTTTGAGTCTGTGTGATTGAGAAGGTATGACTTCAGAAAGACTGGCTTACAGTATATCCTTTAAACAAAATCCTTATAGAAACAATAAATTCTTAATTCTGTTGGTACCAGGAAGGAAACATGGGTTAGGAGAAATAACTTTTGAATGACCTCATTCAGTCTTGCTCTAAACAAATCTGAGCTTATACTGTTGAACCTCAGACTTAACTGTAGCAAAGTAGTTCTCTAGCGACTGGGCAGAGTTTTCTGTGGTATTTGTGCACTATCATGGTTACAGAAAGAAAGAACACTCTCCACAAAGTCACTAATTGAACATGGCTTGTGGCTGTAAAATAGCTCTACTTCAAACATACTTAGAGCTGCCTGCTCTGTCTAGGAATTTCATCCTCATCCTTCTGGATTTAATTATCTTCTTTGCATTCCCATTAAAAACAAGCAGGGGTCCAAATGAATGAACTACATACACTACTAACAGCTATGTTCTGGCTTCCTCACAAAATAGTTTCTGCAGAATATTGATATCACCAATAGGTGGCGAAAGCAGCAGCATAATTCCACTAAAGATAGAAGTATAATTTTATTTATATTGCACTATTTGTGTACAGAGTACTGCACTTTATTGCAATACAATAGAACAGATAAAATAATTAGGGATGCACCGAATCCACTATTTGGACAAACCCTGAATCCTTTGCGAAAGATTTGGCGAATACTGAACCGAATCCTAATTTGCAAATGAAAATTAGGGATGGTAAGGGGAAAACCTTTTTTTCCTTATTTGTTTGGTGACAAAAAGTCTCGCGATTTCCCTCCCTGCCCCTAATTTACATGTGCAAATTAGGATTCGGCGAATCCTGGCCGACTCTGAACCGAATCCTGGATTCAGTGCATCCCTAAAAATAATACACTATAAATGAATTAAAAAAACACAATTACATTCAAGATTTAGGGGGTTATTTATTAAATATTGATTTTTTTCTGTTCAGAGTTGTAAAGGGAAAAACAATTTTTTTTGGAGAAAAAAACTCCCTGAGGCTGCAAAAAGCCAGAATAAAAAAGTAATCCATCTCAACCTTGCCGAGGTCATATAGAAGTCAATGGCAGATGTCCTTTTACAATTGTACAATTTAGATTAAGATAGGATTTGATCAAGTCTTTTCCTGTACCAGATTTTTTTTTATTGATAAATAAGGTAAAAATGTGCTCTGCGGTTTGTTTGAAGTGGATTTAATAAAATAATGATAAAATGTTCAGATTTTGGTAATTAGAGAAGTGTGGAGACATAAGAGAAAGGACACAGATACTGTAGATAAATAGATACATAGACAGACAGATAAACACATCAACTTTGACTCTTTGGGAGAGAAAATATGTAATGTTTTCTACAAACTTTGCACTTTCAATATAAATTAACAATTATTCACTATTGACGAATACCATTTTGTCTGCAATACCTTGTTAATTGTGTTAGGAAATCCATAAATCCCAAATCAAAATCACACTGGATGACATATCCCATTCCTACAGTATATTAGACAATGATACGGTAACTTAATAATTGTATTGTCCAAGACCAAATCCAGCCCATTGGTAGGGTTGCTTTAAAGAAAACTATATGCCAACATATCGTTGTGGGGCTTCCTAGTATGGCTTCCTTCCTTAAAAATAAGTCCACTACAAGGATGTTACTATGTAAAACATGATCACATTTATATCCAGTGGCGGAACTAATGGGGGTGCCCAGCGGGGGGGTGGGGTGGTAGTTACAATGTTAAATCGGTTTGAAAAAAGACAAAGTCCATCAAGTTCAACCCCTCCAAATGAAAACCCAGCATCCATACATACACTCCTCCATACTTTCACATAAATTATATATACCCATATCTATACTAACTATAGAGTTTAGTATCACAATAGCCTTTGATATTATGTCTGTCCAAGAAATCATCCAAGCCATTCTTAAAGTCATTAACTGAATCAGCATCACAACATCACCCGGCAGTGCATTCCACAATCTCACTGTCCTGACTGTGAAGAACCACTGTAAGAGGCAGATTTATCAAAGGTCGAAGTGAATTTTCAAATGAAAAAAATTAAAATTTCGAGCTAGTTTTTGTGTACTACGACTAGGGAAAAGTCCAAATTCGATTCGAATTGGAAAAAAAATTGAAAACGTGAATATTTATCATGTACTGTCTCTTTAAAAATTCGACTTCGACCATTCGCCATATAAAACCTGCCAAATTTATGTTTTAGCCTATGGGGGACCTCCTAGAACCTATTTGGAGTCAATTGGTGGACTTTGGGAAAACATAGAATCGAATTCGATTGAATGCGCTATTCCTTCAATTCATACGATTCGCATTCAGCCGAATACGGACCTATTCCACACAGTTTGTTTTTGCACAGTTAAAATATAATGTAATTCCAATCAGCTTTTCAGAACAGATTCATTTTAAATGTGCAATGGTTTAGAGTTTGTAAATGTAATTGCAATTGAAAGCAACATTTTTCTGGTCCTTTCCATACTCTTCTGACTCTGAGGTTCTGACTATTGAAACAACGCAGCAGATGCCAGCTGATTAACAGACCTGTAAGAAGCATGCAAGGAACTGTGGGAAACCGAGTGTAGGCTGCAGGGTCGTATTTATATATAGTCATCCAACTAACACCAGTAACATCTGGAAGTAGTATCCCAGAAGTATCCATCATAGTGGACCCCTCTCCCCAGGCCCGGTGCCTTGGGGTTATCCTAGATTCTGTCCTGTCATTCACTCCTCATATCCAGTCACTTATTAAATCATGTCACTTCCACCTAAGTAACATATCCAAAATACGGTCATTTATCACCCAAGATGCTGCCAAAATTCTTATTCACTCTCTCATCATATCACGTCTAGACTACTGTAACTCTCTTTTAATTGGCCTTCCCCTCCAGAGACTGTCATCTCTCCAGTCCATAATGAACACTGCTGCGAGGCTGATACACCTCAGCAACCGCTCCTCCTCTGCCTCGCCATTGTGTCAATCCCTGCACTGGTTTACGTTACCTTTCAGAATCAAGTTCAAATTAATGACACTGATTTTCAAAGCACTTCATAACTCTGCCCCACCCTACATCTCTGAACTCATCTCTATATACTCACCCAACCGCTTACTACGCTCCTCTACTGACCGGCTACTCAACTCTTCTCTCATTACCTCCTCACATGCTCGCATTCAAGACTTTGCAAGGGCTGCACCCCTCCTCTGGAACGCTCTCCCACGGTCTGTCCGACTTTCTCCCAACCTTTCTGCTTTCAAGAAATCTCTTAAAACGCACTTCTTTCGAGAAGCCTACCCTCACTCTGCTTAACTACCAACCGCAACACCACATACAGTACCACATTTCTCACCCACTTAATTCGATCTTGCCCACTCCCACACCTTGTGTATTACTCCCTTCCCTTTAGAGTGTATGCCTATGCATAGGGCCTTCCTCACCTTTTTGTACCTGTATTGATTGTGATGTATGTAACTCCATATGTTCTATGTATATAATTCATGTGATTTAGTTGTATAATCACATTTACTCTACAGTGCTACGCAATATGTTGGCGCTATATAAATACATGTTAATAATAATCCAAGGGAGGCAGTTTAAGCGGGTGGCCCTCGGGTGTCTATGTAATCTCAAAAACAATTTTCTTTAGAAAAATAAAAGACCTCCCCAGCCACCATTAGAGATTACCTGAATAAATCTGGAGGCAGGGCTGGGGTGAGGGAGTGAGCCGGCTATTCCTGGGGACATGACATAATTCGTAGAAAGTGTGACATCATTTCCACAAACTGGTGGCGCAGTTAGATCTGGTGCATAGGGTGGCACCAGACTTAAATACAGCACTGTTTTGCTGGAGCATTTAAAAATTGCAGATATCTTTGTAAAAAACTTTAAAATCATTAAATAATGTGTATTGCAAAGTAGCTTAGAATTACATTTTCCCTTATTAAGCAAAAATGTAAGGGCAATTTACAAGCAATTTCAGGCAAGACCCAGGGTTACCCTGCGTGCAATTCAAAAGATGAGGACTGGTGCCTCAGATTTTGCCAACTGCCAACCTGATTTAAACCAACAACCAACAACAACAAAAAAATGGTGCGCAAAGAATGCACACATTGGCAGAAGGTGCTGTATATTGATGCAGCTGATGTGACTTCCACTCCCACGTGTCCAGTTCTCGTACAGAATGAGGAGCTCTAGCAACCTCTGGTGGCCAGATTAACCCTGCTCTTCCTCTCAGCTATTTGTAGCCAGGCACCTCCCCTGCCTCACACACCCACCTTTCCTTTACTACTTCATTGATTCCAAACAGCCAAAAGCCAACCCCTTCAGTCAGTTCAGAGCAGTAAGCGGCACTGTTCAGCTACACACACAGGGGAAAGTAAATAGTGCCCGAAAGAGCCAGAGGCAGAGGGAGATAAATTGAAGTTGCTGCTCACAATGTCTCTAACAGGCTACTTTGCAGCTCCGCTATGCAGCATCTTTCTGTTTATTCTTGCACATGCAGATGCTGGGCAGCAGGAGGACAGTTTGTACATGTGGATTGATGCTCACCAAGCCAGAGTATTAATAGGTAATTGTGTGTGTTTATAGATATTATTCATACTTTGTCATAGTTTATATTGGGAACGTAGATTTCTTCATATTGAGCACAGAACCCTTTGCAATTCCTGATATTATATTCTTCTTTATTTGTCTTAACAGGCTTTGAGGAGGATATTCTGATTGTTGCAGAGGGGAAAATGGCACCATTTACGCATGATTTTAGAAAAGCCCAGCAGCGAATGCCAGCCATACCTGTCAATATCCATGCCATGAATTTTACTTGGCAGGCAACAGGGCAGGTAAGAAACAGTATGCTTACATAACATAATTATGCCTCTTTATAGGTCCCTGGTAAGGCCTCATCTGGAGTATGCAGTTCAGTTTTGGACTCCAGTCCTTAAGAGGGATATAAATGAGCTGGAGAGAGTGCAGAGACGTGCAACTAAATTGGTTAGAGGGACGGAAGACTTAAATTATGAGGGTAGACTGTCAAGGTTGGGGTTGTTTTCTCTGGAAAAAAGGCGCTTGCGAGGGGACATGATTACACTTTACAAGTACATTAGAGGACATTATAGACAAATGGCAGGGGACCTTTTTACCCATAAAGTGGATCACCGTACCAGAGGCCACCCCTTTAGACTAGAAGAAAAGAACTTTCATTTGAAGCAACGTAGGGGGTTCTTCACAGTCAGGACAGTGAGGTTGTGGAATGCACTGCCGGGTGATGTTGTGATGGCTGATTCAGTTAATGCCTTTAAGAATGGCTTGGATGATTTTTTGGACAGACATAATATTAAAGGCTATTGTGATACTAAACTCTATAGTTAATATAGGTATGGGTATATAGAATTTTAATTAAAAGTAGGGATGGGTGTGTGTATGGATGCTGGGTTTTCATTTGGAGGGGTTGAACTTGATGGACTTTGTCTTTTTTCAACCCAATTTAACTATGTAACTATGTAACTATACAGCACTAAATCCCCATGTACTACATATGTGTGACTGCCAAACAGGACCACTTGTCATTTGTGACCTATATGCTACAGAAAGGTTAGATCTGTCACTTGACTCCATAAACTGTAGGCTTCATTATTTCCAGTGTAGTGTGCCTCATGGTCTAAAATACTTTCACTACTAGATACATTAAAACCTATTTTTAACTTACAACAAGTAGCAGCTGCAAGTCTCAGTATGTGATAGGGACGGGTTGTCTGCTCATGTTGTTAATTATTGTTGATGAGTTGATGTCACCCACAAATGTCGACCAATTCATTTATCTGTTCATCTCTCTGTATGTCTGCTCTGTCATCTATCTGTCTGTGGGGCTCGGGTGAAGGCCATTTGGGGTGACAATATGGGAGGATGCCTACTAATTTTCCTAGATACTTTTATCTTCAATCAATTTATTTGATATATCTTTATTGGTATGCTTATCTATCTATCTATCTATCTATCTATCTATCTATCTATCTATCTATCTATCTATCTATCAATCTATCTATCTATCTATCTATCTATCTATCTATCTATCTATCTATCTATCTATCTATCATCTATCTATCTGATATATTTGTATTTTTCTGCATGTCTTTCTACCTGCATATCTATCTATCTATCTATCTATCTATCTATCTATCTATCTATCTATCTATCTATCTATCTATCTATCTATCTATCTATCTATCTATCTATCTATCTAATCTGTCTATCATCAATTTACTGTATTCTTTATCTCTATATCTATCTGTATGTCCATGTACATGTACCTGTTTATCTATCTATCTACATCTGTCTATAGACTCTCTACTTACTTTGCATGCACATCAAATGCCCTCTCATAGAATAATTCTTGGCAAATGTATCTGTTTAAGTATGAATTCCCCTTGCCATTTCATATTTGAAATGATGAAACCTAACACTGGCTTGTAAAAATGATGGTAAATGTATTATGTTATAATAGCCCAATCCCTCCAATAATAAAACATTCTAAGTGTAAAAATAATACTAAATCTGATATTTAATATAAAGAAAATCAAATGAACAGGGAAGCTGAATGGCTATACAGAGGTTTATATTACCTAGACATCACTTCAGTTAGCATTTTTTCTGCTTGTGCTTCTGCTAAACACCTGGTTCAGTTCTGATCTGTCATGTAAGAACATTTGTAATAATATTCAGAACTTCTGAATATTATTACAAATGTTCTTACATGACGGATGAATGGAATCGCGTATTAGTACAAAGTGAAATACAATCTAATGTTCCAGACTTGTATTTGCTCTGGATTAATGTCTCTGGAAAATGCAGCCATTTTTTCTGTCTGTCAATGAACATTTTTCCTTTTTTAAAATAATAAAAGGAAACAAACATTTCGGCCTATTATATGTTTAATCATTGGACTGGTAGCAAGAGTAATACTGCTGTGCTTCTTTTTCTCTTTTTTTATTATGGGCCCTAAAATAAATTGTCTACTTTTATCAGGTTACAAATAGAGACGATCAATTCAGAAAAGATTTCATTCAGTCTGAATAAAGGAGTGTTATATATTGAAAAGCAATTTTGTAGGTTTACCCCTTACTAGAGAGCAGATTGACAACTTGATTTGATCTTAAGATGATCATTTACACTCAGCAGCAGGTATAGGTCATGACGGCAGTGGTTTCTACTTTGAAACATGTAAACTGCAGGGTCTGCAGAAAATATCAGCCTGTATTCAATCAAGCTTCTCATGGAATTACAAATTTTATTATAATGTTCTTTATATTTAAGCCACTGGTATCCTTTACAGGACATATCAGAGAAACCCCTATACTCACCCTTTCTGTACTTTGCAAAGGCTTCTGGAATATTTTCATTCTCTGCATCGCAGCCCGACCTCCAATTTTCATGCACTTGCAGCTTCAAAGCAGTTTTAGAGGCACCCAGAATCTATAACTGTGCATATAGATGGGATATCTTGCATTCTATAAGGGCATGAGACTTTCACATCATTTTTGTGAATGATACAATATGCCCTTATGCATTAAATGATCTAGTCATCGGAAAACATGTTTTTTTTAAAAACGCATCAGTTAATAGTGCTACTCCAGCAGAATTCTGCACTGGAATCCATTTCTCAAAAGAGCAAACAGATTTTTTTATATTCAATTTTAGAATCTGACATGGGGCTAGACATTTTGTCAATTTCCCAGCTGCCCCTGATCATGTGACTTGTGCCTGCACTTTAGGAGAGAAATGCTTTCTGGCAGGCTGCTGTTTTTCCTTCTCAATGTAACTGAATGTGTCTCAGTGGGACATGGGTTTTTACTATTGAGTGTTGTTCTTAGATCTACCAGGAAGCTGTTCTCTTGTGTTAGGGAGCTGTTATCTGGTTACCTTCCCATTGTTCTTTTGTTTGGCTGCTGGGGGGGAAAAGGGAGGGGGTGATATCACTCCAACTTGCAGTACAGCAGTAAAGAGTGATTGAAGTTTATCAGAGGACAAGTCGCATGACTTGGGGCAGCTGGGATATTGACAATATGTCTAGCCCCATGTCAGATTTCAAAATTGAATATAAAAAAAATCTGTTTGCTCTTTTGAGAAATGGATTTCAGTGCAGAATTCCGCTGGTGCAGCACTATTAACTGATTCATTTTGAAAAAAAAAATTTCCCATGACAGTATCCCTTTAAGGTGAAACTTAAGCCGATTAAAACTTGGAGTGATTTTACATAAGGTTGTAATATGATCTCCATAGAAAGTTAATGTTGTGCTCCTCTGTGTTCCCATTTCTCCTTGGTGTCCTCTTAATTTTCTGCTTTCTTTTCTGCCAGCATCATCATGCTCATTGCCTATTTCAGTAGTCAGTATACATGCCAGCCACATACACTGCTGGGTGCCAATCTTGCTACTCCCTCTGCCATCTCCATCATGGAGAGGAGGACTGATGCAAAGGCAAAGGTGTATACGGTGAGCATATGACCTTAAGGGGGTTATTCACCTTTAAATTAACTTTTAGTATGATGTAGAGAGTGATATTAGAGACAATATGCAATTGGTTCTAATTGTTTTATTATTTGGGTTTTTAAATTATTTAACTTTTTATTCAGCAGCTCTCCAGTTTGCAATTTCAGCAATCTGGTTGCTATGGCCCAATTGCCCTAGCAACTATGCATTGATTTGAATAAGAGACTGGAATATAAATAGACTGGAATATATATAGGAGAGGGCCTGAGTTAAATGGAGAGTAAAAAAAAGCAATAAAAATAGATTAGTTGCCTTACAGAGCATTGTTTTTTAGAGGGGACCTTTGACCCCCATTTGAAAGCTGGAAAGAGTCAGAAAAAGAAAGCAAATGTTTCAAAATCTATTTAAAAAAAAAATAAAGACCAATTGAAACTTTGCTTTGAATTAGCCATTCTATAACATATTAAAAGTTACCTTAATTTTTACAGGTTTTAATAGCCTGACAGCCCTGTACATTTTCCAAATGATCTTCTTGCCAAAATCTAACCTTATGAGAAAAGAGTATAGAAAAAAATATAAACTCCTGGCATGAAGTAGTATAAAGAAGCACTGTCCATTTAACCCTATTATCAGGAGAAGACATTTTGTGATATTGCAGTGCTATAGAGGGCTCTAGAATATTCAAGGCAGTAGGAACAGACAGTGAAAAGTGTCTCTAAGCAGCTGCTTTACCCAGCTGCTCAGCACCCCACAGGCTTTCAGTATGTCACACATAGTAACTTAAAGGAAAAACAAAATGTATGTATAACCTTTCTAGTAAGTTCATCTAAAACAAGACATTGATCAATTACATTGAGGTGTGAATACAGCTTACCCTTTGAGTTCTGTTATGTGGTTAAGCCGCAAGGCTTGGCAGGAATACTGGGGTTTATTACATAAAGACTTTTCTGTGGAAACCACCAACAATCTGTGACACTCCACTAACTACAGCTACACCTATGTATTTCTCTTTATAGCCTCAGCTTGCACAGATTTGTCATTTTACCTTCATCACAAATGCAAACAAAATATTGCATATGTGAGTTCATATAACCTACGTATTACAAACTTGCAGACTGAGGTTACTGTGAACTGCAACTTCCACTACTGCCAGCTGAGAATGCTGGGATTAAAAGGGTTACAAAGATATAAAAGAAAATGCAGTTCAATGAGTAATTACATTTTTTTTTTAAATGAACATTGCCCTAATTGCATTAGCCATATAATCTAGATTCTTTCTATTAGAACTGTGATTATCTTGGAAGCTAATATAACTGAATTTTTCCATACTTGCTCCCTGGGGACTTTTATTAATACCTTCACTATGGTGTATGTCACCAAACATAGGAAATACCTTGTTTTATGAGCTCTAGAGGGAAATTTCCAGCGCGGAATGTGAAAATGTTTACATTTTGTGGGCATGAAATTTTTTCAGATTTTTTCCCCTCCTCTTCTTTCCAAAGGGGGGTTTGCATATCAAAAGTGCGGCTTCCAGTCT
Organism: Xenopus laevis; assembly: GCF_017654675.1. Classification (NCBI taxonomy): domain Eukaryota; kingdom Metazoa; phylum Chordata; class Amphibia; order Anura; family Pipidae; genus Xenopus; species Xenopus laevis. Next base: position 90,108,517 of record NC_054376.1, on the reverse strand, counting down.
TTAATATTGAGATCCTGTTCATCTGTGGTATTTTGCATCGTGGTGTTGTAGACATGCCACCAGGGATCAAAGCATAATGTTGCTGAGATCCCACTTCATTTGGTAGAACAAGCATGTGTCTGCCATCTGTTGTATCTGATAGAAAACAGTGCTAAACGTCTGAAACTTTGGCCAAAAAAGACTTTAATGCTCAGAGAAGAGTAGATGCAAGGCACCTTGTAAGCTACATCTGGTTTCTATAGAAATTTACGTAGTATAAATGTAACATACACAACCTTTGTTCTCCCAACTGATTTAAATACTATCCTGTATGTTACACAAGCACAGAGATTATGTGCCGGGATAAACTATCAATAAGCAAGTTGTTTTGTGTCATTTTAAAATCTCTTTATGTAGTTGCAAGGTAGGACATTTTGAAAAGATATGTGCTTTATATACTGTATATGCTTTCTGGCTCTCCTTCCCTTTTTCTTCCCTTCCCTTATTTATATTTTGGCATAGAATATGCCTTTGACGATCCCCACCTCTGTTACTCTGTACGTAGGTTGCAGAAACAAGTGGAGGGAATGTTTCTCGGCCTGCACTTTTATTGACATATACAGCCAGTGAAACAGCCCAATGCGGCAGTAGTTGTAAGCTTTGGCGCTTATAGCTCCTAGTGTCCGCAGGCAGCAGTTGGCTGTTTAAAGATAGTCATACATAGGACTAATAACTGGATAACCATCTCATTGGTCTACAGGTTGTATACTCTGCAATATGGCCACACACATAAATGTTCAGGTTTAATTGACATGGCCAAAGAAGCATGGTCCCTTGCTGTTGTTTATTTGTTGATGTTGGATCGTGTGACACAAGAGAAGAAGCAAAGCAGTGCTCCATCTGGAATTTGAAAACTCTGGTTTAGGAGAGCAGTCTAATATCTGGTTATCTGTTAGTTTACCATCCAGTTTCATCCTAATCCCTTTTCTGTCCCTGCTTGCTGCTTTGCTTCACCTCCTTAGATGGATACTAAACTGCCTATTGCATTTGCTTTAACTATGCAAAAACACCATTTGATGGAGTTGCCATTAAGATCCAGTGTTACAAATCAATTCACATATATACCAAATAATATGGTGTGCCCACATTTTAAATATTACCAGGCTTGGTTCAACTTTTGTGATAAAATAGATTTATGTGTTTTGAACTGGAAATACATATATAATCTGAATAAATAGCCACCTTTAGAAATGTATTGATTCTTTTCCTTTAAAGAGATAGTGACACCAGAAAATTAACCTTATTTACATCTACCATAAAATTGACTTTGCATGCTTCTTAGCATTTTGCCATAAAGTATTTGCCCAATGCTTTTATATTACCTGTCTAACTCCCTGTGATCGACTATGAGGGGGCTGCCATATTTGTGCAGCAGGAGTCCGTTAGCTTTAGAAACTGACAGACTGAGATGGCACAATCAGGTTGGCAAAACAGTCAGGTTTAGGAACTTCAACTAACAATTACTTACAGAAACAAACCTCTAAGCAAAAAACAATCAGCATGACCTATAGGTAACTTTTAATGTACATTCATATTTTAAAAAGTAGTTTTTTAGTGTCAGTATCACTTTAAGCACAACTTCTGTTTAACTTTTACTCTATCACACTAGATTGTGTTTTTGTAATTTTTGTCATTAAGAATGTTGGATTAAGTTATATTTTGGGTCTGTGCAGGCATAAGCACTGTTTAATGAATTCCTGCCTGTTACAGTCTGCAGGGTTAATGCTATGAAACTGAATCTACATAGAAACAGCACACAATACAGTTCTTACATCTTACATACACATTTCAATACAAATAAATAATTTTACTTGTATTATATCCTATTACAATATTAGTTAATAATATTGTAGGTGGGTTTAAATCAGTAGTCAGTTTAAAAAATGCAAATAGTAAATTACATGTATTAAATTCTATGTAAAACATGACGACAGAAAATAAATTATTTATGAATGGCAGCACATGAGGAGCAGCTGTCATAATTCTGTCCTCACTGATGCCACCAATGTAGAGGAATAGATACACTGAAGCAAATTCAAATTAGTGAACTATCTCTTTATCTGTCTTGTTCTTTCTATAAAAGTGTCCATACACAAGCAGATTTAAGCCCCTCTAGACCAAATTGACAGCTTATCTACACATGTATGTGCCCTTCCAGACAGCCCCCCAACAGATATATAGTGAGAATTGGAAGATATCTGTCAAAATAGTTTAAAAATCTTTTTGGGCCAGGACTGCATGGCTTGTTGATGCAGTCCTCTCCTGACAAACCTGCATAAACCTCTGTTATAAACAGACTGTTGACCTGGTGGCAAAAAGATCAGATCAGCCTAATCTGGCCTGACATGTAGGTTTTGGCAACCTTTCCAAATAAGTCGATCTTGATGTGTATGGCGAGCTTGAGAATCACCATGATTTACACTGATGATGTTGAAATCATACTATATATTCAGTGATACTTTATGTGCTAGGCCTATATGTGCAGCAAGTGCATCCTGGCAAAGTGAACCCATTTACCCACTACTCATTCATGGCAATGGTTTAGTTTCTTAGAGGCTATTTTGTTGCATTGCTGCATTCCTCCCTTGTCTTTAGTCTTGCCTTGTAACATAGCCCACAGTTTGCGGATGGGGACATAAATAGAAGTTAAAAAAAGGCACCCCTCACCTCCGTCGCTTCCCCCCCCTCACCTCCGTCGCTTTCCCCCCCAATCTGTGCTTGGTAGTTGTCAGTAATTGCTGTCACTGGCCCTTAACAGTTTTCTAGTTCTGTTGAACAAATACCCTGCAATGCGTACAGTAAAAGTCATTTGACAAAAAAGAGTTAAATAAAGCATAAACAGTCCATAAAGGTTTAATTACAAAAGCATTTTAATTTTTGCCTTTTAACTTACGTGCATTTTAGATTTGACTTTCATTAGAAGAGAATCAGGCATTTAGTCTTTAGACTGCCCAGAGTGTTTTATCCAAGACATCAAAGCCACTGTGTAATTCTTAAGAACAAAGGCTTAATAGCTTGAAGCCTGTCCAAAATGATTCTGTAGCAGTTAGCCTTGTGTCTTACCTTTCATGGCTGGACTTAACCTTTTTTTTACAAACTGATAACATTGTTTTCAGTTTATCATCTCAGGAGCTATCACTGGGCAATAAAAGAAGAAAATTTTTTTAATATTTCAAGTTGTCTTTCACTGAATGTGTTACCACTAAAGCACGTTTTCTAAATGTTCTAGAGCAGTGCTGTCCCACTTCGGTGGTACCAAGGGCCGGAATTTTTCTGGCCTACAAGGTGGAGGGCTGATAATGGAAGTCAGTGTTGTCCACTCCCTGTTTTTAAAGCACACCCACTTTAAAGCACACCCATGTTACCACAAGACCATGTCCACATTAACGGTGGTAGCACACCAAAAAAAACAAATGGTTGGTGCTCATTGCAGGGATATAATTTATCACTCATAAAAACGTTGCCATATTTAGACCTACCCTTAAAGCCATATGCCTCCTCCTCCAGCACATGATTAAACACCTTAGGAGCTGGTAAGAATAATTTTAAAATGCTAACAAACCCCAGAACAAATACCAGGCTTATGTTCCACAGGCAGAGCAGGGCACACACAGGCAGAGAATGGCACACCCAAGGACCATAGGGCAGGCATAGTATGGCACACCCAAGGAGAATAGGGCAGGCAGAGTATGGCACATCCAGGGAGCATGGGGCAGGCAGAGTATGATACACCCAAGGAGCATAGGGCAGGCAAAGTATGGCACACCCACGGAGCATGGGGCAGGCAGACTACAGCACACACAGTGAGCATGGGGCAGGCAGAGTATGGCACACCCAAGGATCATAGGGCAGGGAGCATGGGGCAGACAGATTATAGCAAACATAGGGAGAACAGGGCTTTAGGGGTACGAACAATAGAGGTGTTAAAAGTGTGAACAATGCTGGGGGGATTACATGTGTGAACAATACAGGGGATTACTGTCTGACTTTGAGGTTTAAACAATGCAGGGGCCAGTTAATCTCTGTAGTGATACCTTTTAAATCTTACACATGGTAAGCAGACACAGCAGACAGACTTTCATGTGGGGGGCCAGTTGGACAGCCCTATTCTAGAAGAGGGCTGTCTTGGCCACATTTCTCTGTCTTCCATCAAATGTTAAACTGTATGAGCAATGGCATATTTTAGGAACTGATGCAGCAATATCATTTGTCTGATTTTCTAGGAAAATTGCAAGATATACATTTTGCTAGGCTATGGATACGTAAAAAATAAATCATAAAACTGAAAAAAGCCCCGTTTTCGCACTGCCGCGCACGTGTCCTCGTTTGCAAACGGATGCGAGGGTGCCGGGGCATGACGTAGCCGGCCAGGTTGCCTTGGGTGTCCAGCCGGCATTGCCCGGCACTGAACTACATGTAAAATTTTCCATCTGACATGACACAACTGTTGGATGTGAATGCAGCATGCTGCGTCTTCATCCGAAAAGATAAAAACGGATGGAGTCAGAAAGACTTTTTTTCCTTATTGGAAGATACTGATTGTCGGATGTAAATGCATGAATAAAAGATTCCATCTGACTTTATCTGACTATACATTGTAGCCGAGGGGGATCAGATTTTGGAGCATCCTACAAAATCTCTTGCTGTTGTGTGGCATTGTGTTGTGTTACATGGAGGATCAGATAAGATCTTACCCACAAAATCGAATGAAAAGCCCTTGTGGAATTTTAACCTTATGGCTTTTCTAGATGGTGCTTGGTAGTACAAAAACCTTCAATGTTAAAAAAAAGAATTCCCTTGCCTTTTACAGTATTTTAAGTATTTTTATGCATTTATGAACCTGGCATACATTATTTTGGACAATGTTAAGAAGCTGGGCAAATTTGGCCTGGGCTGTAATCAAGTGATTAAACCTTTCTCCAGATCAATGTAGTCATGTAAACAAAGATTAAATTCGGAGGGTTTGGTGGCCCTTTAAGTTCACCTTTAAGTTAATTTTTAGTATGTTATAGAATGGACAGTTACAAACAACTTTTCAATTGACCTTCACTATTTATGTTTAATAGTTTTTAAATTATTTGCCTTCTTCTTCTGACTCTCTACGTCATACTAAAGGATAACTCAAAGGCAAACAACCCCTTTAGGAAATTACCATCCCTACACTTGCCTTTTTTGTAGTAAAAACACTTACAGCATTCTAATTGTAGAATTAGTTTCCTGACCGGAATAATTAGATCAAGTCTAATTTAGAGCATGACCATTATACTGTTCAACCTGAAGATATCCCTGTGTATAATTATTACAGTAACAATTGTTATCTAATGTTCACACCACTGAAAAAGATATTATTTAAGGCTATATAACCTATTTGCTATATTCAAGAAACCTAACTTAAAATGTGCCCCAGCATCATAACAAATGTTACCCATGATTAGTTATCTTTTATAGGTCTGAGTTCTATAGAACTGGGCCTAGCTGTTAAATAATTTTTTATGTTGTTTTTTTTATGTTAAGTGAAGCAAGTCTGCCAAACATGACAGTATGGCCACAGGAAGACACCAGTCTTTGAAAATCAAAGTATGCGCTTTCATTTATTTAGATCAACTGGTATGGGAACACTCAATGGCAAATATAAGAATACGTTTTAGTATAATTGAATTGTTATTTACTAGTTTAATCATTGATGTTATGATCTGATTTTCACTGTTGTCTTTCACAATATATTTGCAAACTGTGTTTCAGGCAGAATACTTTTATGAGTTTTTATCACTGCGGTCACTAGATAAAGGAATCATGGCTGATCCAACTGTGAATATGCCATTACTGGGAACAGTGCCGCACAAAGCTACAGGTGGGTTCCTTTCGATTTAGTGCACTGGTTCAGGATCTCACAGTCTAGGTGTCACGTTCGGCACCCTATATCCAGAACCCAAACTAAGCTCCCTGGTCACGGCTCTCACTTCTGCCTATAACCGCCGCCTTTCACCTCGGGAGGAGCCCTCGGCTAATCGGATGCCGCCAGGTCTTATTTGAGAGAGGAGCAAAGCTAACGGTTCTGGACGAGCAAAGGGGCACGATCGTCTCACCAGGATACTGGAAGGAAGAACTCCACCAGGAACAGGCAGGCCGGGCCAGCACAAGCAGAGAATCGTCAGACAGACCAGAATCAGGATTGGAGATCGTAGAATAGTCGGAGGACAGGCAAAGGTCAGATTGGAGAGGTCAGAGTAGTAACAAGCAGGCAGGGACAGGATTGGAAAGATCAGAGTAGTCACAGGCAAAGCAAGGGTCAAAACCAGTAATAATAGATAGAATACAAGGAGGAAAGGCACCTAGGAACTTTACAAATAGAACCTAACAACGGGCAGTGAGAAATTCAAAAAGGTCCCTTTAAATAGTTTAAATTTCGTGCGGCCACGCACACCATAGAGGAACCGGCACTGCAAGAGACAGGAGGCATGCGGAGGGCGTCCCCGCCGAAGGCATGGCTGGCGCCCCCGCAAGCAAAAGGAAACACCACTAGACCACCAGGGTAAGCGGAGCTCATTACATTAGGGGTATATTTTTCAAAGAGTGAAGTTACTCTTCCGCCACTCTCCATTCATTTTTATGGGATTTTGAAAGACGTATTAATCAAAGGATGAACTTTCACTTTCAACCATTGATAAATCCCATAGCAATGAATGGAGAGTGGTGGGATTTCACTCTAGAGGTCTGTGGAGACCTCTAACTTCACTCTTTAAATATACCCCTATGGAAGACTTAGGAGAGGTGTAGCAGAGCCCAGAATCAAAGGCAAGACTTAGACAGCCTAGTATCAAAAGCAAGGAAGGCCTAGGTAAAATAAAGATGGCCAAAAAAGACAAGATCTGGACCAGTTGAGGCAACTTAATAACAAGGACAGAGGTGATGAGGCTGATGAGGTTTAATGATTGTGAACACTAAACATTGACTATAATGTATTCAAAAGTGAGTAGTCATACTTCCGGAAATTCACAAAAATAAACTTGTAATTATTGGTGGCATCTGGATATCATAACAATGTTAAAGTATGGATGACACTCAAGATTCACTGGGGCGAACTGCCTCCGCTGTGTTTTATTGGAGCAGTTAGTGAAGATACAAAATACACATATTTTGGGAGCTTTCAGCCTCTTTATCAATGTTTCCAATCACCATCACTTAGTGAACATAACATAACAAGAACATCAGTGTGTGCACTTGAATAATTGTTTTGTTTTATGTTTATTCCACTTAATGCCCTGTCAAATGAATTCCATATTTATTATGCCGGGGACAAGCAACACTGAGAATGAGGGTAAAGAATATTAAAAGGTGCTAATTATCTCTATATTATAACTTATGTTTCCACATTAAGTGTCAATGTTAACCCTACTAAACTTGTAATGTTTGTTAAAAAATAGCATCTTCTAACTAAAAGAATAGACTAAATACATTTTGGAACTATCCCGCATTATTTGTCACATGTTAACAGCATCATAAATAGAAGTTATTGGGCTCCACGTTAGTTTCTTGGGGTCTGCCATCCAGCACTCAAAGGTCTTCTCCTTCTATAGTTATGCCCTGCATGTTGAACATAGTTGTACATTGCAGCTGTAATTGCATTATTGAACAACACTTGCTTCCAACTAGAATGATTTTCCTTTAAAGTCCAACAGTAGAGCCTGGATTCTCTCAAGCTACTGCTTCAGAAAGATGGCACTGTATAGAGCATTATCGCAAGAATGATTCTCTCAAGCTACTGCTTCAGAAAGATGGCACTGTATAGAGCATTATCGCAAGAATGATAAGAACAGCTGCTCACCCTTAAAGGAGAACTAAACCCTAAAAATGAATGTGGCTAAAAATGTCATTATATATACTGAACTGATTGGACCAGCCTAAAGTTTCAGCTTCTCAACAGCAGCAATGATCCAGAACTTCAAACTTGTCACAGGGGGTCACCATCTTGAAAAGGGTCTGTGACACTCACATGCTCAGAGGTCTCTGAGCAGCTGTTGAGAAGCTAAGCTTAAGGGTTGTCACTAATTATCAAGCAGAAAATGGGGTTAGCCTCTAATATAAACTTATGCTACAGGGCTGATTATTAAATGCTGATGCTAATTGCAGTGGTTTCTGAGCTTTCATGTAGTAATTATCTGTATTCATTACTAATCAGACTTATATTGTGATATTTATATTTTATGTCTACTGTATATTGTGAGTGGGTCCCTAAGCTCAGTAAGTTGCAGCAGCACAGAACATGTGCAGTGAATCAGTAGATAAGAAGATGGGGAGTTACTGGGGGTTATTTAGAGACAGATCTTTACTGCTAAAGGGCTGTGGTTGCCGTGGGCTGGTACAGAAACCCAAAACATAATGTACAACGTTTCTAGCTACTTCTTTAGTTAAGCTTTAGTTCTCCTTTTAGTCTTATGTTATCGCCCAGGATTACTATGCACCCCACCTTCATAATAATTACATACAATCTACTGTACCATTCAGGGATCACCTCTAATATCCATTTATGCCAATTGTTTGTTGTACATCTGACAGCCACTTTAGATTTGTTGCTCATCTTGTCTGTTTTGGTAAAAATAATGTACATTTTAGACCCACCAAAAAAAAGAGTTTTTGATTATTTTTCCTTTATATTATAGTTCATTTTTTTTTTTTTTTGGTAAAATAAATGATATAGCCTTTTCTTTGTTTAATGAAAACAATGGTATTCAGTAGCAGTTCTTTTTCTTATATTTCTTATGATGTTTTCTAGTTATACAGGTTGGGTTTCCTTGCCTTGGAAATCAGGACGGTGTTGCTGCCTTTGAGGTGAATGTAATTGTTATGAACTCAGAAGGCAATGTGATTCTTCAGACTCCACAGAATGCTATCTTTTTCAAGACATGCCAGCAAGGTAATCAAGATAGAGAAATGTATTGTCTGTTATTTTTGCAAAATGTTTATAGCGATCATATATAGTCATTGTTATGTAATGCAGCTGAGTTTCCCTCGTCTAGATTGACTAAATATATGAGATTTTGAGTCAGGAGAACCAGGAATTACAAATGACTGCCTTAACAGACAGAAAGTGACAATACATTAAAACATTTCAGACCAAATTAATCATATAACCCCAATAACCAGAATCCTCTCTGGAACTAGAATAGAAGTTGAAGTAGAAGAAATTGTCTCACAGGCTGTGTCAGGATTGGGAAAATCAGCTTAGGCCAATGGTCAAGAGCAAGCCACCAAATAGTAAATTCCAACTTTTTGGGATTCTTGGGATTTTTCTCTTTGTTAAAGAACAATCATTCTGATTTAGCACCAACTTCAAAAATATATTAAAGTTTACTTACAAACCCAACCAGAGACATGTATGCAAAATATAAAACACAATTTGTGTTTTAAATAATTGTTTATTATAAGGTTGTTGAAGTTTGCAGTTGTGAAGAGGAAGAAGGCAAAAGAACTGTTGGAGTTAGGTTGAGGTTAGAGAGTCATGGAGGGAGGCTGTTTTATGAGTTATGAGGCAATGGCTTCCATCGAGTGAAAGGAATTCAAATGAATGGGTACAGAAACAGAGAGAGATAGAGTCCGTATAAGTGAGAGACGATGTCCAGTATATGAATGTAGTGATGTGCATGTGAGGATTTGTTACATTTAAACCATAGTAGTGATGGGAGAATTTGTCCCGTTTTTGTTCGTGGAAGCAACAATTTTGATGACAGTGTTAAAGTTAATGGGCATCCGAATAATGTTGATGCGCGACACTTTTGACGCAAGTAACTTTTCCGCCAAGCGGCCAAATTTTTTTGGCGACAGCAAATTTTCGCGCCAGTTTAGTGAATTTATTCGCTGCCGGCGAAATGCGGGAATTCGCCATCACTAAATCATAGTCTTTAAAGCAGGGGCACTGCCGCCATGAGTTGAGTTGAGAAACTTGCTTCAGTAGGCAGCAGCCTGCAAGTCACCAGGGGCAGCAAAAAAACTGATCCTGGTAACTAAGGATACAGTTACCCGATTGTTTTTACCAATGCAGAATGCCTAAACTGTGTCAAGCAATATGGCAGCAAAGCCGATTTTTGTATTCTATTTATTAGAATAAAAAACTCTAACATTTTTGTGGGAGCAGAAATCATACATCTATATAAATATACCTGTTTATATAATAGCTTTTTTGCTAAACAAACACAATTTATATATGAAGAGTTTTATATACTGCATATATTGCAGAATGGTGATTGGCTCATTTTGTTCCTTAACGCAAAATAGTTTGATAAGTGAAGATGGAATTCTGTTGATTGTATAATGAAGCCTAGCAATAACAAAACCTGATCTATTGCTTTAGAGATAGATAATGTATTTTGACCTATTTTGTTACTCTTCTTTTAGCAAAATGTACAGGAGGATGCAGAAATGGAGGTTTCTGCAATGATAGGCATGTCTGTGAATGTCCTGATGGCTTTTATGGCCCACATTGTGAGAAAGGTAAGGCCTTAGATCATTCAAACCTTGCAAAATAAATTTGGCAGCAGATTTTTTTATAGGTCCTGGTGCCCAGAGATTGGTCTCTCTGCAGGCTCTGCACCCCTCCTATCTTTTCTACAGGCTCCAGTTTTCCTGCAGTTTCCTAGCTCACAGGGTAATCTCATACTGTAGCTGTGCCCTCATACTCTTGTACAAGCACATTTCTTCACAACATATATAAGCACACTGAATATATAACTTTAGTGATGTACAGTATGTGAGTTTGTAGTCTTCTGTATGTTTCCACAGGATATTACCCACAGCATGATTGCCCTATATGCAAGGTTACTAATGTCATAATATTATAAAGGTATCTCCAATGCCTGCAACGTCCCTGGTAGAAAGAACTCTTACCAGAGATTATATAGACATGTACAACTGACTGGCTGTGATTGACAAAAAGCTGGTATGAGTTGGCCTGAAACTTACAGCATTCATGGCACTGGATATAATTTGCCAGAAAGCCTTCTGTAGATATATTTACTCTCATTCCTCACCAGACCACTACAAATTGTATTTGCTAGATCAAGTCATGTTGTGGCTAAGCCTCATGTGTGATAAAGTGCTCTTGCAGTTCATACTATTACTCTTCTTGTTGCAAGTGTTCAATGAAGTACTATGGTCAACACTCAAGATCTTCGTCAGTTCTGTAGCAACTATCACCAGTCAAACATTGCCATTAATGTGACTACAGATTAATTAGAGTAGTAGGTGCATTCATTAAATGTAGTGTATTGTGCAGAGTTTAAAAACTGCAAAAAAAAAGTCATCATTTGGGGGAACAGCCTTCATACCCATACACTTTTGGTACATAATTGGTACCGTTTTCATTATGTGTGTGGCGGGCTGACAGATATCCATGTATTATAATATCAATTACTCTTCGTTTTTTATTTTGAAATGATTTGTGAGCATAATGGTGTGATTTTTCTGCAGATAATTCTGGAACAATTTAAAGTTCTGCGGTTTGAAAATGATTTTAAGAAAATGTGCAAATGTAGCCTTCTGTTTTATATTTTGTCTTTTTGTCAACAAAAGAGCTGAGCAGAGCAACAATGTGCTGGCCCAAAGCAATCACTTTTTATAACATTGCCAGTGCCTGGAGTAAAATACAGCTTGTGTGCTTGCATGTGGCATGTCAAATTTAAGATAACAATGGCTATTGCTTCAGTACAATTCCATATAAGCGGGGGAGACGCCCTATAATTTAGCTGTAATCTCCATGTAATACCTTCTCCAAATTACAGGAACCATAGCATTCCTGGCACTCCAAGATATGCAGCTTCTTCTGTATTTTTGATGAGCTGACAACATACTGGATTTGATTAAAAGATGGTCATAATATTATAGCAGTATGACAACATTTAACTTTTAATATAGTTGCATGGGATTGAAGGATTCGGTTACCAACAGCAAACACCAACACAGGTAGTTAATTTACTAAAAAGAACAGGACTAAACTGGATTGAAGATAATAATGTAATGGACATCAGGATCAGTCAGTACACAATACTTTGATGTAACTTCTTATAATTTATGTTAGAAAGAAATATATGAATATAAGAATATGCATTCCCAATGCCTGTCTTAGAGGGTTGGGCGTTTAGAAATTGGAACTTCTACTGTGCTCTGTTGCCTGTCCAAATCCATTGAATAGATGTCTGTGCCAGTTGCTTTATACTGTGTTTCCTTTTTCATAACAAGGAACATGCCATGTTTTACTACCCAGCAAGATTGGGTGGGGAGTTTGAAGTGAGGGATGAAGCACAATCATTTCTATTATGTTGCTAGAACAGGGGAACCCCAACCTTTTTACTACCTGTGAGCCACATTTAAATGTAAAAAAATATTGCAATTGCAATTGGTTATTGGTAGCCCCTACGTGGACTGGCAGCCTATTCAACTTAAGCTTCCCTTCAAACCAGGAACTTAAAATAAGCCCCTGCTTTGAGGCCACTGGGAACAACATCCAAGGGTTGGAGAGCAACATGTTGCTCACAAGCCACTGATTGATGATCACTGCTGACCTGTTAGATACAATGCCAGCATCAGCAGAATTGTCTTCAATAATACATTCCTATTTACAAGTCATGGTCCAACCAGATGAAGTACAGAATATGGTTTGCAACAATAGGCTGTATCTAAGCTATACATTTTTACTGATTGGGAATTTTGGATATTGAACAATCTTGCTTTTGCCAACATTTCTATTAAACAGATGCAGAAATAAATACGAGCACATTGCTTTTTCTCTTTCCATTTTCCGGCTGTAGCACTCTGCATGCCACGATGTATGAATGGTGGGCTCTGTGTAACTCCTGGATTGTGCATCTGTCCACCTGGTTATTATGGCATCAACTGTGATAAAGGTACTTATGTTAATGGACATAACCCCACCCCTTATATCATATTTCCTGAACTACAGCTGTACTAGTTTATTAATAGACTTTATATATCACAGACAAGTGCTTTACAGGGAATATTTAATAGTACAGTATATGTTCTCATAACATAATTCAATGATTGTTGTTAGGAACTGGGTATTGTACCATTCAGCCAGTTGTCTTAAGCTTAGCCCTTCTGGGTCATCAATACAGTCCTGCATATAGTCCTGTACTAGAAAGCATGTGCCTTCATTGTTTTACTACATTGCAGTTAGACGACTGGCTTTTATAATTCTCTACAGTTCAAAAAACAACTGAAGTGTGAGTCAGGTGTCCTGATAGCCAGAACACCTGTCCTACAACTCCCAGCAACCCGGTTCAGACCGCCATCAACAGTGCTAGTGATAGCTTAACACCAGTTCCCCATAGCTTAAAACATAACTTTTAATAACTTAATAGTTAAAAACCACACACACCCTTAGTGTGCCAGGCTTCCCACGACCAAACAAACCCACTGCGTTAACTACGTCAGTGCTGGACAGTGTCCTTAAAAAACATTAAATAAAATTGCCCAGGTGGACGAGTGGATGGTCTCGTGCCAACTTGCAGCGTGACCAATTACATCAAAGTGTTCCCAAAAGGAAAGTCTACCCCATTCAGGACAGTAACCCCCTCCCTTCCATTTTCCAGGAGTACCTGCCTATCTACGTAGGGAGCGGTCAGAGCTACTCTCACCACCGTCCACCTATGCTGCCCAGCACTGACGTAGTTAACGCAGTGGGTTTGTTTGGTCGTGGGAAGCCTGGCACACTAAGGGTGTGTGTGGTTTTTAACTATTAAGTTATTAAAAGTTATGTTTTAAGCTATGGGGAACTGGTGTTAAGCTATCACTAGCACTGTTGATGGCGGTCTGAACTGGGTTGCTGGGAGTTGTAGGACAGGTGTTCTGGCTATCAGGACACCTGACTCACACTTCAGTTGTTTTTTGAATGTGATATATTGTATTCAACCTTGCAGACCAGCCATCAAGCAAACACTGGAACGTAGTGGATGCTGAATTAAACAATTAATTCTCTACAGTTACAAAATCTATAGATTGTAGATGATACAAAAAAGTAATCTACTCCTTTGTATATACTAAATGTGCATTTTATTATTATTATTATTATTATTATTTTATATTCATTTCCAAAGTAAACTGCACCACACATTGTCTGAATGGGGGAACCTGCTTCTATCCAGGAAAGTGCATTTGCCCCTCAGGATATGAAGGAGAACAGTGTGAAACAAGTAAGTGACCATATTACTTCAGTGGTGTGAACGTAATAAATGCAAGACAATTTAACCTCATTGTAGAGTAAAAAACTTTTATTTTAATGTATGTCATGATCAAGTCGATGCTTACAGGATTGGCAACTGTACTCATCTTTACAGAGTACTTTCTGAAGCTGGAATTTTGTAGATGCACTTCTCTAATGCTTTGCAGTGAGTAATATACAGTAACTCATGAACTTGGTCCAGTCCCTGTTTCACAAATGTTTTCAGTCCAATGTGAACCACACTATTATGTCACTGCAAAATTTATTTAAGGATGGTATTTGCAGCATCAGCATGGCAGTAAGAGCATTTGAATTGGACCTCCAAGCATAGAGAGGCCAGTTGAAAAGAGGGAATCAGTGATTAAAATGCATATTATATATTAATACATTGTTAATGACTTTTGTATATTATTTAGGTTTCAGCTGTTCAACCTGAGGCTTATTAGGTGCTACTGAACATGTCAATATAATGGCAGGTGTTATATGTATGTTTTCACACTTTACTTGTTAGGCATATTCAGGGGCGCTGCGCCAATGAGGCGAGTTGAGAAACTCACCTCAGGCAGCAGCGCCCCACTAGGTACCAGGGGCAGCAAAAATGCTGTTCCTGGTATATTAAGAGCCGAATTTGGCTCTACTAGTGCAGAAAGCACAATTATGCTCTCTGCACTAGTGTTCTGGCCCTCTCCACTGCCCTCGTGGTCCCCCAGTACCCCCTCTGGCGCAAAAAGGTGAGCGCACGGGGGAGGGGGCGGCAGCAACACCAAGCTGCCTCAGGTGGTGATGGGGCCAGGATCCCTGGGTATATTATGCTTTCTTGCACTTACTAGGCCCCATATTTTGCAATCAAAACATACAAGGGAGCCAAATGGCAAGCTCAGAGCAGGGAAAGTATTTATGCTATTTGTATCAAATGGTGGCAGTCATGCATAGTGTTTAAAGACTATAAGCCGTTCTTTAGGTGTAGTCTATAACAGACTGGGACAGAGAGGTCATCCATATATAACCCTAATTTGTTTACTGTCTCTTTAAATAGCAATTAACCCTTGGCAATCCAGGGCCCTGAGTCCCTTTTGCATATGAAAAATACTTGGAACTTGATGCACCAATTGGATGGCTCTCCAGCCTGTAACCGGGCTGGATGATGTCACAGACAGAAAAATAGGGGAAGGATTGTCTGATCCCCTTCATATAGATTAGTTCATAAGGTTCAACCACTTCCTTGAAGATTCTTTCCACTCAGTGTTAATTGAAGTCTATAATACTTCAAGTGGGGTAGAACATGGAAACCTAGATAACCTGTAAATATAGAACAATACACCTTTAGAGTTCCATGACCATGATATCACAAAAACTGTTGCAAATATTTATATACCATGGAACTCCTTGGTTTGAAATCCTCATGCTTTACAATAAGGTACATTATTTCAAGGGACAGCATTTTGAGCAGCTTTTTAACTGATTCAATCATTAGGCACTATTTCTAATAATAGACTGCTCATTATAAACGAATGTCCCAAAATTATTTGCTTAAATGCTGAAATGCCACATTGCAAAATTCTTATGAGTCCATAAATCGTTGAATGTAATTCTTTAACTTCAGCTCTGTTTTTATTTATAGCTATTTAGAAATTCATCACCTAATCCAAGTTTCCATGATCCATTTCAAAAAAAGATTTAGCCAACTATAAACCTGCGTGCAGATTCCCAAGGAATTTAATAAGAACTTAAAAAAATTACAGATTTTGGTTGGGGGTTAAGTTTTTAGCTGGAAGTGAGTAACTATGAGACCATTCAGGATGTGTATGGCTAATGCCCCAGAATTTCATCGCTTGCTACCTCTTTGTAATGAAGTAGATACATATGATTGTTGTGTAGGCCCAGACTGGCAATCTGTGGGTTCTGGCAAATGCCAGAGGGGCTGCTGTAAGGTCCCATAGACAATCACTATTTAGTGGGCGGGTGGAGGACTATTTGAGCCTCTGAGTACTTGAAATACCAGGGCCTATTTTGACTCCAGGCCAGGTCATTGTTATGCAAATACATATGATATCAAGAAAAAGAAAGTGAGTCAAGTTTTGAAAATCAAATCCTGCATCCAATGAGCATAAAATGCTTATATACAAGAGCACTGTAGTCTGTGGTAGGTCATGTCATTCCCTCAAATTATAAACAATGCATTTAACTATGTCTTAAGCATGGCCCATCGAGCTACTTCAAAGAAATTAAAATAAATGCACTGAACGAGACACCTGTTTTTAACTAGATGCCCTCTGTTCTTTGAGGGATGAAGAAGATTGGTGTTTACTTTAACTTATTTATTTAGGAACATAATGTTGAGGAACAAAAATAATTCTGTTTGTGTGGCATTCCTTAGGTAAATGCCAGCAACCCTGTAGGAATGGTGGAAAATGTAGTGGAAAAAACAAATGCAAGTGTTCCAAGGGATACCAAGGAGATCTGTGTTCAAAACGTAAGTTCAATTTAATCAGCAGAAAATTAATGTGTGTGGATTCAGTGATTGTGGTGACACTTAAAGGCTTTCCTTTGTTGCATAATGATTCTGATGTTGTAACGTAGCAAAACCAAACCAAAATGCAGTAACAACTTGGTTTGATACAAGGATCCTTATTTAATATGATGGGAAAGATTTAACTCTTTGTTAATTATGCGAATACACCAATGATATCTATGAATAAATCTGAAATTAAATTAAAAGATTCTTTATTTTTATTGTATTTATTGTATTGACTCTGGCTCAAAATCTGATACACATTAAAATGCAAAATGCACCTGGACACCCGTCTGTCTAACATTTCATTCCCAAACCAAGAGTTTATATGAACATGGTCCTCCCTTTGCTGCTAAAACAGCCTCAGTTCGGCTCTGCTAGGTGTACACCATATTTTGGAATATTGCTGGAAGGATGGGCACTTATGGGTTTCAGGCATGGCTTTGACTTCCAATTAATTTTAAAGTTTTCATTTGGGTTGAAGTCAGGGCTTTTTGAATCCTAGTTGGGTTCTTCCACTCCCATTTATGCAAGCACATACCATAAGGACCTCTTTGTGTACATGGGTACATTATTGGGCTGAAACATGAATGAACCTACCTTAACTATTGCCACAAAATTGTCATGAATGTCATTGTTCCTTCATAGCAGATTAATCCCTGCTCCACTGCCAACTCCAGCTCCATCCATATAACACCCTAATTCTGCCCCTGTTCCATGGTAAACACCACGGGGCAGATCTACTAAAGGGTAAAGTTGCCTTCGCTAGCGAAAAATTGGGCAGAAATACCATCCACAGAGACATTGCCAATTTACTAACAGGAGTAGAGGACAACCCAAACATCTCTGATAAAGACATATATATATGACCTATATGTACCTGCCCTGTTCCAATTGACTTAAGCACAAGTGTACTGATGAAGTTTCGCTAGGCAGAAACGAACGTTAGCGAAAGTTCGCTATGAAATGCTCATGCTGATGAACTTACATGAGTGAAAGTTTGCCAGTGTTTGGCTGCACAGACGCAACCTCGCATTTAAGTGAATTAGCGAATTTGCGCCTGACAAAGTGGCGCGAAGTGTGGCGGAGCCTCCGCAGGTGAAAATTTGTCCTTTAGTGAGTTTGCCTCCATGTCTCATAGTTTTAAGCATGTAATTTAAATATATACTTTATTTCTTACTTGTTTGTATGATCATCTTTCTGTATGAAGAGCCCTAAACAAGGGTTTGGCCAATCAAACTTAATCAGCCAAAAATCAAAACTGGATGGAAGAAACGTCACATAGTTCATGTGTGTAATTATCAGCCTAACCAAAACTGCTTGCTGCAGTTAACCTCACATATTAGTCTGATGGGTCAATACAATTTGCATCTCAATGTGTGGCTAATCCATACAGTATCAGTTCTGCACTGTCGATGATGTAGCATATGCCTATAAAATCATAATTCATGATGTCATATTTTGGTCTTGTGTATTTGCAGCTGTTTGTGAACCTTCTTGTGGAGCTCATGGAACCTGCATTGAACCCAACAAGTGTCAGTGTAAAGAAGGCTGGAATGGAAGATACTGCAATAAGAGTAAGAAATGGTTTTTACCCTAAATAGAGTCTATATAGAGTATTTAAAATATAATGTACTGTTGTCCTGCACTAGTAAAAGTTCTGTGTTTGCTTCAGCAACTATACTTTAGTTTATATAAACAGCTGCTGGTTAGCTGAAGGGGCAGCCATTCAAAGCTGAAAAGTGAGAAAAGGCACAGGTTACACAGCAGCTCTGTAATATACAATGGGATTCTGCAGTGTTTATCTGTTATTTACTATGTGCAATCTGCTTGAATGGCTGCCCCCATGGCTACACAGAAGCATGTTTTATAAACTATAGTAGTGTTTCTGAAGGGAACATGCCAGTTTCACTAGTGCAGGGCAACACTACATTATTTATAAATTACTTTAAAACACTTTAATTAATTTATTAATACTATTAACTACTGCATTTTGAAAAAACATGTTTTTTCCCATGGCAGTATCCCTTTAAGTTTTAATCAATAACTCAGTATTGATCTGTATTTGTATGTTTGTATGCACCCATCGTATGCTATCGTACAGCACTGCGCATTAAAAATACTAATAATACAGTAGCCAGCACAGCTACTTATACATACAGTACCCAGGAGAAGCATGTTTTATTTCTGGGCCAAAATCAAGTATGTGAAGTTATACAACAGTGGCATTGACTGAAAGTAGGTTAGTGGCCATACTTTTACAGTTTTTGTCTCTTGCCTTCCAAACTGGCCTTTCAATGACTGTTTGCTCACTGACCCTAACTAGTGAGCAGTGGATAGACTCCAAATCACAATGTAACATTACTGGTGTGAAAAAAGCACATTTGGCAGCAGTACATTTTGTACATTTGTTTTCACAGCATGTGCACAATTTCAGATGAATATGTATATACAATGTTGAAACAAATGCAAGTTGTAAATGTCAACAAAATAATTTTCAGTTGAACTTCCACTTATTTATATACAGTAGCTTAATATCATGCTTAATGCATCCCCTGTTTAGAATGAGAGCAGGAAAAGGGAATCATAAAATGTATTCATCTGTGGTGTTTATTATGTCCCGGGTTGGCAATACAAAAAGCTAGAATCACCCTCTATTTTCTGCGAGCGGTTAATTCCCCAATGTTCCTCAGAATTGGGGTCCTGTTACCTCTATGAGACCTAACAGGAGCTGGCCCACCACCTCAGGAGTTTAAGCTGGCAGATACATATTGGTTTCATGCCAAGACAAGCTTTCAATTTGATCATGCTGGCAGATAATGAGAGGTTCTATTATGGAGTGTGACAGATCATGAAAAAGAACTGTGCTTATATATCCTTGCACAGAGCCAGACTATTTACAAAGCCTGGAAGTATACTGAGCAAACAGTCAGACAGTGTGTGAGATAGAGTCTACACACATCAACGACACAACAAGGAACTACTTTAAAAGACATCATCTGGGCGTAAATGCTGGCAAGTCAGTACTATCTCCAGCCCAGAGGATTTCAAGTTAAAGGATTGCTGGAACAGTAAAAAAAATTAAAACGTTTTATTAAATAATGTCCAAGGATATGTCAGATTGTGCTTATTAATTCTGCATCAGGCATTCCAGAGTTCAAGTTACGGACTGCACAGCATCATTTGTTACAAAATGATGAAATTTGCGCTGACTTGATACAGTGCTGAGAGGGCTTCTAACTCTAAGCACCTTCAGGGCCAGGCCATGCCGGCCAGGCGCCCTAGGCAACCTGATTGTCAACCTGCATTCATGCTTGCCTTCCCAGCATGCACACACAATGACAGTGGGGGTTGGGGTTGGAGAGCTAAGGAAGCAGAAGAATCTGGTCAGTGAGTGGCCAGTACTGGGGGGAAGGTGCGAGGGCCTGGACTGGGGGTATGCACCTGGACTAGTGCTGGCCCTGAGCACCATCGACATGGTAGTATACTGTATTTAACATCTGAAAGCAAAACAGGATAAACATAAGAACTTGGTGGTTTTGGAATGGAATCTATATGGTTGCTTGTTTTCATGTCCTTATCTGACATTGCATCTGTGCTCAGTGTATGAAATGAAATAGTGTTAATGAATATAATTGTAATTCTCTCTGTCAATGACTCTCCAAAGTGGTCTCTCTCTCTCTCTCTCTCTCTCTCTCTCTCTCTCTCTCTCTCTCTCTCTCTCTCTCTTTCTCTCTCTCTCTATATATGTAGTTCAGTTTTCAAAACTAAAGAGCCTTAAACAGCCTTGTTGCTTTTCTCCTTATAGCTTTGAGCACTGAAGTACCACACTGCCATTATCACACCAATGAGACACAATTCCACCTTTATATTAAGCAGTTTAAGAAGAGGGACTAGAAACAGTTGCAACATAGGACAGAATTACTTGGGATCTGTACTAATGCATGAAATTAGAGTATTTGTGTTGCTATGAGTAACTGTACCAGGGTATAAAAATTGTCAATAAACAATAACAGTTTACTAAAAAGTGCTATTAAGACCAAGACTGTTATACTCTTATACAGTATGTTGCAAAATAATTTTTCTTGGGATGAAGTCTTATCAGCTCAGTGTTGGTCTTAAGCCTTCAATAACCCTTGGGCACATTTAAATTACCCCCAGACTTTAAGACGTTACATGTTCCATCAAAACTAGGACCTGCTGCCAACAAACTGAAGAGTTTTATTTAAAGGAACATGTATAGGTAATTTAAGGGACTTGGAACTAAAATCATACATTATCCTTAGATTTCCTTATATCTCAGCGAAAACCTTTACATAACTTTGGTTATGATTACTGTTCTAAGCTGCCGTGTATATATGATTTCACCCATGTTCTTAGTAATTAAGACAGTGTATTAGTCTTAGCCAAGTTGTGTTCAGCAACGAATTGTTTTTTAAATCCATAACTAAATTGTGTACATGCCTTTTAATAGCCTTTTAATAGCACCAAATCAAAGAACTCTTATGAACTCTTATATTGTCTTGCATCTTGCAAAAAAAAAAGAAAAAAAAGTGCTTTAGGGCACAAATGTACTGAGTACAGAAATACCCAGAATACTATGATTTGCTGTGCCAAACAGTGATGTCACAAATGATTCCAGATGAACTCCTCTTTGGTGCTTTGCTTTCATCTGACATAACTAAATATCAATTTAGGTACGCCAAATAAAATCAATATATTTATTATACAACTGGCTAAATGTGCAAACTGTAATAAAAACAATGCCTTGCACGTCAGAGATGCTACAAATGAAATCCAATATATTTAAAATAATGATTTAAATGAGAGAGATTAAAAAAACAATACAACATTAAAGCGTACTCTTGCCTCAGTACAAGCTTTTTCTGCCCTACTTTTGTTTCAAGTCTTTGATTTGGGGTTTTGAAGTGGCTGTTATGAACTTCATCCGTACTGAAAAATCTGAAATGTTTGTGGACCCTGGGGGGTAGTTTACGATGCCAACACAACTATGCAAATCCTAAACCATGCTACACTACCCTACACAAGAAACTATTTTGAAATATTGGTTAAGCTATAAGCACAGCCATCTGTGAAATCTGCCTGATGGCTGCTCATAAGTACAGATGAGAATCATTTAAAGCACAGATGATCCTCCAGCTATTATGAACTACAGACCCAGGCTAAACTGTTGTGGATAGGCTGGACTTGTAGTTTAAAACTGTTGGAGGGACAAAAAATGTAATGTTTGTTTTTGTGCCTTGTATATTGTGCAGCTAAATGTAAAAAAAGATATATATAATTTTTCAAGAATTACTTTGGGTGAAGTGTGAATAATGATGAAAAATGTGCCTTTGTATTTCATGCTCTCTTAAACTCTGGATAATATTTACAGAATACGGATCCAATCTCATGAATGCCCTAAGGCCAACAGGGTCCAGAAACAGACAGCACACGCCCTCACCAAAACGGACTGAAGACAGGCAAGCCCTACCCGAATCCAATTATATCTGGTGAACCCATATATCTGAAATATTTTTACATTGCACAAAATGCACCACCTTCATAAACCTTTTATGTGTTGGATGATACAGTGCTGTTTATTGAGACTCGGCCCAAAAAATAAAACCCACTGATATAGTTACTGCTCCTTTCCCAAACTTCCAGTGTGTCTTTAAAAGAATCTCTCTGCTATCGGTGGTTTCCAGAATAAACATTATATATTTTTTACTTCTGCATCCCATTTTAGGTTTCATTTATTATGGCTTACCAATTCCAAGCACAGTTAAGGTCAGGGTGTTGTAGATTTTAAATACATGAATTGCAGAAGTCTGGCTTCCAGTGGGTTGTTTATTTCTTTGCGCTTGTGTATTTACTGTAGTTTTGTATTAATTACATTTTATAATTTAAAAAGTCAGCTCGTTATTGTTTTTGTAATTGCTGCCAGTGCCGTGGATTCCTACTGTGCTGTAGTCTGCGGGCTGACCCAGCCCTACAAGAGTTTCTTTTGTACTTTTTTTCATAAACAGTCCATCTCTTGATCTCTTGGTAGAAAGTGGCTTAAGCTAAGATAGTATAGCATATTTTGCAGAGTTTGTATTAACGTCTTTGTGAGCTTCAAATCAATATGATATATTGATATCTTAATAAATATCATTGTTATGTATAAAATAAAAATGCCACTTACTGTTGAATATAATGTCCTTTGTGTCTGTGTTGCAGTATTATTGATCTGGTAAGTTTAAAATACAGTCTCATAGAGGCCATGCCTAGAATGTTGCTTAGAAATTCCACAGAAGGCTTTTGTGCCCTTTATATACTCTGTATGCCACTTCCACAAGTTGTTATTTTCCAGTGCTACTGATTATTACCCTTTAGGAATCCGGGTGGGCCGGCAGGATCTTATTGGCTGACAAGAAAGTGGGGCAGAAAACCCATGTCAAGGCCCCACCTTACCATCTGCCAAAAGGCAGGCAGTTTAGACAGGGCTGTGCCTTATAATGTTTTCTCTGTATGAAGAGATGGTTTTTTTTATCTCTTGCATAGAGTACATAGAAAGCAAGGGCTGAGCTCTTGTACTTGCATACCAAGGGTAGTAAATCACCCCTTGTGTTTATCAGCTTGTACAGGGACAGATTTCAAGATGCTGTGCCTCTAAGCCCAACCAATCCTCCCCCCTTCTCCTGCGTACCCAATACCCCCAACACTCGCACCCCCAATGCCCCCCGCTCTGTCCCTCCCAGCGCTCCTTGCACC
Source organism: Xenopus laevis (assembly GCF_017654675.1). Lineage (NCBI taxonomy): Eukaryota > Metazoa > Chordata > Amphibia > Anura > Pipidae > Xenopus > Xenopus laevis. The sequence continues at coordinate 90,084,980 of NC_054376.1, read as the reverse complement.
AATTTGCTTCACCTGCCAGCTCTCCTTCTGCCCCATTACATTCCCTTGCGCTGGGGACTGGGTGGGCAGGAGACTCAAACCACTGTCAAAATCTCCCATCCAGTGCCCAGCGGTGTTTTAAGCCGCATGCCGCCCCCCAATTTTTGCTACATTAGTCCCAGTCCTTTGTGGCCTAGGGAGGCCATACTAACTACCTTGCTTGTCAGCACAATACATCAAAATAAGCTCTCAGACAGAAAAACTGACAATTTAGTAATTTGTTCAGGAGTGATGGAAGAAAGTCCTTTCAAGCAACAGTGTTAATTTGTTTTAGATCCCCATTCTTTCATTGTAGGAGAAGGCAAAGATTTTTAGTGTAAGGAAATTCTAATTCTAGCAGCATTCAATGTACTAACAAAAAAAATGGGAGAGTAGCGTATAAAGTTGCAAAGGTAAAATATTAGCTGGGTCACTGGGAATGTCAACATTTATAATATTTTCAGATAGGGTTCTGACTTTGTGCCAAAATGGCTGAATTTTAAGCATTCCCAAAAAATGTGGCACAGCAAGCCAACCATTTCCTTGCAAAACTACACAGTTCTGAGTCAGAACACCAAATCCTTTTCATTTGAAGTGGGGTTTAGTAGCACTTTGACAGTATTTTATAATTTATTTAATCCTATAACATCTAGAGCTATTCATTAAATTACAGATCACTATTCTGCCTGCCCCTCCTCAATATCTATGCCAAGGTCCCTTCTCCAGGCTTGGATCTACTGAAGTTGGGCAATATTCAGGTGCTGTTTGCAATGTTTTTGCAGAGGATGTTCTGAGGAGCAAATAGACTCCAGTCTGGCCGTCTCCAAGACTATAACAGAAGATTTGAACTTGGGAGAATGTAAGATGGTCTTCTTGGGAAAAGGAGGGAGAGTTGCATGCATTTCTCTTTGTTTACAAATTTACTGTCTTCTAGGGTGTATATTAAGTGAAGTGTAGGTTATTGTGTATTAGTCAGTTATGGAATTGGACACAGTGGCACCAACAGAAACTATGCCATACAAGGAGAAGCTTTGGCCACAAGTACATTTACTAAATGGCTTTGAAGAAAATCCCAATCCTTAGAACTCCTAGTTATATTTGTTATTATAATGTAACTAAAGCTACAAGGAGTGTCATAGCGTGCCCAGGAGATGTACTTCATTGGAAGGGACTGGTCTTTGACAAAGGAAGTGCAGACTGATACACATAGAAAACTCAGCTCAGTGGATTTCATTACCTCCCTTTCAGTTTAGCGGATGATTTAATGCAGCTTCTTATTTGGCATGGCATATAGGGGTGCCTACTGAGGGGCTATTTTCTTGTCTACTGAATAGAGCAAAATGTTAGTTTAAAAATTCTGTGGCTTTGCAAAATGTAAAGAATTCTACACATACGCATCTGACTAGCAACACCTAATAAAAGTACCAAGCACATTGAGAAAATTGGCAAGGGCAGGCTGGGAAAAGTCACATTTTTAATGCCACAAAAAATAATAAAACAAGAAGAACAGAACATTTTAACTGTTATATCAGCCAAAGACTCCACTACACCCGCTAACTCCTAAGGAATTTATTGTCATGCTTTGAAGAAAAATCCAATAGATTAAAATGTGACTGATTCACTGGTACATTGTGCTTTGAATAAAATCGCAGATCACAAAAGCTTCTATTAGCTCTTCAGCTTTTAACAAAACACACACTCCCGTCTCCAGTGTCTTCGACTGGTAATTGCTGTATTCTTGGAGTTTTCAGTTCTTGTTTTCTATGGAGAATGTAAATGACTATGTTTATGCATGTAGCATATACCTCCCCCTGAATCAAAGGAGTTGTTCACCTTCAAAGAACTAGTGGTTTTCAGATAGATCACCACAAATAACAACTTTTTCCAATTACTTTCTTTTTTCTATGTGTAACCGTTTATCTATTATTGAAGTGTAAAGTGTAATTTTTCACCTTCTAAAGCAGCTCTGGGAAAGGGGGGTCGCCGACCCTGTAAACTGTTCTAAACTGATACATTTAGTTGATACATTTCTTATCTTTGTCCCTGCTGAGCAGAATCCCTGAGTTTCATTAAAGGCAGCTGTTACAATTAATACAATAGTTTCTAATGTTCCAGAGATGCTGCTGAGAAATGTGTCAACTAAATGTTGCAAAATTGTAACCGTTCAGAGTTTGCACCTGAGCTGCCAGACTCAAACACCAGAGACAGGGACATGCAACTTTAAATTTGGATTTTGGAAAACCAGTAAAAAATAAATAATGGAAAGTAATTTAAAAAGGTCTTTATTTCTGGGGAACAATCTTAAAAAACTGAACCGATGAAAGTAAAACTGTAGTTTAGGGTCAGCAGGTAGAAAATGATAACTCACCACACAAGGAAGAGGCCCAGGTGCACCGCTCTGAGCCCTCAGCACGGGGAGAGTGCACATTCACAGTGAAGAGTTTATTGTGTCCACAGCTAAAAGAATGCACTTGCATGCAATCCTGGGGACGAGAGGGGAAGAGAGATGAGGCGGGGGTGGCCAGTATTGGCTGAACCTAGAGCTGCAAGGCAGCAGTATTAACCATAGCAAATACATATTTACACTTTTTAAAACCATTGACATGTAGGCAAAATGTTATTGTTAGGGTTTGGATGACATGGAATGGAGTCCATTTAAGGAAAATGATGGCTAGTATTATAGAACTATAAGCCTTCCAAAAATGTTGGTTATTTGTTGGCAAAAGTATGGATAAGTCCCGATAAAGGCCTTGTAATGAACAAGGTCATGTGTTGGCGTGATAGCAATGAGTTATCCAATATGGTTAATGTTCCAATGGTTGAATATATTGATTCAAATTTCGGCCTGGTCAGTTAGTGACCCCAATGCATATTTTGAAGTTTAGTGTAGTTCTTTCCCAGCTCTCCTGGCATAAAAGCCAGGTATGATGGTTATATTGGTGCTCTGGCGGTAATGTCTAAATATGACAGTTCAAGCTCGATTGAATTAAGTACCCATAGGCAATATATTGCATTAAATCCAACGACTGAATTAGCGAAAATATAATCGCAGTGTCGCATACTTCAGTTTAATTAAGGTCTACACCATAGGTGTGGATATTATGCCAATGTGATTCCAGATACTGAAAAAATGTCCCGCTCAAGCATGAAAAAATCGATATTGATATTGCCTCAGATCCTCTATTCCGCTGTTCGTTGTGCACGCCACAGGTCCTCGGAGAGGGGCCCCGTCTCCCAAGTGCAACACCACGTCTCAACAGACGTTTCGCTACCAACCTCATGGTTTTAACTTGGTTTTAAATATGATTATGGCATGGTTGTGAATAAATATTGCCTTTTTATTTACATGGTTTGATTACTCATGTGCTATTTATGGGCTAATGGTTGAAGACAAGGTCCCAATTTTTTGTATATATATATGATTGAACTTACCCTTTTGCATCATGTATACTACAATGTTGTTTGTCGAGGGAACAAACATTACTGGGGATCAGCACCCCAACAAGTTATGTAAGCAATATTCTTTCAATTTAAAATTAATCTTTAATTTTTGCCTGCAAATTAAAACGGTAATCCCATCTGTATTTTAATAAAGCTTTGACAATAATTCCGCTTTGTTGGTTCTGCATACTTTTTTATTTTTTTATTTAAATAAACATTTTTGGATTTTGAGATTTTTCCAGTCTTCCTTGAGTTTTATTGTTAGTACTAAATTAAACAATCCTGCTTGTAATATTGTTATAAACCAATGGATATTGGTCTTGGACCTCTTTGTCTTTGTAGAAGTGCCAGAAGATGTAATTTAATGTGTAATATATTGCCAATCAAAGAAAAAAAATCAAAGATGCTATAGTAAATGGGCTCAAGTTGTAGTCTCACACTTATGCAGTTTACTGCCAAGAACCAGCTTCTGGCATGGAAATGCACATTGTATCCAATTGAGTCTAATGGGCTGTAAAGTCTTTCAGTGCATTGCAAAAACATAGACCAAATCAGTCAACATGTTCTTGTTTTGATGCATTATAATACTTCCAGGGACAGAGTTGCTAAGTCCAATCAGGTTTTTGTACATGCAATGCAAGGAGAGATGATGCTTTGACCCAGGGTGTTTATCAGAGTCTGCCTTTCTATTGAGGTCTCTGTATTCTGACTCCTCCAACAAAAAAGAATACAGAAGCGACCTATTGCTATACACATGTATATAAACTATATATTGTTAAAGGCCATAATACTTTTACCATTTAC